>NC_065449.1:134278483-134614880 GCF_917563875.1 Diabrotica virgifera virgifera | reverse complement strand
ACATGGGAGGCCTATGTCCAGCAGTGGATCGAGAGGGGCTGATGATGATGTCTATATCACTTCTCTGTAATTCCAAGTTCCTGAAAATAAAACAGAAGGCAATTTTAATACAATGCATATAGAGAGTGGATATCGAGGTTAGGGAGTTGAACTAACTCAAAATGTAAAGTGATTTTCTTTTAAAGAAAGAGAAAAATATTGAATTAATTATAGAAAGAGAAAAATATTGAATTAACATTACTTTTAGTAGAATGCAGTAATTAATCACATCATAGTTTTCGAGAAATTAACTCATAAAAGAAAGCAATTTTGATTTTGATGTGTGTAAACACCACATGAATGTAATTTAAAAATTTGGTTGTATGTTAATTATTTACAATAATTATTAAAATTTATTGACCACCATTTAAAGGGTACATTTTTGGACATAGTTATTAATTTAAAAAGTCCACCGAACCCACTGCAGGAAACAGAGATTTGAGTTATCGAGGTACATAAAACTCAAAATATTTGTCATATACCTACCTACCAACAAAGTACTTTTTTTACCTGATGTCTCTGTGGATTAAAGTAAAAATATTTATTACGATATTGAATATTATATGACACACTAAATCTTAGAAGAGTACCTGCACTGGGGTTTGGAAATGAATACCAACAAAACGGAATATATGTGTGTTGGAGGTATACAGCAGGATCTATCCTTGGAAAATGAAATAACTATTAATCACTGTCAGGAATATAAATACTTGGGTCTTAAAATTACACAAGATGGAACATTGGACAAGAATAGCCAAGAAAAGTGCACACAAGGAGGGAAAGCTATGGCATTATTAAACACAATCCTATGGGACCAAAAGTATCTCCAAAGAAAATAAACATAACATCTATAACAGCATTGTAACATATAACAGCGAATTTTGATCACTAAAAGAAAAATCCGAAAAGATGCTGAGGGAAAGTGAAATGGACTTCTGGAGAAGAGCTGCTCGTATATCAAGAATACATAAAATCAGAAATACAAGAATATTGGAGATAATGGATGTAAGCATACAATATTTAACAATATAAAAACAAAGCAACTAAGATGTTTTAAGCCACTACAACGTACGGAAGACGACAGATTACCTAAGAAAAGATGGATAGAAGAAATTCATAGGGAAATTAGAAACATATATAGAGAAAGAGGCTTGAAGGAAGATATTATGTGTTACGATAGAGAAAAAGGCGATTATATATATATATATGACAAGGAGAGGTTAACGCGAGTTAAAAGATATCGGCATGGCTCGCAACAATGAAAATACAAAATATGCATAAGATGGAATGCAACCACAGACACGTGTTTCTGACTTATTAGTCGTCATCAGTATGGTATAGCCGAACAGGAGCAACGCAACCAATTTGTGGCTGTAATGTTAGAAGACCCTCAGGATTCGAGAGCAACAACCAACACACCCACGGAGGAAGCCACAGCTACCTGAGGAAAGTAATGCCAAACGTCCAAAACGTTTCAAAATCAAACAAGGAGAGGTTAACGCGAGTTAAAAGATATCGGCATGGCTCGCAACAATGAAAATACAAAATATGCATAAGATGGAATGCAACCACAGACACGTGTTTCTGACTTATTAGTCGTCATCAGTATGGTATAGCCGAACAGGAGCAACGCAACCAATTTGTGGCTGTAATGTTAGAAGACCCTCAGGATTCGAGAGCAACAACCAACACACCCACGGAGGAAGCCACAGCTACCTGAGGAAAGTAATGCCAAACGTCCAAAACGTTTCAAAATCAAACAAGGAGAGGTTAACGCGAGTTAAAAGATATCGGCATGGCTCGCAACAATGAAAATACAAAATATGCATAAGATGGAATGCAACCACAGACACGTGTTTCTGACTTATTAGTCGTCATCAGTATGGTATAGCCGAACAGGAGCAACGCAACCAATTTGTGGCTGTAATGTTAGAAGACCCTCAGGATTCGAGAGCAACAACCAACACACCCACGGAGGAAGCCACAGCTACCTGAGGAAAGTAATGCCAAACGTCCAAAACGTTTCAAAATCAAACAAGGAGAGGTTAACGCGAGTTAAAAGATATCGGCATGGCTCGCAACAATGAAAATACAAAATATGCATAAGATGGAATGCAACCACAGACACGTGTTTCTGACTTATTAGTCGTCATCAGTATGGTATAGCCGAACAGGAGCAACGCAACCAATTTGTGGCTGTAATGTTAGAAGACCCTCAGGATTCGAGAGCAACAACCAACACACCCACGGAGGAAGCCACAGCTACCTGAGGAAAGTAATGCCAAACGTCCAAAACGTTTCAAAATCAAACAAGGAGAGGTTAACGCGAGTTAAAAGATATCGGCATGGCTCGCAACAATGAAAATACAAAATATGCATAAGATGGAATGCAACCACAGACACGTGTTTCTGACTTATTAGTCGTCATCAGTATGGTATAGCCGAACAGGAGCAACGCAACCAATTTGTGGCTGTAATGTTAGAAGACCCTCAGGATTCGAGAGCAACAACCAACACACCCACGGAGGAAGCCACAGCTACCTGAGGAAAGTAATGCCAAACGTCCAAAACGTTTCAAAATCAAACAAGGAGAGGTTAACGCGAGTTAAAAGATATCGGCATGGCTCGCAATGCGATTTTGGACGTTTGGCATTACTTTCCTCAGGTAGCTGTGGCTTCCTCCGTGGGTGTGTTGGTTGTTGCTCTCGAATCCTGAGGGTCTTCTAACATTACAGCCACAAATTGGTTGCGTTGCTCCTGTTCGGCTATACCATACTGATGACGACTAATAAGTCAGAAACACGTGTCTGTGGTTGCATTCCATCTTATGCATATTTTGTATTTTCATTGTTGCGAGCCATGCCGATATCTTTTAACTCGCGTTAACCTCTCCTTGTTTGATTTTGAAACGTTTTGGACGTTTGGCATTACTTTCCTCAGGTAGCTGTGGCTTCCTCCGTGGGTGTGTTGGTTGTTGCTCTCGAATCCTGAGGGTCTTCTAACATTACAGCCACAAATTGGTTGCGTTGCTCCTGTTCGGCTATACCATACTGATGACGACTAATAAGTCAGAAACACGTGTCTGTGGTTGCATTCCATCTTATGCATATTTTGTATTTTCATTGTTGCGAGCCATGCCGATATCTTTTAACTCGCGTTAACCTCTCCTTGTTTGATTTTGAAACGTTTTGGACGTTTGGCATTACTTTCCTCAGGTAGCTGTGGCTTCCTCCGTGGGTGTGTTGGTTGTTGCTCTCGAATCCTGAGGGTCTTCTAACATTACAGCCACAAATTGGTTGCGTTGCTCCTGTTCGGCTATACCATACTGATGACGACTAATAAGTCAGAAACACGTGTCTGTGGTTGCATTCCATCTTATGCATATTTTGTATTTTCATTGTTGCGAGCCATGCCGATATCTTTTAACTCGCGTTAACCTCTCCTTGTTTGATTTTGAAACGTTTTGGACGTTTGGCATTACTTTCCTCAGGTAGCTGTGGCTTCCTCCGTGGGTGTGTTGGTTGTTGCTCTCGAATCCTGAGGGTCTTCTAACATTACAGCCACAAATTGGTTGCGTTGCTCCTGTTCGGCTATACCATACTGATGACGACTAATAAGTCAGAAACACGTGTCTGTGGTTGCATTCCATCTTATGCATATTTTGTATATATATATATATGTATATATATATATATATATATATATATATATATATATATATATATATATATATATATATATATATATATATATATAATAAATTGTATTTTCACCTACCGATATTCAATTTCAGCAATTCCAGCACTATCCAGTAATGAAAATAGAAAATATGTTCAGTAGTATTCAGTACAAACCGCCAAATTATCTATCTATGCCGGGCCGGGAAATTGCAAATTCTAACGCACAAAATGGCGTCCTAAAAACAAAAACACAAAGTCAATGTCAATTGTCAAAATGTAAATTTTCTGCACGGTACAATCAAAATACTTTATTGTACCATGGGTAAATTTTAGTTTCAGAAACAGCAGCGCCCCTATGTGCTACTTACCTGCGCAGAAAGAGTGTTCCAGTTATTGCCTATCTTCCTGACTTCTCTCTTGTTGTTATTTCTCTATGGGTATACATATGTCATGTCAAAATTTCTGAAGCTACGTTAAATGCCGACATGACAGAGACTTGCGCATAGAATGAGCATGCGCAGAATACAGAAAGCTGTTTAATACTTGTGGAAACTTTTCATAAATCACATATAAAAAAACTTAATGAAAAAGCCTAATGATAAGGTATAAAATGTATTGGAATTTAGGTTTGACACTAGAAAAAAAACTTGACCTTCAATGTTCTTTGCAAATATTTAAAGGATATGCTTTAATTCGGAATTTATGTGGTTTCTTTAACCAAAATGAATTCCTAAAGAAATAACTACAATGATGAATTGAATTTTACAACGGAAAAAGGAGAAATATATAAATATATTACTTACTGAAAAAATAGCAGTACGCCGGAAGTATTATTCTCCTATGTGGAAAAGTCCCAAGATATATCGACTGTTTGATTTATTTGTTTGCAATGGTATTGGCTGATGTATTGATTTCCTTTTAATTATCTTTGCTTTATTCCCATCCCATATTTTTCTTTTCCAAATCCGCCACTTAACAATGAGAATTCATCTCAATATCGGCGTCTGCTACAATCAATCGAGTGTGACCAACTGAGCAGTCAGATCGACAAAATCGATTTTGTTGCTCCCGGCGCGCATGTGCAGCGAAAGATCGTTGTAAGATCGGCACGGGTGTCTCCCAAGGACCTTCTAGAGGGGTAATTCTAATGGAATTTTAATGGGATTTATTCAGTTAATAGCGTAACCGCTACAACATACATTCTTCTTTTTGCGTCAATTAATTCAATTTGGACACCCTGTATATATAATTATGTTAATATTTATATTACTGAATAGAGAATTGAATAACCTTTCAAATGGGCTAGCACACTACCCCCATTCTCATTTACACAAATCATCGATTACGTCATCACGCCTAGATGGATGGATTTGAAATAAAATCGACTTGTTTCGGGATTTATTTCCAAAATCTTCCATTCACGACAAAATCAATTTATTCCTTGCATTTACACCATACTGTATGTATTATACTTATACATATTGTCCCATGGTTGTGTTAACGCAACTCTACATTCAAAGTCCTGAAACGACATTATTTTCTAAAAATAAATATATTTTACGTTTAAAATATTATTACTTGTATATCCTAAACTGTAAAAATAGCTTGTGAATGATAAAACACTAATACCTAAATATTTTAAAACATTTTATAAGAGTGTACTTCGCTTGGTAATAATTTCTATAGTTATTTTGCCACTTTTAACAATATTTAGAATTATATTTGTTTACGTCTACAATTTTTTTCTGAATTGTTTAATCTTTGTTAACACAAGACTATTCGCAATTTATAAAAAAACTTAAGTATGAATGTAAAAAAAATTGAATTTTGCGTTAACGCAACTATGGGCCTATACGCTCTGAGCTTCGCTGGTGTCGCTCCTAGCGGTTACTAATTCAACTTTTACCGGTAATTTTTAAATTTATTATTTAATTGTTATCGCTTAATATTTACAACGCAAAAAAGTAATTAAATTGTAATAGATTTTTTTAAGATTTTTCTAATCATTTTGACGTTCTATTGATAAAATATCAATTTGTTACTTCGGATACTTTGACAATAATCGTGTAGATGGCGCTAAGATTATAATAGATTATTTATAATTAGATATTACGGAACATTAAAAAAACTTAAATTCAGTATTTAAAACGTAAGTATATTTAAGGTAAAAATATATACCACAGCTTTGACCAACTAATATTGTTTATAATTAACGTTTGTAATTTTAATTTTAAATTAATCACTTTCGACATTTATGTGAAATTTCCAGTAAACGTTTACAAACTTGTCACTACTGGCGTTCGTGAATTTGTAAATATCCCCTCTACGTACGAGCTCACAGCGTATATGGGTTAAAGCTAATCTGATTTAACAGGTTTGGACAATCAATAAATCCACGTCATATCACGTTGGTTCTTGAGTGGAGGTAAAGATAATTGTTGTTCAATAGGGTAATAATCATGATTATTAATGTTGTTCTGAAGCTATTTCCTCTTGACATTTTTATAATCAACTATTTTTAATGGGAATAAGCCACAATTTTACCAAAACAAGAATGTGTGTGTACTTTGTACGCACGTAAGAAGTTATACTTCTACTACATATTATGTGATTTTTAAAACAATACCAAAAAATTTAAAAAAATAAAAGAATAAAACGCACACAAACACATTGAAAAATGCCACAAAGAAAAAATGATTTCTGAACGATAATAATTGTTGGCAAAAATTTTAAATACGCATTTTCTGAAAAAAAAATTATATAACAAATATACTTACAATCATAACATGCATAAAAAAATAAACTCGTACTTTGACTCGTAATCGAAGCGTAGACTCACTCGTCCAATCCCACATTATTTATCCTGTGGAAAAATACGGTAACTGAACGTTTTACTGTTTGACAGTTGTTTTGAAAATTAAATTATGTAGGTTAAATTTTGTGGAAGAAAATATAAAAATATAACAAAACAGTAAGAAAACAATATATTAGATGAAGATTGGTAGAACTTTTGTTGGTAATCAAATTAAGTATGTAAATCAAAGCATTACATACCTACTAGATAAATAAATCTACGCCAAAAAATCGTAATTTAAAAATAAAAATCGAACCTAATTTGGGATTTCTCTCTAAAATCCGCATTCTTGAGAAAATAAATGTATGTATTTCAACCTAATACAAATGTATAATTACAATATGATTATAATAAAAACTACTTACCAAATTAGAATGAGTTTTCCTTATCCAAAATAGTCCAAAAGTCCAAAAATATAGGTATATGAAAACTATTTAAAAAGGCAGTATAACTATTAACTAACTTTTGTTTGTTGTTTCTTTTCACACAAATTTTAAAATGCAACAACCATAAATAATCTAACTACAGCTGTGCCACAGCCGCCATATTGAATAATTTTTGACATGTCATTTGAACATCCAATCAGAACAAAGTTATAATGCGCATGCGCCCGGTCGCTAGGTTTTCCCATATAAAAATTTACCCTCTATCGCCGGTAAAGAAGTATAACTTCAAAAATGATTTTATTAACGTTTCGAAGCCCAAATCGGGGTTCGTTGTCAAAATACAAAATACTACTAAAATAAACAAAAATGTTGTTGCTAAGTAAAAAAATTCTTCTAATAATGATATCGCCAATATTTGAATTGCCAATATAAATGAGTCAAATTAAATAAATTATTAGAAGAATTTTTTTACTTAGCAACAACATTTTTGTTTATTTTAGTAGTATTTTGTATTTTGACAACGAAACCCGATTTGGGCTTCGAAACGTTAATAAAATCATTTTTTTAGTAAAATTGTGGCTTATTCCCATTAAAAATAGTTGATTAATCATGATTATTGAACATGGTAATGGTATTCCTGCAAGTTGTTACTTAACTAAATAATATTGAATCTCTCTGTCACCATTACTTTTATTCATTTTTAAGACTAACTTTAATGCTTTCCAACTCAACTCTTTGTAGGAGATATATATAATTTTTTTTGTTTATTTGCTGCTATAAGTGTAGTGTCATCAGCAAATCTTAAATTGGAGATTTTTCTACCAGCCACCATTACTCCTCCTACTAATTATTCTAAAGCATCCTTATGACATGTTCACCATACATATTGGATAAGCTAGGTGATAAAAGACATCCTATTCTAACACCTCTCTCTACTCTGAGTTGGGTTGAGAATCTCTAATCTAGTCGTACTGTTGCCATATTGGACTGGTAGAGATGTTTAATAAGTGTCACCAGGTGTATTGGTGCACCCATCTCTATTAAAATGGACCAAAGACCAAATACTTTACTACTGCAGGTGCTCATAATGGACCGTGATAGTGTGACGTCAAAATGTCAAAAGTTTCCAAACAAAGCAAAAGTTTGACGTCTGTGAATTGTTTATACACGTGATTTGTGTAATCATTTTTAGTTTTATTTTTTTTTTAACAATCATCTGCACATTTTTTCTAAAGACACAATCCTTGTTAGTCATATCAATCATATTGCTTTTAATTTTATAAATGTCCTTACACAAAATCAAGGATTTACACACTACATAGTACTTACTGCGTCTCTTCAGGTTCTTAACCAGTTCTATATGGAAATATGGTGGGAAATATACTATGAGCATTGATTACAATCACGGGTACCCAACAGATTACCATTTTGTAAAAATTAAACATCTTACAAGCAATATATTCCAATTATAAAAACCAAAACAAACACCACGTGTGAATTGTTGCTTTGTTTGGAAACTTTTCCAGAGTAGCCAACATTGATTTGACGTCACGACTATCACGGTCCATTTGTTTTTATTTTTTTTCTAGCAATTTTTGAATTCCATTTCTATGCTGCCCTGGTACCGATGTTAGATACACTTCATTGTCGCATACTATTTAATTAAAAAGATATCAATATACAGTGATGAGCGCGTTAATAACCGTTAAAATAGCACAAAAGATGGAAAACATTTGTGAGATAAAAAGAGATGAAACTAGTAGAGGTGAGAAATTTAGCGATAGAAACCTATAAATTGACATGATATTGATTGTTTCCCATCTTTAGACGTATCGGACGAGTTTGGCACATGTTTGGCAACTACCACTGTGACAGTGACAGTTTTAGTTGACATACTTCTCTGATACGTCTAAAGGTGGGAAACAATCAATATCATGTCAATTTATAGGTTTCTATCGCTAAATTTCTCACCTCTAGTTTCATCTCTATTTATCTCACAACCTAATTTATATAACATATAGTTTTCCATCTTTTGTGATATTTTGCCGGTTATTAGCGCGCTCATCACTGTATAATTAGAATTAATATACAACCCCAACGAGTTCATTAGTGCAAATTAGTACAAATACTTCAGCCTAGAACATTGTAGAGCCCTATCCGAAAATGTAGATTGTAGGTCCGTGAATAGGGGTCGCCAACTTCTTGAAAATTTCAAGATCTTGTCTTGATCTTGTCTTGATTTCAAGACAAGATCAAGACAAGAAGTAATTTTAGATTTCAAGACAAGACAAGAAATTTTATGTCAATACCAAGATTTCTTGTCAAGAAAACAAGAAATCTTGAAATATCTTGAAATACCTACCTAATAATAAAAACTTGATTTTATTTTAAATAACAAATTTAGCACATTTTTAAATCGGAATTGATAAGCCATGAGTTAAGGCAGATAACACTTCTTATGGAGTCAACGCCTAGCAGTGGCGGCTGGTCAGAGGAGGCAAGGGAAGCTTAGCCTCCCCATAAATTTTTTACACATGCTACACTACTGTTTTGTTTACTTTGCTATTTTGCTTCGCGTTAGAGTTATCGGAAAAAGTTATTTGAACAAGTTGTTCCAAATAATGTTCTAACCCCACATACCAAATTTCATCACAAAATTCGCACTTTTAGTTTTTTATTATTTGTAGTCGGGATCCTAAAACTGGAACGGAGGCTGCTGGCCGGAAAATTTCACTTGCTAATGCTCCGCGCAGCCCAGCAGCGTTTACGGAGACCCGGTCTCCTTAGAGCTGCATTATAGTTTAACGCACACGCTGCCCGGAGATTGGGCAAGGGCGGCTGATCGGCCAGCAGCCTCCTCTGCAATTTTAGGATCCTGACAACAAATAATGAAAAAACTAAAAGTGCGAATTTTGTGATGAAATTTGGTATGTGGGGTTATAATAATATTTGGAACAACTTGTTCAAATAACTTTTTCCTATATATGTAATGCAAAGCAAAATATTGGTAATTTACCGTGTTTTTTGGACTCGCAGTAGGCCGCTTTTAGAATTAAAAAAATTCAGTTGAGTATCTTAAAAAATGTGAACCTTCAACCTGTATGGACTGCAAAAGTTCAAATCTGTATTTATTTTGATATGCATATCTACTTATAGAGATATAATTGTTAACAAATAAACGACACAAACTTTGGTAATACACTTTTACAATTTGACTAACTATTTTTAAAATGATATGATATTATGAAATTATGAATTATGATGATATTATAAAATGTCAATAAAAAATGGTCAAAAAATGGGGCCTTAAATTAGATTTTTTTGGCGGATTTTTTTTTGCTGGTGCTTTGTCTAGATATTTTACAATTAGGTATTGCCTCCGCTATGGTAAAAATCAGGAGCCGCCACTGACGCCAGCTGATTTCTTGGCTTTGTTATTGTTAAAGTTGCTCTTGAAAATAGCCTTTCCGCAGGTACAGATGTTGCTGGCGATCCGAGAAAATCCTTGGCCATTTTCGATAATGACTGGTAGATATTTTCGTGTCTTCTCCACCAATCAAGTATGTATTATCTCAGAATCTTCTGACCTAGGCTCATTTAAGTATTTTTCAATTTCATACTTCTAAGATTGTAAGTTATCATTATCAGCTTTCTTAAATAGGTAAGTAATATCTAAATCAAGCTCGTTATCTTCTTTTTTCAGACTAAGTACTGGCTCTGATATTGGATTCTATAGATCATTCTGGGATTTATTAAAGTAGTTAGCTTTAAATATTTGTTCAAATTTTTGTACTGTCTCTGAATAGAAGCTTTTCCCAAGATAAAGAGGAAAGTGCCTCTACTTTATGGCGAGGATTCAAAATAACAACAATACAGTATATTATCCGATTAGTTTTGTTATAGTGTTTCAGTATTTTATCTCTCGCAGCTTGAATGCAGTAAATTAATTGCTCATCTCTAGCGTCTCTATCAATTTTATTATTAAGTTCATGAGCCCATATTTCCAGTTTGTTCAAAAGTAAATTTATTCCAACTACCACCAATGGGAGTGTGCAATATTTTTCCCCTTCGAGAATTGAAGAAAGTGTTTTAAACCTTCTCAGAAACCTACTGACAAAATTTACTGATCAGAACCATTCTTTATCTAACATTTTCCAATTATTTAGATTTTGGTTGTTGTCACAAAATATACACTGCGATGCAAAAAAATCGATCCACTAAAAATTTGGTCATTTTTGAAGTTTCGAAATTCCTAAACCTGTTGTTCGATGGAAGTGATTTTTTACCACGTTATAGCCTTATTCATTGACAATATCGCTGTAATAATATTGCTGCTAGACAGTCAAACTGTCATTGTATACCGAGTGTACGAATCAAACTGTGTCTTTTTCTCAAAGTTCGCATCACCTTGTGGACTATTCTAGCACTTATAAAATACTGAAATTAAAACCTAACTATAGCCTCAGGTTTTCTTAACATTTTGTCTTTCGATTCATTCGCTTATGTTGGATAATAAAAAAGTTAGGTACTTTAACAACTGGCCATGTTCGTCATCAGTACAGGGTTTTTTTGAAATAAGTGCGGCAAACTTTAAGGGGTAATTTTACACATGAAAATAATGACAGTTTGCTTAATAACCATATGTCCGCAAACGCTTCGTTTTCGAGATACGGGATGTTCAATATTTTTTTACAAACTGACGATTTATTTATTGCTTTAAAACCAGTTGAGATATGCAAAATCAAATTTGGTGAGTTTTAAGACGTAGTTATTGCACATTTTTTGACATACAATTAAGAATTTTATATTCACCATTGACGTGCGTACGGGTAATATCGGTCATAATACCCGTCATAATAAAATTCTTAATTATATGTCAAAAAAATGTGCAATAACTACGTCTTAAAACCCACCAAATTTGATTTGCATATCTCAACTGGTTTTAAAGCAATAAATAAATCGTCATGTAAAATTACCCCATAAAGTTTGTCACACTTATTTAGAAACACCCTGTACTGATGACGAACATGGCCAGTTGTTAAAGTACCTAACTTTTTCATTATCCAATATAAGCGAATGAATCGAAAGACAAAATGTTAAGAAAACCTGGGGCAAAGGTTAGGTTTTAATTTCAGTATTTTATAAATGCCAGAATAGTCCACAGGGTGATGCGAACTTTGAGAAAAAGGCACAGTTTGATTCGTACACCCGGTGTACAATGACAGTTTGACTGTCTAGCAACAATATTATTACAGCGATATTGTAAATGAATGAGGCTATAACGTGGTAAAAAAATCACTTAAATCGAACAATAGGTTTTATTAAATTCGAAACTTCAAAAATGACCAAATTTTTAGTGGATCGATTTTTTTTGCATGAGTGTAGTTTTAAGCATGTTTTACACTAAAGCCTCATGTTAGCATCTCGAAAGTTGAATGCCATCTTGTAGGCACATCTAGTTCTGGCATAGTCATCTTACAATTTATGGCCTCGCAAGCAATGTTAAGTTTAAGTTGCATGTGCCCTGAGTTTTTGATTTTTTTTACAAGATATTTAATTTTACTTACAGGACAGTTAAAATCTAAAATAGTAGCATTTATAGCATTTTCTACTTCGATCTCATCCTCCAAATAATAAAAATCCTTTCGAAGCTTAGAATATGTGCGAAACATACAAAATGCTTATTGTAAGCATGCAACTACACATCAATTTTGGGTTCGTCAGGAAACCAATGCAGATCAGGAACTCTCCCCAGTGGCAGGGAGGGCCGTGCTAGCACGCAACGCAATAAAAGTTCGCCGTGGAATCACCCGACCGGGTAATCAAGAAATTTCAAGATCTTGAGCCAAGACAAGATATAAAATGTCCAGAAAACGTCAAGACAAGAACTTGTTGTCAAGACAAGAATTCTTGTCTTGTCGACCCCTATCCGTGAATCATTGGCCTTAGATCATAGGAATATATAAAATTTAATCTTCATTCGTTTATTAAACCACCAATAAAAATTTATTTTGTTTTAGAAATACCCTAAAGATTACCCATCCTTCACAATTAAAATTTACAACGGAAGGAGATCTGATAGAAATAGGTATGTCAAAGCCGGAGATGCGCAGACTTAGAAAATATTATGAGAAACACTTTCCTCATAACTATCTTTCAAAATTTAAGAAATTGTTAACCCATAGGAAACAAGAGAACGCTGTTAATGACGCGTCTCTCCTGGGTAGTACTGATTCTTTAACTCTTTCTAAAGCACCTAGAGTTTCTAGCAAACATATTATACCTTCTTCAAGTATCACAATTAATAAGGAACTGGGAATGGGAGAATTCGGAGTTGTTCAACAGGGAGTTTGGTGCAATGAAGGTGAACGAATACAGGTAAGACATAAAATTTAAATAATTCTTGTATATATCTACCATCTCTTTATTAGCATTTATCGTTGAACAACGTGAAGCTCAACATCTAATTAGGCAATTTTCTGTTCTAAGTGAAAAACTAAACTTCTCCGCGAACCGGTTTGAACTAGCCTCAATTTAAAACAACATGTGTTTTAAACTATCAAATAGATTTTCTATTTTCGGCTTTGCTTTTTCTCTTTGAGACAAACGACCCCCTGAACGGCCTATTATGTTTATCACTATCCACTATTGTTATTATATTATTTATTCATACTTAACTATTAATTTACATGTAAGAATTTTTTGTATGAATCGACAGCTTTTCTAATTGTACGAATATAATCTGTGGAACCCCAGGCTGAAAAATTCTACACCAAACAAGAACTTATTGAGCTCTCGAGAACTTGTAGCGAGCTTTAAGCTCGCTACACATTATGCATGATTCGCGATTCGTGATCGTGATGCGCGATGCGTGGTTCGTCGTAGTTCGTAGTAATTCGTGAATTACCTCGCTACACACTATGCATGATTCGTGATACGCGATGCGTGAGTCGTCCAGTTCGTTGTAGTTCATAGTAATTTAGTAAAAATGTATTTGGTGTTTATATTTTTTTGAAAAATCCTTTGTAAAAGGTATAAAGATTTTTATTAAAATCCCTTTAAGGGATTTGAGAACGTTTTCGATTTTCTTAAAAAATCATTATCAGTATTAAAAAATAAACATGTTGAATGCTAGCTGAGCCACCAAGAAATACGAGGGTGAGAACCCTTTAAATGATATATTTATAGTTATGTTATCATCATTACCTTGGTGCTACAGCCCTTAGAGGATCTCGACCTTCTCAAGCTTTCTACGCCATTCTGTTCTGTCCCTTGCTTGCATTTTCCAGTTGCCGACTCCGATCTTCTCGGCATCTTGTGTTAGCCCGTCCATCCACATCAGCTTTGGTCTACCCCGTCTTCTCATTCCCACGGACTGCGCTGTTAGAATATTTTTTATCATGTTTTATAGTTATGTTATAAATGCATATTTGCTTGAAATTCCATTGGATGGAAAAATTTATAGGAATTATGCTCGTAGGTAATGACGTTCTCATAACGTGGAATATAAAGTGAGTTGTTTTGTCTCTACATGACAGCAGTTAGATGACAACTGATTGTTGCGGCAACTGATTGTTACGATGTGAAGGGATTTTAATAAAAAAATTTATACCTTTTACAAAGGATTTTTCAATAAAAATTTTAAATTCAAAAGATCTTTCCACATTTTCATTTCATTTCCATGAAATCTCATTTTTTAATCTCACCCAATAAAAATTTTTAATATTTTTGAATTGAATCCCATTCTTCAAGATATTTCAAGTAGTTTAATGGGACTTTTCGTCCTTCCAACCTAGTGATGTCTTTTCGAATAATTAAAGGAAAGTAATCGTTATCAATTATTCTCTCTCGTAAGTATTGATTTCATTTTTAACCCTTCTGTAATTGAAATTTTTGCAACTTTTTTCACAGCAATGTGAAATAATGTAGCTTGGTGTATGAACTGTAGCCAAATTTGTGCTAAGCCATTTTCAAAAAAGAGCTGCAATATACTTGGACAGTTCTTTAAATATTTTCTACAGCTGGCAAAAGAGCCTGTTTTGCTGTCACCAAGAATTCTTTTATATTCGATTTCTGCGCTTTCACAAAAATCCTTCAACCTTTTAACACGCACAGTATATTATTTTCAACATCAACTGGAAGCAGGTACGTCAGGTGCTGTTTGAAAAGTATTATGTAGAATGTGCGCCGCACAACCTACTCCAATATTGTTTTGGTTCAAATGTTCGTCAAGTTTCGAAAAAACATTATTGATGCCTCTCCTAGCTGTTCCACCAAAATTTGCGATAGTTTTACCCGCACAATAAGCAATAATTTTATTGTTCAAATTATTATTTTTTAAAATAGTACTCATTGAGTCAAGAATTTATTTTTGAAGTTTGATCCGGCAGTGAAACAAAATCTAACAATTGTCGGAAATTTTTTTAAATCTTTGTGGTTGGGGAGCATCAGAATATAAATGGTGAAAACGCCCATTTCACGATAAGGCACCATATCGTGAAAACGAATATGGTGAAAAAACTTCGGTTTCGGTTTCGGTGAAACTGCTTCGGTTTTTGTCCTTGCATATCCAAATTTTTTGTCGTCGGGGCCACTTTGTTACGTTCCAAATTTGAAGTAGGAAGTCCCACCTCTATTTTCAATAATTTAAACAATTCTTGACACGTTAAATCGGTTGCATATTTTAATTATAATTGACATTATAATCAAGGTGGTGAAAATGAAACCTTAGTAATTTTTACATAGGGGTAATGCCTATCAAATTTTTCTGAAGTTAAGGGAAAATGTCCACTTTTGCGAAGAAACTAATTTAGATCGTTCTTCCTAGAGATATCTTGGAATATTTAGGATCACAAAATTTAAATGTTTGAATTTCGGTATTATTCGGTGACCTCCCTGTGTCAAGTTTGTCAAACGTTCCAGAACACAACGGAGAAAACGTGATTTTGGGTTGGACCGTGGTACCGAAAAGTTAGTGCTAGTTTAAAAAAAAACGGCATTTTGTTTTTTTGCTGCTGTTCCATGTGGAATCTGGTCTAGTACAAACTGTGTGGATGTTCAAGGGGATTTGCCGCCTTCGTGGAAGGATTTTTAGGAATATCCACAATTTCGCTAAAAAAAGCGGATTTACTGCGTGCACGTGTCTACCCGGAGTCGCATTTAAATCAAGAAATTAGCCTTGAATCACGAGTCCAATTTGGAATATTTTAAACCCCTAACCTGGCTAAAAAGGGTGAGTGTTAGAACATTTCGTTTTTTTTTAATTAATTAAAAAGTTGTAGTTTTTTTTTATCCCATCTCTAGAAGAAAGCTATTCATATTTTCATAAGTTGCCATACATTCAAAGTTGTTGCAAGGTTTTTTTTACTTTTACAAGTTTTTCTAAATTATTGCCAAAAGGCAGATAAACAAATTGTTAAAATCAATATCTTTATTTCCAAATAATTATTTTAATCATGTATGGTAATTAGTGTTTTCTTGCTTCAGGGTTCTTTTTTGCTCCTGTCAGGCTGTAATTTCCAACTTGTTCAACATTTTAATACAAGTCTATGTACACCGGTACATCGTGTTTTTGGAGTCACTATCTACTTAAGTCGCTATCTATTTGCATGAAAATTCGAGGTATGGATCGATATTTATTCTTGACGGAAGATTTAGAGCCGTCTATTTTTGTTATGGGATACCTATATAGTTTTTTATTACATTATTGGCGGATTTTTTTGTCATTTTAAAATTTATACATAATTTAGAAAGTACTTAAAGATTAATTGTGGTTTATTATGTTTAATAGTTACACATACTAGTTTAATATTTACACTTACTGTATTTTTGTAAACTGCCTCTAAGGGGGGTTAAACGTTGGAAATAGATTCACTTTCTTTGTTTATATTATTGTCTGCGCACGCACTTGAGCTCTCGTGGTGTCCTATTTGGCTTAATTATTTTTTTTTGTTGGTATTGAACCACACACCCCTTAGCGTCCGGTACTTTTGATAAGTCTTACCTTTTACGGTGCAATTAAATAGAAATAACATATGCATTTTTGTTAGGCAAGTAGAAGCCGCATTTTTATATTATTTTTTTATTAAACCTATGGTAAAGTTAAATAAAATAATTGTAATATGTAATTGTTTTCAAATATCTGGAGAATATATTTATTAAAATTGAATAATTGCTAATCTCAGACAATTTCATTTATCTTTTTTTTATTTATTCAGGTTGTATACTATACTTAGTATTTTGGTAGTAAACCCATTGGTAAGTTGGTGGTTTATTAAATAGTAACGTAGGGAAGGCTGTGGGCCAATTTACCTGGCGCCCCTTATATAACTTCAGATTATTTTTATTTTGTGGACCGCACGACCATCTCCACTGTTTTGTCTAGCCGCGAGCATTCCCAGACTGTCACCGTATAGTAATTTTCTCTCGGGGTGTACGTCTGATTTATATGTGGTACATTTTGTTACTTTTTTTATATAGATTCGGTTCTGTACGCCACATTATTTTGGCGCCCAACGTGGGGCCTAATTAATTAACGTTTTTGTCAGCCTCTTGTATTTGGCCTTTATTTATTGACTTTAGTTATAGTCGAGTTTCATTGTTATTGGCCTGAGTCACATTTGTTTTTTTTTTGTTTTGAGATTCAGCTGTCATTTTGACATATTTTATAAACTTTGATTTATTTACTTTACCACTGGCTTTGCGCTGAGTAGTAGTCTTAGAACTTCGTGTTTAGTGGAAGTGTATGCAGATAAGTGCTTACTAGTTTTTTTGTGTAACATAAAGTTGGAAGAAGCCGAAAACGGAACTTAAAAAAAATACTTTGAAGTGCTATTGTGGAACTTAGAAGAACTTTTGGATATTTGGACTTTG
This sequence comes from Diabrotica virgifera virgifera, assembly GCF_917563875.1. Taxonomy (NCBI): domain Eukaryota; kingdom Metazoa; phylum Arthropoda; class Insecta; order Coleoptera; family Chrysomelidae; genus Diabrotica; species Diabrotica virgifera. The sequence goes on along the minus strand of NC_065449.1, from coordinate 134,597,049 downwards.
AAATATTTCTACTTCAGTTGGAGTTCAAATTTATTTTTTTACAGCAGTTGGACTTCGAAGTTCTACATTGTGGTTTAACTTACTTGTGTTAGTGAACACAAATTTTTTTTGAGATTGTATTGTGACTTGTAACTTGTTCTGGAACAATGAAATTTTGAAAATCTTTTGTGAAAAGGCGACTATTTTTTGATTTTTATTTTGCTCCCATTAATAAAGTAAACTGTACCTGTGTTTTAATATTTTTACTGATATCTTGTTTTTATTTAAATAATTGCTCCTTTTGGTTGATACATTTTTTTTTGAATTTTGAACTTTTGCAAGATGGTGCGAAAACTTGTACCCAACTACTTAAGGAAAGAGGAACGAATATGAACTCAAAATTCGTGGAGTATCTACTGGCACTGTTGAGTCTATGAGGTCTAGTCTGTCTGATGCACTTAGTCGTGAGGCAGCAAATGAAAGCTTTAGATATCCTGAGCACCCATTCACCTTTGTACAGGACAAAACGGTAATCCAGGCTAAACTTGCGGAGCTGACTACGGCTGTTGGAAAGTTTGCCGGACCTCCTACTTGTGCTGAGTCCTTGAGATTGCGGACACAGATTAACCATGTCTTGGGGAGGATCGATCTTATGGTATTACCAACAGGTGATGATGCCGACGCAGCCCAGGTTGTTAAGTCAGACTTTTTGACTGAGATTTTGAAGTTGTCACAAGATTTACATGATAAGCAGCATCCAACCGGATCTGGCTCGGTACCAGCAGCGCTCGATGTGATTTCGGTCTTGAATCAGTCTTTTCAGGCAGGAGTAGGACAAGCTCATGCTTCTTCTCCTGGAGCGGTGCCACAGGCTGTTAATCCTGTTCTTTCAGGGTCTGTCTCAAGTTCTTCTTCAGGGATGATACTTCCTCATAAGTGGGGAATAGAAAGGTTTTCAGGTTCTGCTAGGGGTATGTCGATTTCTGCATTTTTTGAGATGGTGAATGAATTGAGTCTCGCTCGTCACGTACCAGATAGTATACTTTTGGAATCAGGTATAGATTTATTTTCGGATAAAGTCTATCAGTTTTATAAAGATGTTCGTCTACGTGTAGGGAGTTAAGCTGAATTAGTTGAAGAGTTCCGTAGGGAGTACCTGTCAGCTCACCATAGTGAAGCGCTTTTTGAAGAGCTTCGGAGGAGAAGAAGCGAGAGAGAGGAGAAGTCAGCATTCGTCTGAGACTATAGGAGTCTACTTAGCAATAATGAATAGTTGCTTTAATCGCTTGCGTTGTCATGTTCCAGAGGAAGTTAAATTGTCAATAGTTATTAGGAATTTGCACCCGTTCTATCAGGATAGATTACGTGATCCGTTGCCATCTACGTTGGAGGAACTTCGTGTTCTATGTCGCAGTATGGAGGAGAGACGTGATTGTATTAGGAACTATGTTGAACCGAATAGTAGGAAAATGAATACTTTGGAAAATAACCTAGCTTATATCAGTGTGGATGCTGAAAGTTGTAGCAGTGTTGGTGAGGGTCCTGTTGCTTCATCCGAATCGGAGTCCTCTAGAGGAAGGTTTAGGACTTTAGTCTGTTATCGTTGTAATCAGCCAGGTCACAAGGCAGTAGGGTGTCTAATGAAGAAGGAGGCTGTTCACTGTTTTAAGTGTAAGAAAGAAGAGTTTACAGTCAGAACTTGTCCTTCGTGTAACTCGGGAAACGGACGGAAGCGCACCTAACTGGTCGAAGAGGTGTTGCCGACGTTGACTCGACCAACCTACGTCCTATTTTAGATTTTATTTTACATCATTCAGAAGGAGATGAACGTCCATATTTGATAGTTATAGTCTTAGGAAAGGAAATTTTGGGATTATTGGATTCTGGTGCTTCAAAGACCATTGTAGGAAGAACTGGTTGGAAATTTTTACAAAACTTGGGTTTAGAGTCGGATACTTCGAAGAAGACCGTTTGTAGAGTAGCGAATGGTCAGATGTGTGAAGCGTTGGGAGAATGTTTAGTACCTTTCATGGTTAGAGATCGACTGCGTGTCTTGCCAGTATTAGTTATTCTGATTTTAGGATCTGATTTTTGGCGAGTTATGGGTATCGTTCCTTACTTGAGGCATAACAAATGGTATTTTTCGGACGGTCCCGCGATGGTAGGTGCAGTGGATCATCTCCGAGGTCAAACTATTTTGACGCATGCAGAGAAGTCGCGATTGGATGAAATTATTAATAGAAGTCGTGAACTAATGGGCACTTCTCTTGGTTGTACAGATGTCACTGAGCATGTGATTGTTTGCAAATCTGCACCCATAAAACAACGTTACTACCCTGTATCCCCAGTAATCCAGAGCCATATTGATAAGGAACTAGAAGATATGTTGGCAAAAGGAGTAGTGGAACGATCGAATAGTGCTTGGTCGTCGCCAATTCTATTGGTGAAGAAAAAGGTTCCAGAAGGTGAAGCACCAAAATGGAGGTTCTGCATAGACTATCGAAAGCTTAATGCCGTAACAGAGAGGGATGGCTACCCATTACCGTACACCTCTAATATCTTGAATAAATTAAAGAACGCGCATTATCTTTCCACCATAGACATTAAGTCGGCGTATTGGCAGGTACCTGTTGCTAAGGCTTCCAGGCCTTATACTGCTTTTACGGTTCCTGGACGAGGTCTTTTTCAGTTTTGTAGGATGCCTTTTGGATTACATAATGCCCCGGCTACATGGCAGAGGTTGATAGATCGTGTCCTCGATCCGGAGTTGGAACCCTATGTCTTTACTTACTTGGATGACGTGGTTATCGTGACAGAGTCTTCTGAAGAACATGTAAGGATCTTAGAGGAAGTGTTTAGACGCTTGAGAGAAGCTAAGTTAACCGTTAGCTGGGATAAATGTCAATTTTGTAGACCGGAACTAAAGTATTTGGGTCATGTGGTAGATAGGAATGGACTACATGTTGATGGTGATAAGGTCAAGGCTATGCTACGCATCCCATCACCCACATCTGTTAAGGAAGTCCGTAGCATCATAGGCACATTTTCCTGGTATCGAAGGTTTATTCCTTCCTTTGCGACACTACTAGCTCCAATTACAGCGATATTGAAGAAAGGAAGAAAATTCAATTGGACCCCGGATTGTGAAGAATCTTTTCAGAGAATAAAAGAATGTCTAGTTTCCGCCGCGATACTTAATTGTTCTGACTACAATTTGCCTTTTGTTGTCCAATGTGATACCTCAGGATATGGAGTGGGTGCCGTGTTATTGCAACCAGGCCCGGATGGTGACAAAGTAATTAGTTTCCTGAGCAGATCATTAACGCGTCAAGAGAGAAATTTTTCCACCACGGAACGGGAATGTTTAGCTGTGTTATGGGCAGTCGAAAAACTGCGTCCTTACCTGGAGGGTGTGCCGTTTACGGTCGTGACTGATCACGCATCCCTTGTATGGCTCCAAAATTTGAAGGATCCTACTGGAAGATTAGCTCGATGGGCGGTAAGGTTGCAACAATATGACTTTAAGATTGTGCATCGTAAAGGAAAAGAACATGTTGTCCCGGATTTGTTATCTCGGTCAGTTGCTGTGCTTGATATGGTTGAAGAGGTTGTACCGCCTCCTAGTGGTGACAGTTGGTATGATAATCTTTGTAGAATAATCGAGTCTAATCCCTTGAAGTATCCTCAGTGGAGAATGTCTGGTGGCAAGCTGTATAAATATATCCGTCCCAGTCATGGATTTTTGGTCGAGGAAGTGGACAATTGGAAGGAGGTCGTTCCTAAGGGTCAGCGATTGGAAGTGCTGAAGTTGTGTCATGATAGCCCTTTAGCAGGTCATATGGGGATCCTGAAAAATTATAAGCGTATTAACGAGAAGTATTTTTGGCCGAAATTGCGGAGTGATGTGTCTCGTTACGTTGGACGTTGCTCACTTTGTGCCATGCATAGTTTTCCTCGTATTTGGAGTTCCACGTCTGTTACTATGTGATAATGGTGTCCAGCATACTTCGGGTATTTTCAAGAAATTTATGGAAACCTATGGTGTCTCAGTTCCTTATAATGCGTTGTATCATCCATAGTGCAATCCATCTGAACGATATAACCGAACCCTTAAGACAATGATGGCAACTTATATAGCTGATAACCATAGGAAGTGGGATGAAAATTTGGCCAAACTAGCATGTGCTACCCGCACTGCATACCACGAGTCGACTGGTCAAGATCCCTACTTCAAAAATTTCGGTCGGAAGATGGTAGTGGATGGACGAGATTTTTCCCGGAAGGACAAACTCGGAGACCCGGAAGACGAAGTAACTAGAGTGAGATATGACCGATCACGTGGACTCCAGGAGTTGTTTGCTGATGTTAGAAAACGTTTAGATAAAGCTTCGGCTAAGTGTGAGAAGACTTATAATCTACGGAGACGTCCAGAGGAATTTCAGCCCCATCAGTTAGTGTGGCGGAGAAATTTTGTGTTGTCAGATGCCGCTAATTATTTCACGAAAAAGTTAGCTCCTAGATGGGTAGGACCTTACTTCGTGAAGAAGAAAGTTTCCACCTTAACATATAGTTTAGAGGATGAAAATGGCAAGGATCAAGGTATTTGGAATGTTAAGGATTTAAGGGTTAGTAACCCGACCGATGATCCCGATAGGATTTAGATCGGAGTAGAACGGACTAGCAAAAGTTTTGTCTGGTCTAAGTAGACTTATAGAGTTAGTGTTCTGAAATAGGTTGTATTTTTTTTGTTGTGTCCGTGAAGGATGACTAAGTATTGGCTGTGATCGGTTGTTTGAATGTATTTGGTTGGTCAACCGTTTCGTTTTTTTTTTTTTAGGTGTTAGGTAGCCAATACGAAGTTGTAGGGTAGTGGTAGCCGTAATTTCTTTTGATTTATGGGTTTGAATGTCATTTAGGTTTGGTCAGAAATATGTTGTCTTCGAGACTATGGCGTTGGGATTTGTTTGGATGTTAGTAAGCCATTCTATTAAATTAGGATTTTCTCGAAGCCACATAATTATGTTTTATTTTGGTGAATCTTGTTTGATACTAGCTTAGCTTTTGGATGACTCACTAAATTTCGTTGTATACGGATTTAAATTCTGAAAGACCTATTTCATTTTTATCTTAATGAACAATTGGGATTAGACTACTGTTTCGATAGATGTTTCTCGCAGTATCAGTAAGAGTGGAATGGTGGAGAATTTCTTATGGACTCATGTTAGTACGAGGTGAAGTGAAGTATTAGCGATGACCCAGAGCTAAGATGACGCGAATAAGGGTAATAGCCAGTAACCGACCTAAACAGTGTTGTCAGATTGACGTTGGAATTTGAAACTGTTCTACTTGATCCCATACGATGAGAGATGACTGTTGTGTGGAAGTGGAGTAAGTGTTGTAAGTAAGTTGCTCTGTTGTGCTTGTGGTTTGAGATTGGTATGTTTTGGCTGTTCAAGTCCTTGCGCGTGGTGAGGATGGTGTGGATGATGACTGTGCTGTGGACTTCTCTTGGAGGTTAGGTAGTGTGTCGCTAGCGCGAGGAAAAATTTTCTTCGTCTAGTTTTTCCTCGTAAATTTTCCTCTGGGAAAGGGGGGTGCTGTTACGTTCCAAATTTGAAGTAGGAAGTCCCACCTCTATTTTCAATAATTTAAACAATTCTTGACATGTTAAATCGATTGCCTATTTTAATTATAATTGACATTATAATCAAGGTGGTGAAAATGAAACCTTAGTAATTTTTACATAGGGGTAATGCCTATCAAATTTTTCTGAAGTTAAGGGAAAGTGTCCACTTTTGCGAAGAAACTAATATAGATCGTTCTTTAGAGATATCTTGGAATATTTAGGATCACAAAATTTAAATGTTTGAATTTCGGTATTATTCGGTGACCTCCGTGTGTCAAGTTTGTCAAACGTTCCGGAACACAACGGAGAAAACGTGATTTTGGGTTGGACCGTGGTACCGAAAAGTTAGTGCTAGTTTAAAAAAAACGGCATTTTGTTTTTTTGCTGCTGTTCCATGTGGGATCTGGTCTAGTACAAACTGTGTGGATGTTCAAGGGGATTTGCCGCCTTCGTGGAAGGATTTTTTGGGAATATCCACAATTTCGCTAAAAAAAGCGGATTTACTGCGTGCACGTGTCTACCCGGAGTCGCATTTAAATCAAGAAATTGGCCTTTAATCACGAGTCCAATTTGGAATATTTTAAACCCCTAACCTGGCTAAAAAGGGTGAGTGTTAGAACATTTCGTTTTTTTTTAAGTAATTAAAAAGTTGTAGTTTTTTTTATCCCATCTCTAGAAGAAAGCTATTCATATTTTCATAAGTTGCCATACATTCAAAGTTGTTGCTTGTTCAACATTTTAATACAAGTCTATGTACACCGGTACATCGTGTTTTTGGAGTCACTATCTACTTAAGTCGCAGTTGATATACGAATGGTACTTTCAGATTGGAGGCACACTGTCCTATAACTAGGAAGTAACGCGGTGAAGTATATCTATTTGCATGAAAATTCGAGGTATGGATCGATATTTATTCTTGACGGAAGATTGAGAGCCGTCTATTTTTGTTATGGGATACCTATATAGTTTTTTATTACATTATTGGCGGATTTTTTTGTCATTTTAAAATTTATACATAATTTAGAAAGTACTTAAAGATTAATTGTGGTTTATTATGTTTAATAGTTACACATACTAGTTTAATATTTACACTTACTGTATTTTTGTAAACTGCGTCTAAGGGGGGTTAAACGTTGGAAATAGATTCACTTTCTTTGTTTATATTATTGTCTGCGCACGCACTTGAGCTCTCGTGGTGTCCTATTTGACTTAATTATTTTTTTTGTTGGTATTGAACCACACACCCCTTAGCGTCCGGTACTTTTGTTTTGATCATTTGCGACGTATAATTCGTTAATCTGAAACTTTGATTATGGCATGGAAATCAAATAGTCCTTTCGCTAATGCTAGCAGTGTTTGCTAGCACTTCGAAAAAATTGTTCCATCTTAAACGAAGAAGAGGCTTCATTAAAAAATTATTTTGTACCTCTTTGTCGCTAGATGTTTAGTAATATCGTTTTTTCACCATATGAGACCGAACATTCAGCATTGCATTTATTACACCGTACCATAAAACACCACCGAGTAAATCTTAACTCGGTACATTGTCTAATTTAGTTTACTCTGTGAATTGTATGTGTTTTTATGTACTTTTTATTTCTTTATATACACCATAATACTTAATAAATAATAGGTAATATATTCTGACAGTACATTTAAAATAAGAAATTTTCTAAAAAGCGGAACATTTTTAAAAAGCTGCGAAACGCGTGACATTCCACTAAAAAACGGGACTGTCCCGCCAAAATCTGAACGTGTGGTCATTTTAAATTATTAACGTAGCCGATGGACGCATTAACTGTGCACACATCCCGAATTTCGGCGAATAACCGATTTGTGTTGATGCACAGCCTTTGATATTCGTTAATTTACCGCTCACAAGAGCGAATTACTGTGCACACAGGAATCAGGTTGTTTACGAATCGATTTTTAACGCAAAAGATCCTACACACTATTCGTGCACTGACCGCGAATCGCGTATCACGAATCGCGAATCACGCAACGAACAAGACCCTACACACTATGCGTGCACTGCCCGCGAATGGCGAATTGCGCATCGCGAATCGTCCATAATCTGTAGCGAGCTTAGATGGCTACATCAGCGCTTTATCAATTTTTTTTCGAAAGCTCTGCGGACTTTAAACGGTGCGGCAATAGTGCGTCGGCAGTACAACAGTGACAGGGACAGTATACCATCAAAAACGAGGTAACAATCAGTCAAGTTCGATTTTTTTGTTATAGATAATCTCATCATTCTTTTTGCCTTATCCCTATGCGGGGTCGGCTTCCCTAATTGCATTTCTCCACACAATTCTATCTTGGGTCATATCAATGTTAATCCCCTTTACCAACATGTCCTGCCTTATCGTCTCCCCCCAGGTCTTCTTTGGTCTTCCTCTCCTACTCCTTCCAGGAATCTGCACTTCAGCTATTCTTCGTATTGGGTGATTAACGTCTCGACGTTGAACATGACCAAACCATCTTAACCTATGCTCTCTCATTTTGGCATCAATTGGTGCCACACCTAGACTTCCCCTAATATACTCATTTCTAATTTTATCCTTCTTTGTCACTCCACTCATCCATCTAAGCATTCTCATTTCCGCCACATGCATTCGTTGTTCCTCGTTCTTTTTCACTGCCCAACATTCAGTTCCGTGCATCATAGCCGGTCTTATGGCTGTTTTATAGAATTTTCCCTTCAGTTTCATTGGAATTTTTCTGTCACATAGCACACCACTCGCTTCTTTCCACTTCATCCATCCAGCCCTAATTCTACTGCATGCATCTCCATCTATTTCTCCATTACTCTGTAATACCGATCCTAGGTACTTAAAACTATGGCTTTTCACAATCATTTCACCATCCAAAGATACCATTTTATTTGTAGTAACTCCATCTTTAAATGAACATTCCAAATACTCTGTTTTTGTCCTACTAAGTTTTAAACCTTTTTCCTCCAGAGCTTATCTCCACTGTTCCAGTTTTTGTTCTAAGTCTCTTTCACTATTTCCTATTAACACTACATCATCAGCATACATTAGGCACCATGGAATACTACCCTGTAGTTTCGCTGTTATCTGGTCCAAAACTAATGAGAATAAATAAGGACTAAGCACCGATCCTTGGTGCAATCCTACTTTCACCTGAAATTTATCAGTCTCTCCCACACCTGTCCTAACGCTAGTCGTTACTCCCTCATACATATCTCTCACAATCTTTACATATTCGCCAGGGACTCCTTTCTTATTGAGTGCCCACCACAGAATCTCTCGAGGAACTCGATCTTTCTCAAGATCAATGAGTACCATATGAGCGTTGGTCTTTTTATTCCTGTATTTTTCCATCAGTTGCCTTACAATGAAAATTGCATCTGTTGTTGATCTGCCCTGCATAAAGCCAAATTGATTATCGGATATTTCGGTTTCTTCACGTATCCGTCTATCAATTATTCTCTCCCATATTTTCATGGTGTGGCTAAGTAGTTTTATAGCCCTGTAGTTTGTGCTTTGTTGTATGTCTCCCTTGTTTTTGTAGATAGGTACTAATATACTGCTTCTCCATTCGTCTGGCATTTGTCCAACTTCCATAATTCTATTAAATAGACCTGCTAGCTAACTTATTCCTGTCTCTCCCAATGCTCTCCATACTTCCTCAGGAATATCATCTGGTCCGACTGCTTTTCCTTTCTTTATTTTTTGAAGCGCTTGAGCCACTTCCTCGTTTGTTATTCTGGTAACCATTGCTGTTACTGTCTCCGTTAACTCCACAGGCTGTCTGTCAAATTCTTCATTTAATAAACTGTCAAAATACTTTCTCCATCTCTTTTTGACATCCTTTTCGTGAATTAGTATTTTATTATTTTCATCTCGGATACATCTAATCTGATTAAAATCTCTTGCTTTCTTTGCTCTCTGTTTGGCTATTTTATATATCTTTGCTTCGCCTTCCCTGGTATCAAGTTGATCGTATAAGTTTGAATACGCTTCTGCTTTAGCTTTTGCTACTGCTACTTTCGCTTCCTTTTTGGCGACTATATAGTTTTGAAGATCTATGTCCGATCTGGTTTCTTACCACTTTTTATATAATTTTCCCTTCTCTTTTATTTTTCCTGGTACTTCATTTGACCACCACCAAGTCTCTTTATCCTCGAACTTCTTTCCTGACGTTTTCCCAAGTATTTCAATAGCCGTCTCTCTAATAATATTGGCCGTTTTTCTCCAAATTGTGTTAGGGCTTCCTTTCATGTTCCAACATATTTTTTCTACTATTCTTTCCCTGAATAGACCTTCCTTCTCATCTTTTAGCATCCACCACTTGATTTTTTGTGGTCCTCTCCGATATTTTTGTTTAGTTTCGCTTTTTACTTCGATATCCAGAACAAGCAGCTTATGTTGTTGACTTACTGTCTCACTAACTATTACCTTGCAGTCCTTGCATTCACGTATGTCTTCTTTCCTTATCATGAAGTAGTCTATTTGGGATTGATGTTGTCCACTTTTGTAGGTAATAAGTTGAGTTTCTCTCTTTTTAAAGAATGTGTTAACAATCGCCATATCCAATGATGTTGCTAATTCTAGCATGTCATCTCCAGCTTCATTTCTAGTTCCAAAACCTAATCCCCCATGTATTGTTTCATATCCTGTCTTGGCTTGGCCCACATGTGCATTGAAATCACCTCCTATTATAACTTTCTCCTCTGCTGGAATATCACTCAGTACGTCTCCTAATTGGTCATAGAAAGCTCTTCTTTCATTCTCACCCAGACCTGTTTGAGGAGCATACACACACACAACATTCAATACCTCTTTGTTATAGATAATCTATTTTTAGTAATTCCAATGTGATAAAAAATATCGGCATGGGATAAAAAAGTTTATTTGAAGAAAGTGTATTTTTTGTTCTTCTTAATGGCGGTACCGACTCGTTTTTGTAATACAGTACAACCTGCCATATCCGGACCTGTCATATCCGGACCTCCCCATATCCGGAGGGTTCTGCGCCTCATACCCCGGAGTAATGATTTTTGACTAATTTTTTAATGAATTTGCCGAAAATTATGTCAACTAACATAAATAGCTGTATAAACATTAAACTCAAATTTTAACTATTTATGGGAAATAAGCCACAATATTATTAAAAAATGATTTTTATTAACGTTTCGACGCCCATATTGGCAATATCATTTTAAAGTCTTCTACTTTAAAATGTATCATATGTATCTGAATTGCCGATATAAATGAGTCAAATTAAATAAATTATTAGAAGAATTTTTTTACTAAGCAACAACATTTTTGTTTATGTTAATAGTATTTTGTATTTTGACAACGGCACCCGATTTGGGCGTCGAAACGTTAATAAAAATCATTTTTTAATAATATTGTGGCTTATTTCCCATAAATAGTTAAAATTGTAAAAATGCCACAAGAAAATAGCTTCAGAACAACATTAAACTCAAAACCAAATATGTATGATATTTCTAAAACTGTGATTTTATGGACATCGTGGACATTTGAATTTGCTCTTCTGAAAAATATCGAAAGTGGACATATCAGCTTTTGGCAAACGGCCACTCTATTAAAATCCGTCTTGTCGTTTTTTTTTCGGAGGTTCAGTGATTTATTGGTTCGACTATTGAAAAACAACACATATCCATTTTTCTCAAATCGACTTTATGTATTCTTCTCATAGAATAGTAGTTTCTTTATCCATCTGACACATTCAGTTGTGTAAAAATCTCAGGTGTCCGGAATTAAACTACATATGCCGGATTTATACTCAGCTATTGCCACTGCTGCTGCCGTTGACGGAAATATTGCCCGAAATATGATATCGACGCGAGTGAGGTGTTTACATCAGTTCCTAGCCAATGTTCTCACAACTCATTACCGAACGACTCACAAGAAAGGAATGTGACAACAGCATCGTCTTGCTCCCTTACTCACTTGCCGCTTTGCCGGCGGCAAGTGCGAGAGAGAGTAGCTGAATGTGAATACCTACTCGTATTCGCGCTGCTTCTCTTTTGACTTCCGCCACAAAAACCGACTCTTTGGGTATGTAGGTGCAATGGCAATAGCATGACGAGCAGCAGCGCGAGTGAGCTATTTACACATTCACGCTGCCCACTTCCCTGCACAATTCCCTGTCCAAGAGGACTGAGTATAAATGCGGTAATAGAACGTTGGGATAGTATTAGAAAAACAACAGATGTCGGGGAAGTTTTTCTTGATTTGCCAAAATTTTAATTTTTTGAAAAGTGTTGTTTTTCAAATAAACACTTTAATTGTAAATTACCAAATAAAAGAAGATTGCACACACATTAACTTTTACCCTACTACTACTTGTAAGCATTATAAAAAGTTCTTGTAAATTTTCAAAATAAAAAAATATAATTAAAAAATTGTCCGCCTAATTGGTCTTTACCAAAGCCATTGAATTAAAAAAACTCAACTTTGCTCAAGTGTAGCCCATGCAGGTCAACTTAGACAAGGCGAAAACGGCGGGTTCGAAGGGAAAAATATTCCCATGAGATTTTTTTGCATAATCACATTCGTGAGACATCCCAGAATAAGCTTCAAGAAGTCGCCCACGTGAAAAGTGGGCCAATTTTTTTTAAACATTTTTTTTTTTTAATCAAATTGCAGAAATCAATATTTTTGGCCCGAACAATTTTTTCTTTAATTTTTTGGACCATTCTGGACAAAAATGATCTCTTATAATTTTTCTCTAAAGTTGATCGTTTTCGACTTTAAGCAATTTAAAATTGAAAAAAACGAAAAATGGCGATTTTCAAGGCTTAATAACTTGGTTAAAAGTTATTACTATGAAAGTCAATATATGTCTAAATCAAAGTTTAAAGCCCCCCCTACAAGATCCTGAAGAAATTTTTGTCATTGTTTTATTACTAAGCTGTTATTTTAAGTAATAATAATAAGCACCATGCACGTGTGCGTCGTCTGTAAATACTGAGTGCGAGAGAGAAGCCATTCCAGCAGTCCAATTGTGCATCTTACTCGCACTCACATTTACAACCGCGCCAATACGATCTAACCGCTCATTGTCAAATTAAAAATAACAGCTTAGTAGTAAATTAATGACACAGATTTTTTCAGGATCGTGTAGCGGAGACTTTAAACTTTGATTTAGTCACTTTCTGACTTTCATAATAATAATTTTTAACCGAGTCATTAAGTCTTAAAAATGGCCATTTTCGCGTTTTTCAAATTTTAAATTGCTTATAACTCGAAAAAGACCAACTTTAGAGAAAAATTATAAGATACCTTTTTTGTCCAGAATGGTCCAAAAAAACTAAAAACAATTAGTCAGGGCAAAAGATATTGATTTTTGCAATTTGAATAAAAAAAAAATTGTTAAAAAAAAATTGGCCCACTTTTCACGTGGGCGACTTCTTGAACCTTATTCTGGGATGTCTCACGAATGTGATTATGCAAAAATATCTCATGGGAATATTTTTCCCAACGAACCCGCCGTTTCCGCCTTGTCTAACTAGGTATTGTTTAAAGTAAGGAATGACATAATCAAATGTTTCGAATAGGGATGTTCACTAATTTTTAAATATAGTTAAGTTCAATAGATTATAAAGTATATAAAAACGTAACAATCATAAATCTGTTTAAAAATGTATATTTTTTAAGATAAATGAGTTCATAATGTTGATTTTCTTGATTTTCTTCAAATTTTGGTGAAATGCTATTTAAATGCATTAAATGAATATTTTTGATGAATTTAAACGCAGAATAAAATATTCCATTATTACTGAGGGCCGAAAATCCAATAAACAAAAAGTTTTTTGAATGAAATATTTGAAATTAAAAATCACACTAATTTTTTTTTTCTTTTTTTTTACCCCTGTAACTTACTAAAATAACCATTCCACTACTCTGTGGTTGATTTATTTTTTTACAAGCTGACAATAAATCAGACACTATTGTTACATCTACAGTAGGTGGGTTATGCGAATCAGTTTTTTAAAACCTTCCATTTTATTTATTTGTACCACCCAAAATATGTCCTTAGAAACAGTCTATCCACTTTAAACTAAACAAATTCACTATAAAACTCCACTTTAGCCCTGATAAAACAAGAAAAGAACAAAATAAAATGAACTAACGTCAAACAGGTATAGAATAACACTGTGGATGTGGCGCACGCTGGAGTATTGGCACCGTGCAAGTTCGGAAATGCGACGCTTGGTTTCATAGCTCGGCAACATTTTTCACACTTTTAATTATATTGGCCAATCATATTGGTCCTGGTTACTGGACAGTTGTCAAGGCCATAGCCCCAAAAAATTATTCTTCTTCATTGACAGTAGATATGAAATATACGTCAGTTTAACAATTTCAATTGACAATGAATTATTTAAGAAAGTTGCAAGATTTCTCCGCTATTCGCACACGATGGTTTCTCGTATCCCCTCCAAGTACTTGCACATGGCGAATAAGACTAGTGACGCCAGAAGCGTTTTCTAGCATTTAAAATAATGCTAGATTTCTAATGAAGTTTTTTTATAGACAGGCTTTTTTAATTTTCTGTATATTTTAGACAATTATTCCTAGGGTGTTTCTTAATCGTATTACATGTTTAAAATGACTTTAATTTTTTGTGAACATCCCTATTGTGTTGACTATCAGTCGTATGATTGGAAATGGTACTTCGTCTATGGACTCTCGAGTTTTGATGATAAAAACTGTTTCCTCCACAGATCATAGCATCTTTACACTAGAATGTCAGTTATTGAAAAACGGAATTCGTAAAAGCGTAACTCGGAGGGTTATGGAGCACCAGGTGTTGGGCGTCTCTCCCTGAGAATCCGAATCCCAAACGAAGAAATACGTCATAGAACAAAAACAACAGACGCTGTCGAAAGAATCGCGTCGTTAAAGTGGAACTGAGCAGGACACGTCGCCAGATTATCAGACAACTGATGGACAAAACGTATTGTCGAGTGGAGGCCACGACAAGAAGCACTACGGAGCAGAGGTTGCCCACCAACCAGATGAAACCGACGCCGACGATCTGAAGCGTGTTAGTAATTGGACGCATGCCGCACAAGACAGACAGATGGAACGATCTGAGGGAGACCTATGTCCAGCAATGGGCGCGTACAGGTTGATGATGATGATTCGTAAAAGCTCGTCTTTTGCAAGTTGCAGCTGATGATGCCAATAGTTTGAAATACTTTATGTGTGTTTGTGTGTGTGTGTGTGTGTGTGTGTGTGTGTGTGTGTGTGTGTGTGTGTGTGTGTGTGTGTGTGTGTGTGTGTGTGTGTGTGTGTGTGTGTGTGTGTGTGTGTGTGTGTGTGTGTGTGTGTGTGTGTGTGTGTGTGTGTGTGTGTGTGTGTGTGTGTGTGTGTGTGTGTGTGTGTGTGTGTGTGTGTGTGTGTGTGTGTGTGTGTGTGTGTGTGTGTGTGTGTGTGTGTGTGTGTGTGTGTGTGTGTGTGTGTGTGTGTGTGTGTGTGTGTGTGTGTGTGTGTGTGTGTGTGTGTGTGTGTGTGTGTGTGTGTGTGTGTGTGTGTGTGTGTGTGTGTGTGTGTGTGTGTGTGTGTGTGTGTGTGTGTGTGTGTGTGTGTGTGTGTGTGTGTGTGTGTGTGTGTGTGTGTGTGTGTGTGTGTGTGTGTGTGTGTGTGTGTGTGTGTGTGTGTGTGTGTGTGTGTGTGTGTGTGTGTGTGTGTGTGTGTGTGTGTGTGTGTGTGTGTGTGTGTGTGTGTGTGTGTGTGTGTGTGTGTGTGTGTGTGTGTGTGTGTGTGTGTGTGTGTGTGTGTGTGTGTGTGTGTGTGTGTGTGTGTGTGTGTGTGTGTGTGTGTGTGTGTGTGTGTGTGTGTGTGTGTGTGTGTGTGTGTGTGTGTGTGTGTGTGTGTGTGTGTGTGTGTGTGTGTGTGTGTGTGTGTGTGTGTGTGTGTGTGTGTGTGTGTGTGTGTGTGTGTGTGTGTGTGTGTGTGTGTGTGTGTGTGTGTGTGTGTGTGTGTGTGTGTGTGTGTGTGTGTGTGTGTGTGTGTGTGTGTGTGTGTGTGTGTGTGTGTGTGTGTGTGTGTGTGTGTGTGTGTGTGTGTGTGTGTGTGTGTGTGTGTGTGTGTGTGTGTGTGTGTGTGTGTGTGTGTGTGTGTGTGTGTGTGTGTGTGTGTGTGTGTGTGTGTGTGTGTGTGTGTGTGTGTGTGTGTGTGTGTGTGTGTGTGTGTGTGTGTGTGTGTGTGTGTGTGTGTGTGTGTGTGTGTGTGTGTGTGTGTGTGTGTGTGTGTGTGTGTGTGTGTGTGTGTGTGTGTGTGTGTGTGTGTGTGTGTGTGTGTGTGTGTGTGTGTGTGTGTGTGTGTGTGTGTGTGTGTGTGTGTGTGTGTGTGTGTGTGTGTGTGTGTGTGTGTGTGTGTGTGTGTGTGTGTGTGTGTGTGTGTGTGTGTGTGTGTGTGTGTGTGTGTGTGTGTGTGTGTGTGTGTGTGTGTGTGTGTGTGTGTGTGTGTGTGTGTGTGTGTGTGTGTGTGTGTGTGTGTGTGTGTGTGTGTGTGTGTGTGTGTGTGTGTGTGTGTGTGTGTGTGTGTGTGTGTGTGTGTGTGTGTATATGGTTTTTAAATATGTACATTAAGAGAATCGGTACGTATTTTCGGCTGCAATGCTATTCAAATGGGGATTTATTTTTTTCAAATCCTGAGAAAACTAATAAGTGTTTTTGAAAAATTTAAACGCAGAATGAAAGATTACGTTATTAGCGAGGGCCGAAAGTCCCTGAGAACTTCTATAATTTTATTTTAATAAGTTACAGGGGTGAAAAACTAAGAGAAAATTTAGTGTGATTTTTAATTTCAAATATATCATTTAAAATAAACTTTTTATTTATTCTAAGGGACTTTCGGCCCTCGGTAATAATTTAGTCTTTCATTCTGCGTTTAAATTTTTCAAAAATATTTATTGGTTTTTTCAGGATTCGAAAAAAATTAACACAATGGCGTGATAATATTTTCCAAATCTATCTTTGTCTTACAACACACTCAGCCGAATATAATATTGTCAGCATATATTGTCAGTCAGACACTGACAATCAGTGACAATTTTAAATATTTGACAATACATCGGGAATATGTTGAGTTATTGATTAAATATTATTGATAAATAATTGATTTAAGACGTGAACTTAATTAAAAGTTATTTATTGTGTATTATTTGTGGAAGATCCAAGCAGAGAATACATCAGGATAATATATTCTGTGATCCAAGTATTTTGTTGTTAAAGATGTTCAAAATTGTAAGCGTTCCATAACAATATAGTATTATTAAAAAATCACTTTAACACTTTTCCTCTTTTCTCGATTGAGTATTAGTCTTTGTTGTATAAATAAATTATTACAATCACTGAATACATAGTTAGTGAAAAAATTATCACATTTATTAACGGAATTAATAATTTGCAATTATAAAAATAACAGTTATCCAAGAACATTCAAAACCCATCTCTTTAAATTAATGATGACATTTTCAAGTAGAATGACATTCTAGTAATGTTTACATATCTATACCAGTGTGAATTTTACTACACGTAATTTGCCGTGTAAAGACAGAAAAAGTAGGGATACACGTAAAATATTTGCGAATTATGTACCCATAGCCTTAAAAGGACTCCGCACAAATCTTATGGAAAATAGGTCCCAGTGGATTTCGTTCATACTTTGGGAAAATACTCTTTGAAGCATCCTGATAAAAAGTTCTCATGGGCACAACTCAATCGTATGAAGGATTTTCAAGATATAGAGGCCCAAACTCGGAAAATTATAAGATTTAGGGGGTATTCCAATTCCGTGAGTTACTGGTTATTTGGCAACATGTAGAAGTTTGGATCAAGGAAAAGTACTAGTAGTCTAGGATTTTTTCCTGGCTATCCAATGGCGACCTTTACTTTGACGTTGACCTTCAACGGACGTCATCTTCTAGAGTTTCGAGGGTTTTCGGCATTCAATTGATATAAACAGGTTACTCGTGGGTTTTTGGGATCGCTAAACACGAATATGCCATCAGAATTGCCCTCCGGATGACATGGTGGCCAGGGTCTCTGCAAGGGACGTCATCTTCTAGAGTTTTTATGGTTTTCGGCATTTAATTGATGCAAATGAATTACTGGAGGGGTTTTTGAGGTCGCTATACACGAATATGCCACCAGAACCGACTCCCGGAGCACCTGATTTCCAAGGTCAATGAAAGGGGCTTCTGGAGTTTCGAGAGTCTTTGGTACTACATTAATGCAAACGAATTAGTTATAGGTTTTTGGGGTTGCTGAACACAAATACGTGATTAGCACAGACACAGGAGCACCTGGTGCCTAAGACAGGTTATCTTCTGGAGTTTCGGAGGAACCAAATGGATTACTCTTAGATTTTTGTGGTTGTCGAACATGCATACATACATACTACCGAACATGCACTATGGCATGCCATCTTCTGTAGTTTCCAGGGTTTTCAGCATTAAATTGATGAAAACGGATTACTCATGGCTTTTTGGGGTCGCTTACGCCAATACGCCATCAGATTCGACCCAAGTGTTTGAATAAGTGTCATATTTGGACAAAGGCCTCCCCATGAGTTCTCCATTCTTCTCTGTTTTGTGCTATTTGGTGCCAGTTTCTCCCCATTTTTGCTTTGATGTCATATAACCATCGTTTTTGTAATACGACTTGTCTAATTTGAGACGATATGACTTGGAATTTGTCTTCCTCTACTACGACTGTGCTTGCGTCGTCTCCAATGTACAATGTTTCTCGTCCACCTGTCGTTGTTTTGCCGTGCCACGTGTGCTACTTAGTTCCACTTCATTTGAGCAATTCGTCCAACTACATCTTCCACCTTCGTCCTGCTTCGCACGTCCTCATTTTGTATATTATGTTCTCTCAGAGATATTCCCAATATAGATCGTTCGATGGCCCTCGAACGTTGATTTACCCAATATCAAACCCTAATGTTCTTTTTATTTTAGATAGCGTATTGTTTCCTATCTATGGTTTATTTGAATTGGATTTTTAGATTTGAATCAATTAGATGCTAGCTAGAAATATTTATTAAACGTATCTTCCTACCAAAATTATTTCGGCGCGGGAGTGTTTTTTTTAATATTTCTTGCATTCAGTATATTTTTATTTTTCAGTTACTGTATTATTATTTAATATAGCGATGTTACAAATATTTAACTGTTATCCAAAATTATACCTTGGAAACCAGGTGCTCCGGGAGTCGGTTCTTGTGGCATATTCGTGTTTAGCGACCTCAAAAAACCCTCCAGTAATTCATTTGCATCAATTAAATGCCAAGCACCATCGAAACTCTAGAGGATGACGTCCCTAGCAGTGGCCCTGGCCACCACTTCATCCGGAGGTTAATTCTGATGGCATATTCGTGTTTTGCGATCCCAAAAACCCATGAGTAAGTTGTTTATATCAATTTAATGCCTAAAACCCTCGAAACTCTAGAAGATGACGTCCGTTGAAGGTCAAGGTCAAAGTAAAGGTCGCCATTGGATATCCAGGAAAAAATCCTAGACTACTAGTACTTTTCCTTGATCCAAACTTCTACATGTTGCCAAATAACCAGTAACTCACGGAATTGGAATACCCCGTAAATCCTATAATTTTCCGAGTTTGGGCCTCTATATCTTGAAAATTCTTCATACGATTGAGTTGTGCCCATGAGAACTTTTTATCAGGATGCTTCAAAGGGTATTTTCGCAAAGTATGAACGAAATCCACTGGGACCTATTTTCCATAAGGTTTGTGTGGGGTCCTTTGTTTCAATTCGGTCTATTAGGCAGTTAGTACTATTGTGTTATAATATTGGTATATCGGTTTCATAATCAGAGAAGGATATTCATATGAATTCACACCCCTGCTCAGATTCTATATTTTTGCTTAAAAACATACTTCTCGGAAATTCTAATTACGTTACTTGATACGCTATCTTCGTTAGTGAGCCTAATTTACAGATGAGACTATTTTATAATGAGGTCCTTACTACAGTTGTTATGTAACATACCGTTACACTATAGTATTTGTTATTTTCAGGTTGCAATAAAATGTTTATCACGGGACCGAATGCAAAGCAATATGGTGGAATTTTTAAAAGAAGCTTCGATTATGCACAACATAGATCATCCGAACATCGTTCGATTCTTTGGAGTAGTCTTACCTAATATTGATGGTAGCCTAATGTTAGTAACTGAATTAGCTCCACTTCGGTCCTTATTGGAGTGTCTTAAAGAGCCTTCATTACGATCTAGTTTTCCAGTTCTCACTCTCTGTGATTTCGCTTATCAGATCTGCGATGGAATGCAGTACCTGGAAGCAAATAGACTGATACATAGGTGAGTTAATTACAATTTTTTGTTATTACTTACTATTATATAAAATTATACATTGCGCGTCATTAAAAAGAGGCCACCTATAATTTTTTGCATTTTTTAATTTTTACGAATCATACATCCTTAATGGTCATTAGATGTTTGTGTAATGTTTAAGAATATGTTCTAAAGCAGTATGCAATAATTTCTTAAATAACAAATGAAAAAAAACTTCTTCCAAAATGATGGTTTTATTGGAAAATTAAAAAAATAATATTGTACATTTTTTCTCTTTTCTTTATAAAAATTACAATTAAGTCGTGATTATTAATACTCTGTATTACCACCTCTATTGTGAATTACACTCTTCATTCGATTTGGCGTTGAATTGATCAAATTCTGGATGTTGTCTTAAGGAAAAGCTTTTCCCATTCTTCCATGAGTGCCAACAGAAGCTGCTCACGATTTATTGGAGCAGGTAGTATGTTTCTTACTCTTCATTTGAGTTGGTCCCAAACATGTTCAATCGGGTTCAAATCTGGACTTTGAGCCGGCCAATTCATTTTTGGCACACCGACGGTAGGTATTGCATTACCATCCTCGCTACGTGTGGCCGCGCGTTGTCTTGCATGAAAATAAAGTTTTCGCCCACAAACCCAGCAAAAGGCATTACATGCTCGTCTGGAATTTCGGTAATGTATCGGTGAGCGTTCAACACTCCTCTATCAATAAATACGAGATCAGTGCGGCCTTCGAATGAAATGCCTGCCCAAAACATTACCGAACCTCCTTCAAAAACAACACGTGCTCGTCGAACACAAGCAGCATATCATTCCCCACGTCTTCTGTATGCTTTGATCTGAACCATCCTGGACTCATCAAAAATCAAAACATTTTTCCAATCCTCTATCGTCCAACGCTCGTGGTCTCCAACTAACTGTAGTCGGCGTTGTCGATGTGCTGCTGTTAACAAAGGTCCTGTTGCTGGACAGCGTGCCCTTAGACCAAATTCCCTCAACCTTCTTCTAACGGTAGAAGTGCTTAATGTTCACCCGTGAGCATTTTGAAAACGGTTTTGGATTGCTCTAGCCGTAAAGAACCGATTTTGCAAAGAAGTGCCTTGTAAAGAACGGTCTTCTCTGGCCGTCGTGCTTCTTCTCGGACTTGATCCTGGTCGTCGTTCGTGAGATCCAGTCTCTACGAATCGTTGGTAAGTTTTTTGGACCATACAACGACTGACTCCAAGCTGCCTGGCCACTTTTCTTTGACTCATCCCATTACCAATCAAAGTAACAATTTGAACAGATCTAGCAAATCTCTCTGCCATATTTTTAAATTTAAAAATTGCACTCACTCTTTGGAGTACAGATTTTCACTGTACAGATTTTTGAAAAACAGAATAGCCATATTCCAAGAAAAATAAGGTACAAACAACACATGCAGTATCCGGAGTCGTAAAACTGATATCAATTATGCAAACTTATTACCCTTAATTGACCTGTCGGCGCCTAAAATACGCTAAAATGTTTCTGCATTGTGGGAGTTTAGTTACAATAGAATAAATTGTATAAACTTAAAATTATTGAAAAATTCTTATAAAATTCTAGGTTGCCCCTTTTTCATGACGAGCAGCGTAGAATATAATTTAACGTAAATATTTTATGTATTATAATTAGAACCACGACATCACGTATAAAGCCGGGCAGCGATTTTACAAAACATACCCGCTGCACAGTATAAAGAGGGATATCCGCTATCAACACATTTTACTAAATATACCCGTTCCAAACACACTTCGGTTGATTAGAACATTTTTCCAAACAATATTCGATTTAAGTGCTGAGAGACAGAGACGAAATCTCGGAGGGAATAATAATGCAGTTTTATGGTTTGGTAAAACTTTTATTCGTAAACCTGCGTTAAAACATGCAATAAAACTTACAGATAAAAAATCATTTAAGAGTTAATACAGAAGATAGCTTCAAAGCTTCATTTAATATAGTTTAACGTTTGGTCGATAGAAGAACTATCCAAGATAAAGTGGGATATTGTAGGACTGTCAGAAGTGAAAAGAAGAGGCGAATGCATGCAGCTAAACTCTGGAAATCGCCTGTACTATACAGGAAAAATAGACGAAACATATGGTGGAGTAGGATTTCTTATCAAAAAGTATCTCACGCCATACATTTCTACATACTACAGTATGGGCCAAAGAAAACAGTCCACCTCGATATTTGGCAGTATTTATTAGATTTTAAGGAAATGAAAAAATAGGTCGATTTTTGATGTAAGGGGGACACATTTTTACGGTAGACACATATGTCATTTGTCAACCCCCGCCCTTCCACTTCCCCCAACCCCTATTTTTAAATAGGGATAGGGGTCGTATGCTAGCTCATTTGAAAGGTTATTATTCGATTCTCTATTCAGTAATATTAACATTGCCATAATTATTTATACAGGGTGTCCAAGAAAAATTATTTTAAATTAAATTAATTGACAGAAAAAGAAGAATGTATGTAATTTATTTAACTCAAAATACATTCTACTGCTGCCAGAAAACAGAAAAAAATGTTTATTTGATAAATAAACATTGTTTGTTGCTTAAATTCAATATTCAACATACCAAGAGTCAAATGGGTGGCAGCTTGGACATTGAAATTAAGCGAAAGGCAATGTTTATTTATCAAAAAACATTTTTTATGTTTTGTGGCAGCAGTAGAATGTATTTTGAATTAAATAAATTGCATACATTCTTCTTTTTGTGTCAAATAATTCAATTAAAATATTTTTTCTTGGACACCCTTTATAAACAATTATGTTAATGTTTATATTACTGAATAGAGAATTGAATAACCTTTCAAATGAGCTAGCACACGACCCCTATTCCCTATTTAAAATTAGGGGAGGGGGAAGTGGAAGGAAGGGGGTTGACAAATGACAGATGTATTTACCGTAAAATGTGTCCCCCTTAGATCAAAAATCGACCTGTATCGGCATTTCCTTAAAATCTAATAACTACTGCTAAATATCGAGGTGGGCTGTTTTCTTTGGCCCACACTGTATACCCTATTCCACGAACATACGCCTGTTTTGGATTACTTCGACAACGAATATTTTACTGTGCAAAATAAGAAGAACGAAAGTAAACTGCAAATTACATTGTTGTTTATTGGAATAATTATTAGCGCCATTTACTTTCGTACTTCTTATGCTGCACAGTAAAATATTCGTTGTCGAAGTAATCCAAAACAGGCGTATGTTCGTGGAATGGCCCATATAAAAGCGTTTCTGATAGAGTAGCTTATATTATAATAGACCTAGATAATAAAACTAAGATCAAGGTAATACAAGTGTATGCTCCCACAACAACACATCAGGAAGAGGAAGTTGAAATGTTCTACGAAGATCTGATAACAGCATTAGATGAAAATGATACAAAATATACCATAATTATGGGAGATTTCAACGCAAAATTAGGTAAAAAAGAAAAAAATACTGAAACTAAAATAGGGATGCATGGTTATGGCACACGAAATGCAAGAGGAGAAAAAGTATATAACTTCTTAGAACAACAAAATTTATATGCCATGAACACATATTTCCAAAAACAAGCAAACCGGAAATGGACCTGGATATCTCCCGATAAAAAGACGAAAAACGAGATCGATTACTTCTTATGTGGGAACAAAGACATTTTTGAAGATATAACTGCTCACAATCGATTCACAACTGGCAGCGATCATCGCCTTTTAAGAGCGGTTATTTTTAAACAGACGAAAACCCGTATAAACAGGCCACATAATTGTAATCAGATAGATCAAACTAAAATCCGACAGAAGGGAGATGAGTACAGAGAAGTCTTAAGAGAAGAATTTGTAGAATATTATCAACAAGAAAATACCGACATGAACACAATTAATAAAGAAATACAACAAAAGCTCTTGAAAGCAGGACTGACTGTTGCAAAGAAAACAAAAAGTAAAGAAGACAAAATAAGCGATGGAACAAAACGGTTGATGGAAAAGAGACGCCTATTTCTAAGCGAAGGAAAGCGAAACACCGATGGTTTCAAAGAATTGAATAAACAGGGGAATAAAGGAAGACTTAAGGATCTACAATAAAAACAAGGAAAAAAAATTATAGAAAAGTCTAAAATGCTTAAGACCAAACATAGGAAAGCCTCTAATAATCTCATTAAAAAAAGATGGAGAAGAAATAAGAGAAAAGAACGAAATCCTAAAAGTTACACAAACATTTTACCGTGATTTATATTCCTCAAACAAAGACCCAGATAACACTGCAAAGGAAAATTTTAAGAAAGAGATAATAAATGTCAACTCAGAAGTACAGTAGAACCCCGCATATCCGAACTTTCGGCAAATCCGAACCAACGGAAAGTGAAAAAAAAAATTTAAAATTCAAAATAAAAATTTAAAAACATGTTTATTATGTGAGAAAATAATTACGTAAGATGCTAGCTACAGTATTAAACACTGCAACACTAATGGGTGAATAAAAGCGTCGAAGACTAAACACAATCAATAAAGGAATGTGCATAATACACATTTCCCATGGTATACTATGAACGAAAACATTGAAAAAGATAAGAAACATGAGGAACATAGTGTAATCCATATCCAGATTACAAATTAAATGAATCATTTACATGACCGAATTTCCATGTCCCGTGACGAAACAAAACTACTGGTGTTAGCGATTTAATATTTCAGTAATCTAAATATTTTTCAGCTTTAGAATATTGGAGGCATAAACGTGCAAATAACGTTTCATAAAGGGATCGGTGGCAGTCCAAATCTTTTAAAAATCATCTTCGTTAGCTTCTTAGGCTAACTTTCGGATAATCCGAACTTTTCGGAATCCGAACAGGCTGTCCCCCAATTAGTTCGGATTTGCGGGGTTCTACTGTACTTCCTAATATAGAATCCTTCGAAATAAAACTATGTCACAACTAAAGAACAATAAGGCTCCGGGCCCAGATGGAATACTTGCCGAAATTTGAAGGAAGGCAGTGAAATTATTCTCGGAAGAGTTGAAAAATCTTTTTAACGAATGCCTTCACAAAGGGGAATTCCCAGATGATTGGAAAGAAAGTTTGACCATAATTCTCTTCAAAAAAGGAGACAGGGGAGATCTGAAGAACTATAGACCAATATCCCCGCTGTCCCAAATGTACAAACTGTTTATGAGAGTAATAACTAATAGGTTATCGTCGAAGCTTGATAGGTATCAACCGATAGAGCAAACAGGATTCCGAAAGGGTTACAGTACAGCGGATCATCTTTACAGTCATTACAGTCAGAACGCTAATAGAGAAAGCCAATGAATATCACTTGAACTTATACATAGGCTTCGTTGATTATGAAAAGGTATTCGACTCCATAGAAAAGAAAAGAATTTAAATCAAGAACAATGATGTGCAGAGACAAAGAAGGAGATATAGTAACTCAACAGAGTGAAATACTACAAAGATGGACTGAATTCTTCAAAGAAAAGTTTGAACAAAACGGAGATCCACTATACGATGGAATTATACTGGATCAAACGGATACCAGAGAAACAACCCCCCTTCAGTTGCTGAAATGCAAGAAGCAGTTACCAGACTGAAAAACAACAAGTCACCTGGATTAGACAATATTAGCGCAGAATTAATAAATGAAGGCGGAGACTCCCTGTTGAATGCGATACACGAACTAATAGTGAACATATGGAATAATAAACAACTACCACAAGACTGAAATACCGGAGTAATTATTCCACTACATAAAAAGGGAGATCAGCTTGAATGTAAAAACTACCGAGCAATAACGCTACTGACTGTGGCCTATAAAATACTGTCAAATATTGTGTATTAGCGATTGAGACCATATGCGGAACAAATAGTTGGGGGGTATCAATGTGGTTTCTGCAGGCAGAAGTCCACAATAGATCAGATCTTCGTCTTGAGGCAAATCTTGGAAAAGACGACACACATCATCTCTTCATTGATTTTGAGAGTGCCTATGATAGTATCCATCGAGAATTTCTGATCCACACCCTGAAAGAGTTTAATGTTCCAACTCAACTCATTGATATAGTAATAGAAACACTTAAAGTACAAAGCAAAATTCGAATTCAAAACGCACTCTGTTCAAAAACAGATACAATCCATGTTAGAACGGCCCTACGACAGGGAGATGCCCTATCCTGTATTCTATTCAACATCACATTAGAAAAAATAATTAGAAGTCAACACCAGAGGAACAATAATAACAAAAGGTGTACAAATATTGGCATTTGCAGATGATGTTGATATCATAGGAGAAATGATAGAAACATTTAATGCGATAGAAAGAGCGGCACAAAACAGTGGCCTAAATATTAATGAAATAAAAACCAAATACATGAAGGCCGGGTCGGTCGTTGACAAGTGACAAGCGAATAGAACACACGTGTTTAGCTCGTATCTTAACTCGATTCTCGGGCAGATATAGCAGTAAAACAATTGTGTTATATAAAATTGCAATATAACTATTAATCAATATATGTAGGTGCATAAATAAACAACCTAATTAATTAACTAATTATACAGTGAAGAAATCCGAAAAAAGTAATCCCAACGATAAGGAATTAAATTCTTGTGTAAAGTGATAAAAACTTGTGTGATATCGAATATAAACAAAGCAGGTTTTACAGTGGGTGAAAAAAAAAGGTTTTTATTGTGAATGGTGTATTTCTACATGAAAATAAAGCATATTAATAAACAGAATCAGCTGTAAGTAAAAAACTTTATTATAATATAATTAATTTTACTATAAAGAGATAACCAGGGCCGGATTTTGATTTTTACCTAGGAATAAAATTGCTGAAAAATTGGTTACGGCCAGCACGGGTGTGGGTGGGAATTTGAACTGTGAGTAGAGTTCTCCACGAAACTTCACCCGTGACGCAGTGACTAATAACTCTAGCACGAAAACTTATTAGGAATTAAGAACAATGAGTTCAGATAGCGAATTAACTGATGAAATGAACAGGAGAAGGGAAGAGGAGGAACACCCCAGCAAAAAATCAAAAATAACAGCTAGAACACCACAGAAAACAGATGAAGAAAACATAAGTGGAATGGAACAAATGATGAAAATGATGAGGGAATTAACAATGGATATAAAAGACATAAAAAAGAACAATATAGATCTGGAGACGAAATCACACAACTAAAGAATGAAATAAAAGAACTGAAAGATCAACAAAGCGGCTACAAAGATGAAATAAAAAAGCTGCGAGAAACAAATGGAAAAGCTATAAAACAAATAGGTCAATTAGAAAAAGAAATTAGTATAGCAAATGAAAAAATATAGAAATTGGAAAGAGAAAGAAACAGGAAAAATGTAATAATACAAGGAATAAAAATTGATATAAATGATCAGAAAGTTTTACGAGGGGCTATGGAGAATTTTATGGAAAAAGAGCTGCAAGTTTCAGTAGATGTAAATGGAGCAAGGAAAATAGGAGAAAATACTGTCATAGTGAAACTAAACAGCGTGAAAAACAAAATAGAAGTAATGAAAAATAAAAGTAAATTAAAAACCAAAAAGGACGAAAGAATCTATATTAATGATGATATTTCAAAAGAAGAAAGAATTATCCAGAAACAAATTAGAAGCAAGGCTATGGTAGAGAGGCATAATGGAAAAAAATGTGAAAATAGGATACCAGAAGCTAATCATCAATAGTGAAATATGGACATGGAATAACAGCCAACAACAACTCATATAAGAGAAAAATATACAACCAAAAAACTAGCATACAACTAAAGCAGACTGAAATAACGGAGACGACATGGTAAAGTAAAGATACACGAAATAGACAAAATGTACAGATTATTAATGAAAACAAGCCCATAAACGAACATATATTAGTAGGAACATGGAATGTAAGAGAAGCATACGAAGAAGAAAAACCAAAACACCTAGTAGATGAATGCAAAAAATATAAATTTGAAATAGTAGCACTACAAGAAACGAAACAACTAGGCCAAAACTCAATGGAAATAAATGACTATTTATTTTTCAATAGCGCAGGCGAAAATGGAATGTTAGGCACAGGATTTGTAGTAAACAAAAAGCTGAAAGATCTAATCGTCGACTTTAAACCAATATCAGATAGAATATGCATACTAAGAATAAGAGGAAAATACCAAAAAATTACCTTTATAAACATACATGCACCGACTGAAGAGAAAAATATAGAGATAAAGGAAGACTTCTACAGTCAAATAGATACAGTATTCGAAAATATTCCCAAATACGATATAAAAATAGTACTAGGCGATGCTAATGCAAAAATAGGAAAAGAAGAAATATACACACCCACCATAGGAAAATATAGTGTGCATGAAACAACGAATGAAAATGGGCACTTATTAATAGATTTTGCAAAAGAAAGAAACATGATCGTTATGAGCACATACTTTCAACACAAAAGAATACACCAAGGAACATGGAGATCACCAGATGGGAAAACCATAAACCAAATAGATCATGTGCTCGTCGAAAAAGACATGGAAAAATGTATAAAAAACAGAAAAAAAGGTACAAAGTAACTAAACCTATTAGACTACTGTCAGAAGAAGAACAAAGTAAATATGAAAGACTAGTCACTAGAGAACTGGAAAATATTACAGAAAATGGAAACATCGAACAAAAATGGACGCAAATAAAAGTATGTATGACCAAAGCAGCGCAAGCCAGTAATAGAAATATAATGGATGGATACAAATAATGGTTTGATGAAGAATGCAAAATAGAACTGGATGAAAGAAATAAGACTCAAAATGATGCAAGTGATAACACGAGAGATTGAGATAAAATACAACGAACAAAGAAAACGAACTAAAAGAATAATAAGAGCAAAGAAAAGAAAGTACAACGAAGATAAATTGAAATGTATAGAAGAAAACTATAAAAATGGAGAAATCAGAAACTTATATCAAGAAGTAAAAAATGGGAAAAAGGGGTACCAAAGAAAACCTGTACACTACAAAAGTAAAAATGGAAGGAATTTAGTAAGCGACGAAGAAATACTGAACAGGTGGAGAGAATATTTCGAAGAGCTTCTAAATGAAATTCCCACAACAGAATATGCAGATGAAGAAGAAGAAGAACCGAATGAAAATATTGATCAAGAAGAAATACAGGAAAGACCGCCTGATGAAAAAGAAATAAAAGAAATAATAGAGAAACTAAAGAAAAACAAGATCCCAGGTAAGGATGAAATAACAGCTGAAATGTTTAAATATGGAGGACCAGTACTAATTAAGCATTTGGAAAAGCTGATAAGAGAAATTTGGGAACAAGAACACATACCAAAAGAATGGACTGAAACCACACTGTGTCCAATTCACAAAAAAAGGCGACAAAAGTTTATGCCATAATTACAGGGGAATAGCCCTACTAAACGTCGAATATAAAATACTTGCAGTACATATAAAAGACAAGATAACACAAAAGATAGATAATGACAGGAGAATATCAATGTGGATTCAGAAGAGGACGCAGCACGGTGGATTAAATTTTCCTGCTGCGTGAGATACAAGCGGAAAGCTACGAATACGGGAAATCTACAATGGCCCTATTCATCGACTTTAAACAAGCTTTTGACAGAGTTAAACGAAAAGAAATATACAAAGCACTACGTGAAATTGGAATTAGTGAAAAATTAATAAAGATGGTAAAAGTTACACTCAGAGAAACAGAGAAAAGGGTTAAAATAAATGGAAAGGAAACAGATACGTTTAAGGTCGGTGAAGGGGTACGACAAGGAGACCCACTATCCTTCTTGAAATGGTCATCAGAGAAGCCGAAATTAACAGGACAGGACTTGTATACCAATGAAAATACCAATGCTTGGCATTCGCTGATGACATAGTACTGATAGCCAGAAGTAAACAAGAATTAAAAGAAATACTAAAAAGACTAGAGGCGATAGGAAGAATGAAAGGGATATACATAAACTAAGAAAAGACTAAATATATGAAGGACAATATCTGACAATAAACACAGAGGCAAAAATATATACATTCGAAGAAGTAGAGAGATTCCAATATCTAGGAGCGACATTCACTAGAAGACCAAATATAAAAGAAGAAATCGAAGCGAGAATTATGGCTGGTAATCGTTGTATCTTTGCTCTAAACAACTTATTAAGAAATAAGAACATATCTAGAGGGGTTAAGATAAGAATATACAAGACAGTGATAAGACCTATAGTATTGTATGCCAGTGAAACATGGACGATGAACAAATCCCAGCAAGTCATGCTTAAAGGTGGGAAAGAAAAGTCCTAAGAAAAATATTTGGCGAAAAGATATGGAATGGAATGTGGATAAGAAGACCAAATCTAGAACTGGAGAGGATGTATGGTGAACCAAACATAGTATTGATTATAAAATCGCAAAGACTGAGATGGTTTAGACATATCCAAAGGATGACAAACACGAGACTTCCCAAAAAAATACTAACGGGAGGAATAGGAGGAAAGAAGAAGAAAGGTAAACCGACAATCAGATGGAAGAAAGATGTTGAAAAAGACATAGAAGAACTGAAAATCACAAATTGGAAAAATAAAGCAGCAAATAGGAGAGATTGGAAAGGAATAGTAAACCAACCCATGGGCCTTCTAGGCCTGGAGAGCTAAACTATATATGTATATGAAGAGAGGAACTTCCAAACGTTCTAAGTGCCATTTTCTATGTGCCATCGCCAATAGCCCTAAAATGTTCCAAGTGCCAATCCCCTGTTAAGCGTGGTGTGTTGCCTACCTAAAGAATGACAATGTTCTAAGCACGCAACCTATGACTAAAGCCGCAGTCTCTCTTATGCGATTGTCGCATGCGTTCGACGCAAGCAGCAGTCGCAAGCGATGTTCTGTGCACTCCTCAAATGTAAACTTTATACGAGCGGTCTGTCTTGTGCATCTGACGCGTCGGACGTACAAGACAGACCGCTCGTATAAAGTTTACATTTGAGGAGTGCACAGAACATCGCTTGCGACTGCTGCTTGCGTCGAACGCATGCGACAATCGCATAAGAGAGACTGCGGCTTTAGACAGTTTTTTTCCTTTCCTGACAAAAATAGCGAAAGGCACTTAGAACGTTTGGAATTTCTACTCTTCATATATATACAGGGTGCTTCATCTTATTCGCCTCGGTCTCTGTACGGAAAACCACTTAATATTTTAAAAAAATTTCTTCACAGAAATATACAGGGCCTTTAATACTACAACCTAAAAATAATGTGAATTATACAGGGTGTTCCAAAAAAGAGTGGTATATCAAAGTTATATTTTTTCTTATGGAATGCCCTATATCTGATGACATTATTAAATTGACCTTAAAAAATAAGCTATACTTTCATAAGAGTTCCCTATACCTAAATACAGGGTGTTTTGATTTATTTCGATTTTTATAAAAATGTAAGGTTTTAGAAAAAAATAAATATCTACGAATCTAAGAAGCAGTAACAAATTCTTTCTTGGATCTTAATAATAGACTATTTAGCATACTTAAACAGATGCTTATTGCAACAAAATTTCTTACAGGGTGGTCAAAATATGAGATTGTTCTATTATCAAATTCAAGCTGTAATAACTTACTTATTTTAAATGGAACACCCTGTATCTTACTAGTCTATCGCGTAGAAAATT
Organism: Diabrotica virgifera virgifera; assembly: GCF_917563875.1. Taxonomy (NCBI): domain Eukaryota; kingdom Metazoa; phylum Arthropoda; class Insecta; order Coleoptera; family Chrysomelidae; genus Diabrotica; species Diabrotica virgifera. Next base: position 134,565,415 of record NC_065449.1, on the reverse strand, counting down.
TAATTACCTTTCAATTTGTATTAGGGTTTCCTATACCTATCTTTTTACAGGGTGGTCAAAACATTAGATTTTCCTATTAACAAATTCAAGCTGTAATAACTCACTTATGTTAAATAGAACACCCTATATCTTACTAGTCTATCACGCAGAAAATATACTTAGCTTTCAATTCTTATTAGGGTTTCCTATACCTATCTTTTTACAGGGTGGTCAAAATATTAGATTGTTCTATTAACAAATTCAAGCTGTAATAACTTACTTATTTTAAATGGAACACCCTTTATCTTACTAGTCTATTGCGTATAAAATTTACTTAGCTTTCAATTCTTATTAGGGTTTTCTATACCTATCTCCCTTCATTTTTTAAATATTTAAAGATTTCCTAATTTGTAAGCTTTAAAAATTAGAATTAAGTACCTATGTCGTGTTTATGTACAACACATCACCAACACCGGCAATATACTTAGACAAGATACTGTCATTAATAAAATTTTTATTCTTATCATGTAATCACACAGAGTGTTGTATTATTTTAGTTGATTTTGGCCTACATGTGACATTGAATAATATGTTTATATTAAACTGCATACCCTATATTATATGCCGTATTCTGGAAGATATTTAAATTATATTTCATTCCGTATAAATATTTTCCATATCTTAACCCAACGGTTATTAAGTAAATTTAAGAACACCACTTTTTGTTTGAATCTTTGAATCGCAATTACAAACAATTAAATGCAATGGCTACTTTGACGAAAATGAGCCTATTGTACAAAAATATGTAAAAATGGGTATTTACAGAATAACATGGAATTTATATTTACAGAATAACATGTGTATTGAGAATATTTACATGGAATTGTAGAGATTTTAAATATCTTCGATTATAAAGAATAGAATATCGAGTATGTCATTTAAATAAGAACACTATGTGATTAAATGATAATAATGTGAATTTTATTAATGAAACTATCTTGACTAAGATATTTAAGTATATTGGCGGTGTTGATGATGTGTTGTACATAACCACGACATAGGTATTTAATTCTAATTTTTAAAGCTTACAAACTAGGAAATCTTTGAATATTTAAAAAATGAAGGGAGATAGGTATAGGAAACCCTAATAAGAATTGAAAGCTAAGTAAATTTTATACGCAATAGACTAGTAAGATACAGGGTGTTCCATTTAAAATAAGTAAGTTATTACAGCTTGAATTTGTTAATAGAACAGTCTAATATTTTGACCACCCTGTAAAAAATAGGTATAGGAAACCCTAATACAAATTGAAAGGTAATTAAATTTTCTACGCGATAGACTAGTAAGATACAGGGTGTTCTATTTAAAATAAGTAAGTTATTACCGCTTGAATTTGTTAACAGAACAATCTCATATTTTGACCACCCTGTAAGAAATTTTGTTGCAATAAGCATCTGTTTAAGTGTGCTGAATAGTCTGTTATTAAGATCCAAGAAATAATCTGTTACTGCTTCTTAGATTCGTAAATATTTATTTTTTTCTAAAACCTTACATTTTTATAAAAATCGAAATAAATCAAAACACCCTGTATTTAGGTATAGGGAACCCTTATGAAAGTATAGCTTATTTTTTAAGTTTAATTCAATAATGTCATCAGATATAGGGCATTACGTAAGAAAAAATATAACTTTGATATACCACTCTTTCTTGGAGCACCCTGTATAATTCACATAATTTTTAGATTGTAGTATTAAAGGCCTTGTATATTTCTGTGAAGAAATTTTTTTAAAATATCAAGTGGTTTTCCGTATAGAGACCGAGGCGAATAAGATGAACCACAGGATCAGTAAATATTACCTAATTACTTTATATATATATACAGGGTGGTTCATCTTATTCGCCTCGGTCTCTGTACAGAAAACCACTTCATATTTTAAAAAACAATTTTCACAGAAATATATAGGGCCTTTAATACTACAATCAAAAAATAATGTGCATTATACAGGGTGCTCCAAAAAAGAGTGGTATATCAAAGTTATATTTTTTCTTATGGAATGCCCTATATCTGATGACATTATTGAATTGACCTTAAAAAATAAGCTATACTTTCATAAGGGTTCCCTATACCTAAATACAGGCTGTTTTGATTTATTTTGATTTTTATAAAAATGGAAGGTTTTAGAAAAAAATAAATATCTACGAATCTAAGAATCAGTTACAAATTATTTCTTAGATATTAATAATAGACTATTTAGCATACTTAAGCAGATGCTTATTGCAACAAAATTTCTTACAGGGTGGTCAAAGTATGAGATTGTTCTATTAACAAATTCAAGCTGTAATAACTTACTTATTTTAAATGGAACACCCTGTATCTTACTAGTCTATCGCTTAGAAAATTAACTTAGCTTTCAGTTTGTATAAGGGTTTCCTATACCCATCTTTTTACAGGGTGGTCAAAATATTAGATTGTTCTATTAACAAATTCAAGCTGTAATACCTTACTTATTTTAAATGGAACACCCTGTATCTTACTATACTATCGCGTAGAAAATTTACTTAGCTTTCAATTCTTATTAGGGTTTCCTATACCTATCTCCCTTCATTTTTTAAATATTTAAAGGTTTCCTAATTTGTAAGCTTTAAAAATTAGAATTAAGTACCTATGGCGTGGTTATGTACAACACATCACCAACACCGGCAATATACTTAAAAATCTTAGTCAAGATACTTTCATTAATAAAATTCACATTTTTATCATTTAATCACACAGAGTGTTCTTATTTTAAATGACATACTAGATATTATATTCTTTATAATGGAAAATATTTAAAATCTCTTCAATTCCATGTAAACATTCTCAATACACATGTTATTCTGTAAATATAAATTCCCATGTTATTCTGTAAATACCCATTTTTACATATTTTTGTACAATAGGCTCGTTTTTGTCAAAGTAGCCATTGCATTTAATTGTCTGTAATTGCGATTCAAAAATTCAAACAAAAAGTGGTGTTCTTAAATTTACTTAATAACCGTTGGGTTAAGACTTAAATATGGAAAATACTTACACGGAATGAAATATAATTTAAATATCTTCCAAAATACGGCATCTAATATAGGGTATGCAGTTTAATGTAAACTGTAAATATTATTCAATGTCACATGTAGGCCAAAATCAACTAAAATAATACAACACTCTGTGTGATTACATGATAACAATGAAAATTTTATTAATGACAGTATCTTGTCTAAGTATATTGCCGGTGTTGGTGATGTGTTGTACATAACCACGACATAGGTACTAATTCTAATTTTTAAAGCTTACAAATTAGGAAATCATTAAACATTTAAAAAATGAAGGGAGATAGGTATAGGAAATCCTAATAAGAATAGAAAGCTAGTTAAATTTTCTACGCGATAGACTAGTAAGATACAGGGTGTTCTATTTAAAATAAGTAAGTTATTACAGCTTGAATTTGTTAATAGAACAATCTCATATTTTGACAACCCTGTAAGAAATTTTGTTGCAATAAGCATCTGTTTAAGTATGCTAAATAGTCTATTATTAATATCCAAGAAAGAATTTGTTACTGATTCTTAGATTCGTAGATATTTATTTTTTTCTAAAACCTTACATTTTTATAAAAATCGAAATAAATCAAAACACCCTGTATTTAGGTATATGGAACCCTTATGAAAGTATAGCTTATTTTTTAAGGTAAATTCAATAATGTTATCAGATATAGGGCATTCCATAAGAAAAAATATAACTTTGATATACCACTCTTTTTTGGAGCACCCTGTATAATGCACATTATTTTTAGATTGTAGTATTAATGGCCCTGTATATTTCTGTGAAGAAATTTTTTTGAAATATCAAGTGGTTTTCCGTACAGACACCGAGGCGAATAAGATGAACCACCCTGTATATATATATATACGTCTTCATATCAAGGCGAGATCCGACTAAATCGAGGACAACCCGAGATCCACCAATAGGAAATTAATGATTGGAGTATATTGTTCATAAGTATCTTTATAATTAACATATTAATCATGGCACACTTAGAGGGGAAAAGATATTTGTACTTAAATTTTTCTGATAAATTTACAGCGAAACGAGATCCGTCGCTGAAAAGTAAAGGGGAGGACTTTTATACGAAATTTTAGATATTTACCGTTCAACGCGAGATCACACACTGATGCCAGCTCTAAAGAGTATTAGTCGAGCGGTTGGAGCTCGTGTTGTATTGTATATTTCCCACGATATAAAGATATATAATGGGCGTAACTTTTAAGTATCGCTTCTTTTGTGTCTTTAAAGTCTTCGATTGACCTTTCAGAAAGTCCCTTAGTTTTATTACATACATAAGGGTGTGAAAAAAGAAAAAGAATACTTGGCAAATAATAACCATTTAATAATGATAATTATTTGCAATACAATATTTTAAAACTATACATTAATATTCTTAAAAAAACACTTACTACGAAACCAAAATGTAATTATTATATTCTTAAATAATACAAATTGTTACAAAATAATTATTTTAATGATTGCTTGTTTTAAAGATACATTACAAGAAAGTAAAATTTTTTATAAATATTATTAAAGTTTAAAAAATAAAATAACTCAATATGTAATTATTATTTGATAGTTAAAAAATGATTTTAAGTAAAATGATTTAAAAGATAAAAAGAAACACACATAATTTTCAGGGTCAACTCCTAATTGCATGAAAATTTGGATTTAGATTCTACCCATCCCCCACTTCAAAGTTGAATTTGTGCCGTTGATTGCTTTTACTTGGAGGGTGAAAAAATATACGTTTAAAATAAGTCCGGAAACAGATCTGACTAAGTTTAAGCAACTTTTGTTCTATAGAGTTTTTTTAACTTAGGTACTAGGTTAATTTAGTAGTAGGTACTAGGTTAATTTAGTAGTAGGTACTAGAGTCACTTGCGACTAAAAATATTTACTTTTCAACAAAAAAAAACACAAATACTCAAAAAGTAAGTATTATATCGAAAAAATATTCTTGGAAAAAATGTAGCATATAAAAAAATCGAAAAAATGGTATATTCTTAGTCTATAGAACCAGTAAAAGTAAATTTGTAGCTCATAAAAAAGACGATATTATCCTTCAAATTCCAAATCAAATATTTTAACGTGATACATAGTACCAAAAAATGAAGCTCTTTTCGGGGAAAACCCATTAAAATTTTTTTAAAGTGTTAACAAAAAGCTTTGTTTTATTTTATAAAAGTTATATACGGGTAGGAGAGACAACGGAACGAATTTTCGAACGTTTAAACAGACGACATCCCAGATTTACCAATTTCTGGACAATTGATCCAAAGGCTGGATTCTAACAACGAAACAGTTGTGGATTTTCAAGTTTTCAATGAGAGTTAGAATGAAAAAACATTAGTGACCTCGAGTATGATGGTTTGGAGAATTTGGCTGGTTATATCTGCCATAAATTGAAAGACTCCAGTATTCAATCCGAAGATGTTTCAACGTACACGTGGGTTGATCATATGAGTAAGTGTGGTTTATGTAAACCATCAGACACTCTCTTGTCATATATTAAGTAACTAGAGACAATTTTTCCTTCCACATGAATGGTGATTCCATTTTGGTAACTAAAAATTATTTAGAAAACCTTATGTCCAAAAGTGTAACTGTAGACTGTTCTAACAAAGCGAACAAGATATTTTTTAGGTCTCGGATGTACTTCCGAATTAAAGAATTAAACAAGTCTCTTAACAACCTGACATTGCGTAAAAGAAAAATTATGAAAACTGCTACATAGTTGCTGTATGTACGTCTATTTCACATGCACAAAATTTAAATAAAGTGCATGGCATGAAAACTGTAAAACTTATTTTTGTCTTTTTTAAGCCTCTTACTTAAATCTGATGAAATACATTATTTAAAAAGTAAAAAATTTTGTTTTTTTATCAATCCATTAAATTTATGGTTTTATTTTGGGGCTTTTCTTCCCCTTGGTAAAAATTATATTTACTAATATGTAGGCCACTAATCAATTTTTGCCAACTAACGAAATATAATAATTTTAGTAGATATCGATTATATGAATATTTTTATTTTCCGGATACCAATATAATCAAGAAACTGGGAACTTTACAAATAACTGAAAATCAATTTAAATAAAAGTAAATAGTTTAATAATTTTCCTCTAAACTATAAAAATCACTTAGTTTCTTTTAGTCATAATTCATTCATTTGTATTATTCTCAAATTTCATTCGCGTTCGTATTACGAACGCATAGACGGGACTATGCTTTACTCTGTTGTTAACGTCATGCGCCAATCGGACGAGCTTACGTAACTAGAATATCAGGGTGTGCATATTTCCGGGTCCCGGTGAATTCGTATCTATTTTAATTCCCATCCTAATTACAGACCAACTGGCAACTCTGGTGCGCAGGTAATTTTTAAATAACGCATTAACTACCGGTGAATTGGTAACTTTCATTTTTTAAGTATTGTTGATAATCTAATATCGGTATTCCAGGTATTTAGCGCTGCACTCCTAGAAAATGGAAAAAATGTCACAGGAAGTGAAACCGATGATGAAACGAAACGCAAAAGAGAAAACTTGGATGATTGTTTTAATAGAAGTAAAATTAAAAAACGGTCACCAAGCAAAGCAGGCAACGAAAACAAGGAAGACATGGAAAATGTTATGATTACAATAATGAAAGAGCTAATGAATAAAAACGATGAAATGCTTCAGGAAATAAAACAAATAAGGAAAGAATAACAACAAACCAATAAAGAGTTAATGGGTGTAAAAGCAGAGAAACAAAAACTAAAAAAAGAAGTAAAACAGCTACATGAATGAATGGAGCAACTGGAGAAATTTAGCAAAAAGAAAAGCTTGATCCTAACTGGGTTGAAAGTAGAAACAAATGATTATAAGAAATTAAAAGAAGAAATGGAAAATTTCAGAGCCCAAGAGTTGCAAATACAAATAAAACTAAGAAGTGCAAAAAAAAATAGGAGAAACAGTATGCGCAATAGAAATAGAAGCCCTCACGGATAAAATGGAAATCCTAAACAAGAAACGTAAACTAAAACAGCATAAATATCGTATCTATATAATATTAGGGGAGCCCAAGCGGGGATTTTTGCAGTTACTCGAGCGCGTCAGATTATCATATGGGGAGAAACTCTGCCATATATTGGCTCTTAACACAGGGGAGTTCGTTTAGGGGGGCCCGAAAAAAAAAATCAATCCTTAAAAATACTCGAAATTGTCAGATTAAGATAAGGTAAGTTAAGTACATGCAAAACAGTATATATTTAAAAAATCTGACGATTTGAGCAGGGCGTAAGGGAATTGGTGAGTCACAAAGTTTCATAAGAAAAAGGCGAATATTTCGCGAAATAAACGTCAGATCGAAAAACTAAAAACTACACGTTCAATATTTTTCAAAAATCTATCGATAGATACCAAACACGACCCATCGCAGAGAGGGGTGGGGGGTAAATTTTAAATACAAATCCCGCGATATTTAGCAAAATAAACATCAGATCGAAAAACTGCAAAATACACTTATTTAATATTTTTGAAAAATATATCGAATGGTACCAAACGCGACCCCCACGGAGGTGGGGTGGGGGGTTACTTTAAAATCTTAAATGGGAGCCCCCATTTTTTATTGCAGATTTGAATTCTCTGCATAAAAATAAGCAACTTTTATTCGAACTATTTTTTCGAATTATGGATAGATGGCGCTATATTAAAAAAAAACGATTAATGGAAATGGAAAATTAAATTAAAAAATGGCAAGCGCCCGCTAAAATGGAAAATTTTACTTAACTTTTTTTGGTTTTAGGACCTAATAATCACAACCCAATAGGTCCCCAAAGCGCTCGAGTGACTGCACATTTAGCATACTTTGCTCCCCTACCATAAACAACGATTGGACATCGAAAGAAAAAGAAATACAAAAGGAAATAACTAAAATAGCAAAGGACGAAAGAAGCAAAGGTAAGCAAACGAAAATCGGCTACAAGAATTTAATAGTGAATGGCAAAATCTAGATATGGGACGAAGAGAGAGAAAGCTGATAGAAAATTCAAAAAACTAATAAACGAAGAACAGCGGCTGAAATATGATATTGACATGGCAAAAAAAGACTCGGAAATGCAAACGGTTAACGAAAACAAAATAACGCACACAAAATAAAGAAAGAATCTCAATAAGAAGAAAAGAACAAAACCCATTAGAATGGGCTCTTGGAATATTAGAACCATGCTGGCATCAGGTAAGATGCAAGAAATAGCTCTTGAAATGAAAAAATACCAACTAGAAATCCTAGCCGTACAGGAAATACGATGGAAGAAAGAAGGAAAAATTGAGAAGAAAAACTTTAGCATGTATTATTCGGGAGAAAACAAACAGGGAACGAATGGTACGGCATTTATGGTGAACAAAAAAATGAGGGAAAAACTGATACAATTCAAAGCAGTTAATGAAAGGATATCTTACATAAGAAAATAAACAAGCCCACATCTCGATAGTCAATTGCTATGCACCCACCGAAGAAGCAAACCAAGAAGATAAAACAGAATTCTAAGACATCCTGGAAGAAACCTGTGAAAATATTCCGAGGAATGACATATTAATAATATTGGGTGATTTCAATGCAAAGATCGGAAAGGAGGACTATAATCGTAATGTAGCTGGCAAAGAAACCATTCATGAAACTACGAATGATAATGGAGGAGAAATCTGCAACCTAGCAGCAGCAACAAATACATATATAGTTAGTACTGGGCATAAACATAAAAAAGAAAACAAAATAACATGGATGATACCAGGAAGAATGGATGGAAACCAAATAAATCATACTCTAATTTCGAAAAAGTGGACACAAATAGTACAAGACGTAAGGTCATATAGAGTGGCAAATGGAGGCACTGACCACATATTGTTGATAGCAAAACTTAAGATGAAAATAATCAAAGCAAATAATCATAAGAAAGGAAAAAGGAGGAAATGGAATATAGCCAATCTGAAAACGCAAGAAACAAAGCAACAATATACAGAACAACTGGAACAGAAATTGGGTCAGTACGAGCACAAAGAAATAGAAGGAGAATGGAAAAACATAAAGAACAGCATAATAGAGACAGCAGAACAAATAGGATTCCAAAAAAACAAAGAATCGAAAGAATGGTTTGATGAGGAATATCACCAAAAAAGTCAACTGAAGCACCTCGCAAGAAACAAATGGCTACAAAGTGCCGAACAGGAACAACTGGACCAATATAGAAAAGAAAAACAAGAAGCATTGAAACTCTATAGAAGAAAGAAGAACACATGGATCTCTGAACAAATGCAAGAATTAGAAACGAATAATAAAGACAACAAGAAATTGTTCGAATAGATAAAACAACAACACACTACCAAAAAATCTGTCACAAAAATAAACAAAAAAGATTGGGAAAAACATTTCACGGACCTATACAAAAACGACAATAAGGCATATTCAGAGGATGAGGATATAAGAGATAACAGAGATGAAGAGGAAGTCGCACCTACTTATTAGGAATTCATGGAGGTATTAAAACAACTAAAAGTAAACAAAACGCCAGGGCCAGATGAAATCAACAACGAACTGATCATCAACGGCGGAGAGGAGCTCACGAAGCGAATGCACAAGTTAATGGTTACAATTTGGAAGGACGAAAGCATGCCCATAGAATGGAAAAACGGACACACCGCACCAATCTTTAAGAAAGGAGATCCAACTAAGTGCTGCAACTACAGACCAATTATGCTACTAAATACAACGTATAAGATATTGACCTCAATTATAAGAAACCGACTAAGTCAATACACAGAAAAAATTATAGGACCATATCAACAGGGTTTTAGAACAATAGATCAAAGGAAGATCAACAATAGATGCAATACAGCAAAAGTTAAAACAAATGAGGGCGATACAAATGACATCAAAATAGAACTTGAAGTAAGACAAGGAGACAGTCTGTCAACGACAAACGACACTATTTAATATCGCTCTAGAAGGAGTAATTAGGGACACAGGGCTGAAAAAGACAATTATTCAAAGCTCAACACAGATCATAGGATATGCAGATGAACTGGGACTGGTAGCACGAGATAAAAAAAGACTAGAAGAGGCACTTTTAACCCTGGTAAGAGAAGCAAAGACGAGAGGACTAATAATCAATCAGAATAAAACAAAATTTCTTATAAGCACACGAGACAATGTAAACAGAATAGCAGAAATAAAGATAGGTGAAAATACATTCCAGAGAGTAGATTGCTTCAAATACCTGGGGGTGATGGTGGACGGCAAAAACGGAAGGAGTATAGAGATAAACGACAGAATTAAAGCAGGTAATAGAGTATATTGGAAATATCACCAACTACTCAAGGACAAAACCTGAGCAAAAAAAACAAAATCAAAAATATACACAGCAGCAATCAGATCAGTGATAGCCTATGGAGCAGAAGTAATGTGCCTTACAAAAAAAGACGAAGAAAAGTTAAAAATAATTGAGAGAAAAATTATAAGGATACATGGCCCAGTAAAGACAGAAACAGGGGAATATTGAAAGCTGATGAACCATGAAATAATAAATATAAATAAAGGAGAAGATATAGTAAAATTCATTAAAGCACAAAGCCTCAGATGGTTTGGGCACACACAAAGAAGAGGGGTAAAAGAACTGATCAGGAAGATAATGAACTGGAAACCAGTAAAAAATAGACCAAGAGGAAGACCAAAAATTAGATGGGAAGATCAACTGCTAGACGATATATCAAAGATGGAAATTGCAAACTGGAGAGAAAAGATTCAGGACCGGAGAGAGTGGAAGAAGATAGTAGAGAGGGCAAAAAAGATCACAACGTATGAACTAAGACCTAAAGGAAAAGCGGACTAATTTACCGCGTGAAATGGATTAAAAGAGCTCATATTTGAGCGAGAAAAAAACATCACAACCTATGAACTAAGACCTAAAGAAAAAGCGGACTAATTTACCGCGTGAAATGGATTAAAAGAGCTCATATTTGAGCGAACTATACTCTAACAAGAGTGAACGGTCCATATAATAATTCCAGGTATGTACCTGTATAAATTACCCTCCTTGAAGTTGGTGTAAAAGGTATTCACCATTTATGTATTTTCTTTTGCAAGGATTACTAGAGAAAATCCAAATAAATTTTGAAAAAATGGCTGAAATCGCTGAAATTCTTGTAACAGATTCCGTAATGACTGTACATGGGTGGTAAATGATTTTAAATTTCACTTAAAGAAAGTGCTAAAAAGTCTAAAACATTTATGGTACTGTTCTGCATCTGGTTTCCAGGCAACCTGTTATACCGACGGTTAGTTTTTTTAATATTTTGAGTAGTAACTATGTTGGTTATCAACAATTTGATGTCAAAAATGCACATTTTGCCATTTTTTGTCTACCAGTAAGAAGAAAAACATTCAAAACAAAATTTAAGATAACCGCATTATAGAGCATGTAAAACAATTTAAACAAGGTTTTATAAATTTCGCTATACTTAATTGTTGCTTATAAAACTATAAATTAAGTCAGTTTAACGTTAATATAACTTATGTAAAAAATACAACTTATATCTCGATATTACGTGAAATAGCTCAAAGAAATGAGTAAAAATACACGGTTTTTATGACACTCAGTGTAACTACGTAACAATTGTTTTAGTTTCTCTATGGACGGAATAACAAAATTTATGTAAATCTGACCAATCTTTTCTCAATTTAACTATTTATTGACAATTTAAATGAAAAATAGCCGATTTTAAGAATTTTCGTCTATAAGTTACAATGTTTTACCAAAAAACTGAAAAAAGAACCGATTAGTTTATTGAAATAGCCTTAAAATGAGTTGAAGTAAAATAGAATTGGAGCTTTGTTTATCAATAAACATTAACTATTCAAATTTATTTCTTACGTTTTAAGCTAACTACCTGAGGTACCCCTAAACCCTAAAAATGTCATCAAAACGACGATTTTGAAGCTCTTTCGACTGGATTAAAGAAGCTATTATCGATTCAAACAAAAGTTGTGTATTTTTAATTCTAAATTTCAACTATTTAATTAAAAATAAAGTGTTTCAGTTGAAAATTCAAAGTTGCTACACCCACCGCTTTCGCAGGCAGAATAAGAACCCTGCTATTGCATAAGTATATAGATTTTGAAAAACCATTCAAAAAGCATTCCAAAGTTTTTTCGATATGCCGTCTAGTTCTCGAGATATTTGACAATCGCCTTTCTGGACAGAGCCCTTAAATAATGTAAACATTCTTATTCAAGCTAGACATAAGCCGAGTGAGAGAGCTGACCGTGAAATTCATTTGCGATGTTTCCAAATTTACCGGATCTCGGATTGTCTGCAAAATATATATTTACCAGATACACAACGGATCGCGCGCGCTGCCCTCTACAGCGGATTTAGTGGAACCACTGCAATATAAAATTCACCAAAAGGGGTGCAAAATGAGGTCCAGACAAAAATCGATTTCCTTGTACCCTAACCATTGTTACATCGAGATGTCACTATATACACGTGAATACAAGGTGAGATCCAAAATCGGATCTCGCCCTGCAAAACGGATCTCATCTTGTATAGCTTATGATACAAACGGATCTCGCCTTGATATGAAGACATATATATATATATATATATATATATATATATATATATATATATATATATATATATATATATATATATATATATATATATATATATATATATATATATATTTACATCCTACTATTCCTATGGACTCAAACCATACCGCAACCTTACAGCCTCTCCTATTTAGAGGTGTATATAATAGTTTAGATATCGAATATATTGAATCTAGTGACAAAACATTCTCAATGCACAAATTTTCATTTTGATAAGATTAAATTCAATATATACTGTTCCGTTCGGTTCTTTTATCATTAGCACCTCATTAGGACGTTCTATTTTTACAGCCTCATTAGTATAATTTTTATCAGGATTCTGGTATTACGGCCTCGTATACACCACCTTACAGACTCATACAATGTTGTCAATTCTCTCACTGCCTATTTAGATAAATCGGGGTTTCCCCTTTCAATTTGGTGTTTAAGCGAACGAAGTTTATTTTGCATTTCTCGAGTGTTAAGTAATGAATATTTTAAAACAGTATATTATTTCAGTAATCTATATTTTAAACAAACACTTATAAATGACAAAGTATTTTTATGATTTCTAAAAAGTTGAACATGATATTTTATTCAAAGGAATGGTGAGTTTAAGTTAGCGCAATACTTTTTTAACAAAATTTGTTCGTCTATCGTTTAGTTTCCGTCGGATAGTAATCTAGAATTCCTAATTAATAATATATTATACTGAGGACATTTCCTGAAGTTTGATTATAATTCTTCTTCTTTAAGTGTAATATTATCATCCCATCTCTTTAATGGTGAATCTGTCCTTTTTTAAAATGGAGACTTATCTCGTACTACGTACTATGCTGTCCTCTTCTATTTTGCTGATGAGGCTGTTCCATTCTCTTTTTCGTTTGTTGAACTCATTTTTTAATGTTGTTTATTCTGCATAGGTTTAATAGTGTTTTGCGGTTATGCTTCTTACTATTCTCATATCATTCTTCTCCAAATATCTTCTTATCGTACTTATGTCAAGCCTTGTTTTTGCTTTATACCTATGTCATGGTAGTTCGGATTTATATTTGTATAATTACGTTTTTGCTTCGATTTTCAAGCATGTTTCTCTATATCGTGTATTTAAGACACCCTGAGATTCTACTTGCCTTTAGCATTTTTTGTTCCCTTACTTTCTCTGCAGTGTTATTATCGCTCGATAAGGTTATTTCCTAATATCAACTAGTAACTAGTCGTCTTTAAGGGGAGCGGAGCAAAATGCAAAATTTTGACAAATAAAAATTTTTAATGTGTTTTAAATGTATTCATTTTTTTTTTGAATCCTGAGAAAACTAATTAATATTTTTGGAAAATTTAAACGCAGAATGAAATATTACATTATTACCGAGGGCCGAAAGTCACTGAAAACTTCTATATTGGCAACATGGCGGAATACAGCACACAGGTTGAAAATGCTGCATCAAATAAAATGTGTCTAAAGTGCTCAAAAAAGTTGTAAGTGCTTTAACTTGTATAAAATGCAATAGTTTTTATCATCCTGGTTGTGCAAAAGCTCTAAATCATGTGAAATACATAAATAAAAGTGACATTGTTTGCTGTGAACTAGAGGATATGTCTAACCTTAAATTGGACGATGATTTCCTAAATGCTATTCAGCAGGTATCGATTGACAATAAGGTAGATATAAAAATATTTAATTATATTATTAAACAAAAAGACCTTATAATCAACGGTCTGCATCAACAAATAAAGGTATTAACAGACCAAATCAACTTTTTATATCCCAATAAAAAAGGAAATCTCATGTTTATCAATGAAGATAAAAAAGCCGAGGATAAACAAGTATTTGCCCAAAGCAACAAATTATAAAATATTCATTCAGAAAACCATAACAGCGTTGCCTAAGGTTCTCAAAAAACTCAAATTACTATAAAACAAACTTCCAGTGCTATTTTAGAAGCTGAAACTGCTGCAAAATGTAACAAGTATATTAGTTTAAACCAAGATATAATACCTGCGTCGGAAGAAAGTCATTGGCAAACTGTTTCTCGGAAAAAGTCCAGAAGAAAAGTCACGATTGGAAATAATGAAGATATAAAAATAAATGGTGTACAATTTAAAGGTGTTCCTAAATATACGGACTTGCATGTTTATAGGCTAGACCCATCAATGTCTAATGAAAATTTATTGAAACTAATACATAACCATTTTCCCGAGGCTATGAGTAGCCCTCTGAAGTCAAAGTTTCCAGACCAGTATTCATCCTTTAAAGTGAGTATTTATAACCAACATTTTGAGAAAGCTATGGACCCTAGCATATGGCCCCAAGGTGCATATGTGCGGCGTTTTTTAGTGAAGAAGATGCCTTTACCTCAAATAGGATAAATCAATCTCAAAAGTTGACGGTTTGTCACTTAAATTTTAGAAGTTTGAGGTACAAAATTCAATATTTGGAGGAATTGACGGTGTCTCTAAATTCCCCAGAAGTATTTTGTGTTAGTGAAGTGTGGTGTGATAAACATGAAATTTTAAATTTGTTCTTGGACTCTTATGTATTAAGCGATTTCTTCCATCGTTCTGACTCAGGTGGGGGAGGGGGTCGCAATATTTGTAAATGTAAGTTGTGCATATACTATTAAAAACTGTTCGCTTGCTAAGATTGATAAAATATTTGAGTATGCTTTGATTGATTTGGAATATCAAAATAACATTATAACTGTTGGCTGTTTTTACAGATCATCAAAGGATACACAAACTTTCATAAATAAAATGGACGAAATGTTATCAGAAATATTAAACAAAAGTAATATAATTTTCATCTGTGGTGACTTCAATATAAATTTTGATCCAAAAGTGCACAACATAGATGCATTAAGATTAAAAAATGTTTTTACCTCTTATGGTTTAAATCAATGTATTTTTGAATATACTAGAATACATAATGACTCTAAAACTGTGATTGATAATATTTTCTGCAATGTAAATATTAATTTTTTATCTTGTTCTGTTGTTTATACCGATGTGAGTGATCATTTTTTACAGAAAGTTGAATACAACTTGAATGCTTCTTTTTCGGGGGATAACATTGTTTATAAACGTGATTTTAATAGCACTCTTAATATTAATTATTTTAATCAATTGCTCTCTAGGGAATCTTGGTGCTTTCTAAACTCACATCTATCTTCGGATAACAAGTTTTGCATATTTTATGAAAAAATTATGGAACTATTCGATAAGGCATTTCCTTTGCAATCGGTAGATACTAGACGATTTTCTAAACAGTCTAAAAATAAGGGCTGGTTGACTTCTAATTTAATAAATGAGGGGGATTTTATTAGAGACATTTTCAGATCTATAAAATATTCAGAAAGTCATGAGCTCAGAATACGGTATAATACAATACAAAGTTAAGTTAGCCAAGCAAACTTATTTTAATAATAAAATGATAAATGCGCAGAATAGTACGGCTGAGGCTTGGCGCATCATAAATCGAAACACTGTTGGAGGTAAAAATCGAAACTCTTCTAAATACCCAAGTAAATTTAAAAATAATTTGGGAATTTCTGTGGATGACCCTCATGACATAGCAGAATCTTTCAGTCAACATTTTTCGAATTCCGTAAAAAATTTAATTAGTCAAACTTCACCTGACTATAATCCTAAGAATCTTTCTTCGCCTATACACTCCCTTTTCCTTTATCCTGTTAGTGATGAAGAAATGAAAAGTATAATTAAAGATATCTCCAAAAAATCCTCGGCTGGACTGGATGAGATCCCGTATTCTATGTTAACACATGTATCTCATAACATATATAAACAATTAACATTTCTCGTAAACCTTTCATTTCAGGAAGGGATTTTTCCTCAAATTCTAAATACTGCTTTAGTTGTGCCTATACATAAAAAAGGTGACAAATCAAAATTTGATAACTATCGAGGCCTGTCACTTTTATCTGTGTTTTCAAAGATATATGAGAAGGCATTTCATACACGTCTCCTCTCGTATATTAACAAGCACAACATTATAGAAAAGTCTCAATTTGGTTTCCGTGAAGGTATAAGTGTGCAAGATGCACTACTAGCGCTGTGCAATCATATTTTATCGAACTTTGATAAGGGTAATAAAGTTATCTGTTTGTTTTTTGACTTAGCACGAGCTTTTGAAACTGTAAATCATCCAATACTGCTGGAAAAACTTTATCATAGTGGTGTTAGAGGTACTGCGTTAAAGTGAATCCACACCTTTTTATCGAAAAGGTTTCAAAATGTTAAGGTCAATGTGAATGGGAATATAATATTTTCTTCAGAAGAAAGTGTCCTCTCCGGAGTTCCACAGGGAAGTATCATTGGCCCTCTTTTATTTTTGATTTTTGTCAATGATTTAAATCAACTGATAAACGATAGCTCAACATGTTTGGCTCGGAATCCATTAAATAATTTTTCTGATGCAATAAGCGTTCGAGTAGAAAACGTGGAACAGCAATCAGGCTGTTATGTCACTCAATTTGCTGACGATACCACAGTTGCACTAAATTCCAATAATTTTTGTCATGTAGTACAAAAAGCAAACTGTCTTGTAAAAAGTATGACTCATTACTGTTTAAATAATGCCCTAATCTTAAATGGATCAAAGACCAATATGGTAACCTTTTCACCTTCTACTATGCAGATGAGTCCATTAGTAAAACTTGACAATGGGTCAGTGGTAAATAGCCACTCCACTAGGTTGTTAGGTGTTTACCTGGATTCTAATTTGTCTTGGAGCTCTCACGTTGATTATGTAGTGGGAAGATTGTCTGTGCACTGTTATGTTCTATGGCAACTCAGGAATTTTGTCTCCCTAGATATCTTAAAACTTTACTATTTTGCTCATGTACAGTCAATTTTGCAATATTGCTTGGTTTGTTGGGGAAATTGTTCGCGAATTAATGAGGTGCTTGTTCTTCAAAAAAAAAAATTATTCGTACCATGACGTTTAGAAGGCGCTTGGATTCCTGTAGACCAGTTTTTAAACAATTAAATATTTTAACTGTAAAGTCACATATATGCAATTTTATTAGCAGAAGTGATGTTTCCTTAAAGAGTGGCTACAATTTTCGTTACGGAAATGATTTGGTGACCCCTGCTCGCCACTTGACCGTTGTGGGCAAGGGTCCTTACCCAACATGCATTCGTTTGTATAATAAATTGCCTAATTATGTTAAAGAGTCAAATATTTATGTATTTAAGAGAACAGTTAAGGACTTACTTCTGGTAAACACTTTCTATTCGTTAGAGGAATACTTGCAGGCATCTTTTTAACAATTTGTATGCTTTTGTGTATATTTTATATGTATTTATGTTAACTGTTTTTATGTACTTATAGTTTTTTACTGATAGATTGTATTTGACGCATTTCAATACTTGTAAAAGTCAGATGAAATAAAGATTATTGATTGATTGATTGATAATGTTTATTTTAATAAGTTACAAAGTTACAGGGATGAAAATAAAAGAGAAAATTTAGTGTGATTTTTAATTGCAAATATTTCATTCAAAAGAAACTTTTTATTTATTATAAGGCACTTTCTACCCTTGTTAATAGAGCAGTCTTTCATTCTGCGTTTAAATTTTTCAAAAATCCTTATTAGTTTTCTCCGGATTCGAAAAAAATTAATACATTTAAAACACATTGAAAATTTTCACATGCGTTAAAATTTTCCATTTTGGTCCGTTCCCCTTAATCGAACGAAGCTATTTCTCGCATGTGATGTTTTTCGGTAAATCTACCGAATTGCCCCTTGTATTACCGATTTGAACAAAAAATATCATAATACACTGTATTTTACTTTAAAATAAATTCAATCCATTCTTTCACAGATTTTGCTCAGGATTACAACCGCTTAGATTGACATGAAATCTGAAATGCGCATAGGAAACATGTCGAAAAAAAAAACTATATTTATATTGCCGATATGCGTTTGTACGCCAGGGAGGAATATCATCCTTGAGGGTGAAAATATTTAATCTTTACATAACTGCGGCAATCGATGGAGAATTCAATTCATAGCAAAAAATGTTATACACACTTCTCTCGGTTAGTTAATATTTTTTGTGATTTGGGTGATTTTTCAAAAATATCTCGCAAACAGTACATTTTAAGCAAAAAGCCATAAAATGCAAGTCAAAAAGAAACCATTCAAAAATATGAATTAATTTTTTTTTAATTTTTATAGCGGCGATAGAAGCCGAGTTACAACCTGATTAGGTGAGGGTTTATTTAAATTACCCTTTAATCGAAACTTTATTATCAAATAACGTAAATAATACGAGGTGTTTCCAGAAATGCTCACAACTAAAAGTATTTGATAAGATCTTTAAAACAAGCTTAGCTATACGTTATTCGGATGGAAAACACCAGAGTTATTAACAAAAAAACACGATTATGTCATTAAAAAAATAAAAAAAAGGAGGAATTAAATTATCGATTTCTCCACAAAAATGAAAATTATTCCTATTCCACATATAATTAGGTTTATTTATGTATCAACAACGTGTCTTAAAATTGTATTCAGTTTAAAATGTCTAGATTTGAAATAAACTGAATTTGTGAGTATTTTGCTGCTCCGAAATAGTTGAAATTGGAGATATTTATACGCTCCGAAAAAATTGACAGGAAAAGGTAAACGGTTCTTCAACTATAACTTCTTAAATTTTAAAAAAATTTCATTGATCGAAAAATTTAATTTATTATACTGAATTAGGAGTAAGTACTATAAGATCTGGAAAGTTGAACTTTTTTGAAGCCTTTAGTATTTATGAACGGAACTTTTTACATTATTTTCAAAGTTAAAATGTAAAAATATCAATTAGATTGTATCGTAGAGAAATAAATAAAGACGTATAATAGGGGCCTTATTCTCCCCCATGTCTAACAGCTTCCTGTTTTCAGAATAGACGAGATCCATTTTTTTTTTCGAAGTCAAAATTGAAATATCCAAATACACTTCGTCAAAAGACTTCGATCCGGAAACTTGTGTTTGAGGAAAGGAATTCTACTATGAATTCGTCTTCCACATAGAAAATAAGGTTTGTTATATTTCGGAAGTTTCTTCCGATGTGGCCAAAGTTTCTGGTGATATCCCATCTCTAGAAAACAAGGTTTCTATTAACATCTCTGAGGTCACCTCTGACTTCGACATTAAAATATTGTCATTGTTCTAAAGTTCCTGTAGATATTTTGTCTTTCAAAAAAAGATGAAATAGGTAGAAAAGTTAATAGAGGAAACAGGGACAATAGACAAAGGAATTTAACCCATTTCAGCAGAGACAAAAGACGATAAAGTGAAATGTAAATTGGAGTCACGGTCGACATTTGACGGGAGCGGAGGTCCTGTTCGTATTAAGTTCCAAGTTCCAATTTCGGACCGAAAGTCGTCATGAAACAATTACATGAATTAGTTTAAATCAGCTGCAATAGCGAATAGATGGTCCGAATAAAAAAGGCTGAAAACCTATATCTATTGCACTTCGAGGAGATGCCTTGGATGTGCTTCATACCATAGCCGTAGATTAGAGAGATGATTTCGAACAGCTTAAGAACAGACTAAACAGGCGATAGGATCACGCACACTTGGAGTATGTCGAATAATATAAGGTAAATATTGCCAGGTTAGTACAATATACGTATCCAACAGCTCCCAAAGACATGATGGGAAAGTTGGAAGCTCAAACATTTATTAAAGGTCTTCGGGATCATGGAATGCAGTGAATACTGCGAATAGCTCGTCACAAGAACAGCTTCTTTGAAATGTCGTGAATATAGTATATATTATGTATATTATGTAATAGTGAAATACATTGTTGGTGGATACCGGAGCTACCAGGGCCATTATACGACCGACAGTTATAAATAGTGGTAAGAAACTTTTACCAACGAAGTTGCGACTGCGGACTGCCACAGGTAAAATTCCAACACCCACGGAGAAATGCAGATATAATTAAGAATTGGGAAAAAAAGGTCGTCCATACTGTCAGAGTTGCTGACATCGAAGAGGATGTTATATTAGAAATGGACTTAATGAATTTGTTTGGATGCCTAATGGATTGCTAATGGATCCAGTTATGCCTGAGAGGAGTGAAACGATTTTAGTGGCGCCCCTGCAGGTAATTGTGGAAGAAGGAACACCTGTTATAATGGAGCCTTGGTACCACGATGAGGACGTTGACCGAGGAATCATAATTGGAAAGGACTTGGTGACTTCTACTAAAGAAATTTCTATAAGACTTATTAAGGTCAATGACTACCCAGTGATCATCAAAAAAGATACAAAAGTAGGAATCTGTGTAGATGTGACGCCCACAACGAGAGGTTCGACCAAATGGTTGCAGTTGCTGGTCAGTCTATAAATTAGGTGGAGAAAAGGAGATTAAGGGAATTTCTTTGGCGAAATCATGGCATATTTGTACCAGAAGGAGGAAAGGCAGGAAGAACTACCCCTGTTAAACATAAAAGTGATACTTGTAACGCTAAACCAATTCGTCAAACAGTTCAGAACTGTTTTACGTCAAACAGAGGAAACTGAAAATATTGTTCAGGCAATGAAGAAAGTCGGAGTGATAGAACTGTCTACCAGGCCAGGGATCTCTCCGTTAGTTATGGTCAAGAAGAAAGACGGAACTACGAGGTTCTGTGTAAATTACCGTTTGTTAAACAATATTACCAAAAAGGATAGTTACAGTTTGTCAAATATACGGTCATACTTGGCCCATTGATATTAGGCTTCACCTAAGAAGCGCATTCAACAGAAACATAATTCACTGAATGCGCTTCCACTTATTTTTCTACGCGAGTGGACAAAATCGCCAAGTATCACCATATGTTTGACAAGCTGTCCCTATAACACGAATCAATGATACGTTGGATATAATGGCTGGAAGAAAATTATTTTCTACGTTGGACTTGAAGTCTTGATATTGGTAGGTAGAAATGGACCCAGTGGATAAGGAAAAGATAGCCTTTACCACAAGATCCGGATTGTTGACGGATTGTGAGAGCTTTACGTAAAACCTGTTGACAGGGTTATCTTGGAAAACGTGCCTGGTATTTTTTGACGACGCAATTGTCTTCGTGGAGACTCTTTTGAAGACCATTTGAAGAATTTAGAAGACGTTTTTAATCGACTGAAAGCTTCCCTATTGATGTTAAACCCCAAGAAGGGCCAGTTATTTCAAAGTAAAGTCAATTATCTAGGTCATAAAGTCAGTAAAGAAGTAGTGGTTGTGAATAAGGGAAAAATCGATTCCATTAAGGAATGACTAGAACCCACTGACAAACATCAAATGAGAAGTTTTATTTGACTATAAACTTACTATCTAAGGTTCATTAAGAAGTTTTCACGTATCATTGTCATTAACGCGACTTACATAAGAAGCAAGAGATTACAATTGGGATGGATACTGCCAAATTTCCTTTCGAAACCTTAATGAAGTATTTAATCACAGCAGCATTAAAAGAGTATCAACTGCCAGGAGGAGAGTTTATCTTAGATACAGATTACAGATACAAGTAACATATGAATTTGCAGAGTGCTATCTCAGATCAAAGGGACAGAAACGTATTCTTGGATATTTTAGTAAAGTGCTTTCAAAACCTCAGCGAGAGTATTGTGTCACGAAAAATGAATTTCTAGAAGTAGTGAAATCAGTAGAATACTTCTATCAGTACCTCTAAGGAAGGAAGTTTCTAATCCGAACGACCATGCCCCAACCACTTAGGTTAAGGCAGTTTAAGATCCCAGAAGGTCACATGGATTGAACGACTCAAAGATACAATTTCAAAATTGAGCATCGGGCAGGAATTAGTCACAGGAACGCCGATTCTCTTTCTAGAAGTTAGTACCCAGCAGAGTCCGTACTCATTGCAACAAAACATAATCAAAGAAAGGAGTACTGCTAAAAACAACGGTTGTCGACGACGAGTGGACGCCTACTAAGATCAGGGGCGAACAAGGGAAAGATCCAATTTTACAGAAAATTCTTAAATTGAAAGAAGAAAATCGTCAACCATCTTGTCAAGAAATATCAAGCCTAAGTAGTTAAGAGGCGTTGGGCCCTGTGGAACTCCTTTATAATGAAAAACAGCTTGCTTAAACGAGTACTGGAAAATGATGATGGTATAGCGAAGAGAACACAATTGATGATTACAAAGAGCAGAGAAGAGCCGAAGTATTTCGTTAGTAAATAATAATATCGTATGGCATTTTTGCCGGGGAGATCCTTTCGGATAGTTCCAGCGCCAATTACATCTTTAACCCTGTTTCAAGTAACTAGTGTCGATGTACACTAGCCCAGGGGGACCGACGGCTTAACGTACTCTCCGAGGCACGGTGAGACGGCTCGTGTCATTATTGGAAATGAAAATGGTTTGTCTTTGGCAGGGATCGAACCCACGTCTACTGGCGTATGAGGCCAGCGTTTATGCCGTTACCCACGGCCGCTGGTGTAAATTTCGTTAGTTACATGTTACATGACAGTCCATCTTGAAGACATTTCTATGTAAATAAAACCCTTCAGAGAATGCGGGAACGGTTTAATTAGATGAATAGTTTCGACGATGTAAAGAGATGGTGTAAGGAATGTACTAACTTGCCACGAGTACTGGAACTTATCGAAAAGGAAGGCTCCTACGAGGCAATACAATGTTAGATGTCCGTTTGAGAGAAAGCAAAAGAAAGCAAAAATGGATGCAAGTAGATATTATATTGATCGTATTGAATTACTTCACTAAAGAACATAAAAACTACAGGCTATTACTCGTAAATCGGATGGAATGGTAGAGCGAATAAATAGGGCAGTTGACAAGCATTTGATAAATATTTTGTCCAATCAGCAGCGAAATTGATATCCGTAACTTCCGTTCTTCGCAATGACTTACATATGTGAGTACCTTGTGATTTAGAGTTTGGATGTCGATGGATAAGACGTAGCTGGTGAAGATTATGTAAATGGATTGCGAAGAAGAATGGAGATCCGTAAACCGAACATCCCTTATGTTTTATGAAGGACCACAAAGTCTGACTCGATAAATCGAATAAGCGAATGGGTTATTCTCTCAAGGTCTGACAAGGTCCGTCCTTAAGTAAGGAGTAGATTAACGACGTTATCTACCGAATAAGCAAAATTCCGATGGGAAGGCGGATGATAGTATCTACACAACAACCGGCTGGCGTCAATTCAAAGAGACCACGTCAAAGGTGAAGAAGTGGAAATAAACCAAGTCCAAGAAATACGTAACCTCATGTTTGATGAATTCATAAATGCCTATGGAGGTACCAATAGAGCAAAACATGATGTTGTCACTGAAGAAAACCAAGATCTGCCACTTATAGATGACTACTCACTGGCCCATACAATCCTGACCGCTATTTAAGATGCACAAGGGTTGGAATCCGACTTTCAAAGGAAGTTTGGCTGAGTTGCAGAACTTCAATGCCAATTGACAACTTCGGGAAAAGCTGTGAAACTCCAAGATGCATGACGTTACATTCCCCAGCTGGTAATGAAAGACACTGCCCATGACCAACCTACCTACCTACCTAGTATAAAAAGCCTTACTTCCATTGAGAGCCTAAGTCTAGTGATTATTATACATTTAACTTAGAAAATTATATATTCCTTGACGGGTAATTGCATATTAAAACGGACTTATTCTTATAGATGTATAGTTGGTTGGCGATTACAATACTCTAAATAGATAACCAATCAATGATGCGAATAAAGATAATTTGACACAAAAGTAATCTATCGTCACAGTATTTTCACAATATCATATGGTAAAATGGCAATTGTAATTTCTAGGTTAGTATTTTTCAGCAATCTTGATATTTTTCAATATCTTGCACTGGACAATTTTCTTTGTGACACGGTGATAGGAAAATACAGCGTGTTTTATATGTTTATTCATTGGTATTTTTTAATTTTTCCGAATGTATATTCATTGAAAATGAATTCTGGTTTGGAGCCCAAAACGTCAAAAATAATATGCAAATATGTAATATTATTATTGTGGCTTGTTCCCAGTATTCTCCCCAAAAATATATAGTCATATCTTAAGTTGGAAAGTACGTAGGTAGGTTATTATTATTATATGCAACAGCTAATAAGTAATTCATAGAAAGTATTAATATTTTTTTGGTCGATAACATTTTCAATTTTTGAAAAATTGAAAAATATGTATGTTTAAATCATATGGTGAAATGAGTACCTATCGTCTTTATGACTGGTCACGATCTATAAATATAGTGAATGTTCATAAAAATATGAGTATTTCAGAAATGACAAGAAAAAAAAACACACAGAAGCCAGAGAGAAATTTTATGAAGATTTCCAAGAGGTGGTAAATGCAATACCAAAAACATCCGCAGTTATTGTTATGGTAGACATAAATAATATAAGAATGGCAATGATCTGATACTAGGCATAAAGCAAAAATTAATGAAAGTATACAAAAGAAAATGAACTCTTTTGAACTTCTGCGTACAAAATGAATAGGTACAGAATTAATGTTGTACATTTCTATGCTTTATGATGCAAGATTAAAACAAAAATGTATATCTACTTTTATCAACACAACTGGCACAAATCAATAATAAACTAAGTACCTACATTCTTACAAATAGAAATGAACATTACAAACAAGCATTAAATGTACGGAGCCATTAATAGGTCTGGATCCCGCGTATGAAAAAAAGCTGATTAATAGCAAGCTGAAAATTTGTTAATAGCTTAAGGGTGTGTAGTCGGACAAACTTTGATATATTGGAACACTGGAACAGGGGAAGTTTTAATTATGGAACAAGTTAAAAATTTGGAGCGGTCAGACCACGAAAACGTCACATGTATTTTGTCCGACAGAACTTCCAATTGATTTGTTACCCTTTCATTAAACTCTCATGTAAAAATCAGGCTGGTATTTATCACCAAATGGGCATTATAATGAGTGGAACACGTAGAAAATGTCAAATGACAGGAATTATGACAGGTGATAAATAGCGGTCTGATTTTTGCATGAGAATTTAATGAAAGGGTAACAAATCAATTAGAAGTTTTGTCGGACAAAATACATGTGACGTTTTCTGGTCTGACCGTTCCAAATTGTTAACCTGTTCCACAATTAAAACTTCCCCTGTTCCAGTGTTCCCATATATCAAAGTTTGTCAGACTAGACACTCTTAAGCTATTAACAAATTTTCAGCTTGCTATTAATCAACTTTTTTTTCATACGCGGGATCCAGACCTATATTTTATTTTTATTTATAAACAGTTACATTTATATTCTGAATTATAAAATTATATAGCTTATTCGTTCTTAAATAAAAAGATGTGTTTATTATGCAATTTCAAAATCAAAACGTGTGGAAGAAATGTCTGTGAAACAAAATATCTTCCTTTATTAGTTACTATTAATAACATACCTACTGCGTACCATTACATTTTTCAACACATAAAGATTAACGATAACAGCACCAGCAATTTGCGTCAGATCGGATGATACAATATCCAGGCAACAGTGTTGCCAGCTGAGCGGAGCCTATAGTGTCGTTTCTTAGTTTTACATATGAACGATATACACCTTCAATATACTCATAAAAGCGCCATACAACGGCAAATAGCTGAATTACAAGCGACCTTACGGACTCATTTTGTTTTAAGAGTTGCAGCTATCCTACGATACCCACAATATTTGTAACATATTTGTTTAGTAGGTAGAGGTCTCTAGTTTCTCCCTCAACAAAATTTTGGTAGAAAATGACCATCCGTTTAAAGAAATACATGAAAAACATTACGGCCTCCGTATATTGAGTCCGTAAATCGCTTGAGTCCGTTGTGTATGGTCAAATCCTTAATGCAGAGTCCGTAATATTAGTAGGATATATATATATATATATATATATATATATATATATATATATATATATATATATATATATATATATATATATATATGCCTGCATGCAGGGCTTCGGCATGCAAAGCTTTGCCAATGCTAGATTTTACATACCAAATAAATGGTGTAAGATCACATCGTTAAATCCTCCGTATATCAATGGGTACCAATAGAATAGACTAGTTTCGCGATGCCTCGCTCGTCAGTATTCGGCTAGGTACGAATTGATACACCGACGGTTCAATGATGTGTCTTAATATTTCGCACCTCAGGTGCCGAGCTACAAAAGTGCCATCTACTCTGATGACCAAGAAGTAGAAACACGACTCGAAAAGAGAAGTTTTCCACAATCTTTTGAGCTGTATTAAAAGTTGCCTGCATGCAGGGCTTCGGCAAAAGCTTTGCCAATGCTAGATTTTACATACCAAATAAATGGTGTAAGATCACATCGTTAAATCCTCCGTATATCAATGGGTACCAATAGAATAGACTAGTTTCGCGATGCCTCGCTCGTCAGTATTCGGCTAGGTACGAATTGATACACCGAGGGTTCAATGATGTGTCTTAATATTTCGCACCTCAGGTGCCGAGCTACAAAAGTGCCATCTACTCTGATGACCAAGAAGTAGAAACACGACTCGAAAAGAGAAGTTTTCCACAATCTTTTGAGCTGTATTAAAAGTTGCCTGCATGCAGGGCTTCGGCAAAAGCTTTGCCAATGCTAGATTTTACATACCAAATAAATGGTGTAAGATCACATCGTTAAATCCTCCGTATATCAATGGGTACCAATAGAATCGCATCTAGAATAGGCATCGCGAAACTAGTCTATTCTATTGGTACCCATTGATATACGGAGGATTTAACGATGTGATCTTACACCATTTATTTGGTATGTAAAATCTAGCATTGGCAAAGCTTTTGCCGAAGCCCTGCATGCAGGCAACTTTTAATACAGCTCAAAAGATTGTGGAAAACTTCTCTTTTCGAGTCGTGTTTCTACTTCTTGGTCATCAGAGTAGATGGCACTTTTGTAGCTCGGCACCTGAGGTGCGAAATATTAAGACACATCATTGAACCGTCGGTGTATCAATTCGTACCTAGCCGAATACTGACGAGCGAGGCATCGCGAAACTAGTCTATTCTATTGGTACCCATTGATATACGGAGGATTTAACGATGTGATCTTACACCATTTATTTGGTATGTAAAATTTAGCATTGGCAAAGCTTTTGCCGAAGCCCTGCATGCAGGCAACTTTTAATACAGCTCAAAAGATTGTGGAAAACTTCTCTTTTCGAGTCGTGTTTCTACTTCTTGGTCATCAGAGTAGATGGCACTTTTGTAGCTCGGCACCTGAGGTGCGAAATATTAAGACACATCATTGAACCGTCGGTGTATCAATTCGTACCTAGCCGAATACTGACGAGCGAGGCATCGCGAAACTAGTCTATTCTATTGGTACCCATTGATATACGGAGGATTTAACGATGTGATCTTACACCATTTATTTGGTATGTAAAATCTAGCATTGGCAAAGCTTTTGCCGAAGCCCTGCATGCAGGCAACTTTTAATACAGCTCAAAAGATTGTGGAAAACTTCTCTTTTCGAGTCGTGTTTCTACTTCTTGGTCATCAGAGTAGATGGCACTTTTGTAGCTCGGCACCTGAGGTGCGAAATATTAAGACACATCATTGAACCCTCGGTGTATCAATTCGTACCTAGCCGAATACTGACGAGCGAGGCATCGCGAAACTAGTCTATTCTATTGGTACCCATTGATATACGGAGGATTTAACGATGTGATCTTACACCATTTATTTGTTATGGAAAATATATATATATATATATATATATATATATATATATATATATATATATATACATATATATATATATATATATATATATATATATATATATATACGTCTTTATATCAAGGCGAGATCCGACTAAATCGAGGACAACCCGAGATCCACCAATAGGAAATTAATTATTGGAGTATATTGTTCATAACTATCTTTATAATTAACATAATAATCATGGCACACTTAGAGGGGA
Source organism: Diabrotica virgifera virgifera (assembly GCF_917563875.1). NCBI lineage: Eukaryota > Metazoa > Arthropoda > Insecta > Coleoptera > Chrysomelidae > Diabrotica > Diabrotica virgifera. Next base: position 134,536,747 of record NC_065449.1, on the reverse strand, counting down.
AAAGATTTTTGTACTTAAATTTTTCTGATAAATTTACAGCGAAACGAGATCCGTAGCTGAAACGTAAAGGGGAGGACTTATATACGAAATTTTAGATATTTACCGATCAACGCGAGATCACACACTGATGCCAGCTCTAAAGAGTATTAGTCGAGCGATTGGAGCTCGTGTTGTATTGTATATTTCCCACGATATACAGATATACAGCGGGCGGAGTCAATGACGGCACCAACAGCGTTGTCTCGAATTCTTTATGTAACTTTTAAGTATCGCTTCTTTTGTGTCTTTAACGTCTACGATTTACCTTTTAGAAAGTCCCCTAGTTTTGTTACATACATAAGGGTGTGAAAAAAGAAAAAGAATACTTCACAAATAATAACCATTTAATAATGATAATTATTTGCAATACATTATTTTAAAACTATACATTAATATTCTTAAAAAACACTTACTACGAAACCAAAATGTAATTATTATATTGTTAAATAATACAAATTGTTACAAAATAATTATTTAAATGATTGCTTGTTTTAAAAATACATTACAAGAAAGTAAACATTTTTATAGTTATTGTTAAAGTTTAAAAAATAAAATAACTCAATATGTAATTATTATTTGGTAGTTAAAAAATGATTTTAAGTAAAATGATTTAAAAGATAAAAAGAAACACACATAATTTTCAGGGTCAACTCCTAATTGCATGAAAATTTGGATTTAGATTCTACCCATCCCCCACTTCAAAGTTGAATTTGTGCCGTTGATTGCTTTTACTTGGAGGGTGAAAAAATATACGTTTAAAATAAGTCCGAAAACAGATCTGACTAACTTTAAGCAACTTTTGCTCTATAGAGTTTTTTTAACTTAGGTACTAGGTTAATTCAGTGGTAGGTACTAGAGTCACTTGCGACTAAAAATGTTTACTTTTCAACAAAAAAAAAAACACGTTTTTCGGCGGTTTTTCGCAAATACTCAAAAAGTAAGTATTTTATCGAAAAAATATTCTTGGAAAAAATGTAGCATATAAAAAAAACGAAAAAATGGTATATTCTTAGTCTATAGAACCAGTAAAAGTAAATTTGTAGCTCATAAAAAAGACGATCTTATCCTTCAAATTCCAAATCAAATATTTTAACGTGATACATAGTACCAAAAAATGAAGCTCATGAAATGAAATGAGAAAACCCATTAAAATTTTTTTAAAGTGTTTACAAAAAGGTTTATTATATTTTTTAAAAGTTATATACGGGTAGGAAAGACAACGGAACGAATTTTCGAACGTTTAAACAGACGACATCCCAGATTTACCAATTTCTGGACAATTGATCCAAAGGCTGGATTCTAACAACGAAACAGTTGTGGATTTTCAAGTTCTCGATGAGAATCAGAATGAAAAAACATTAGTGACCTCGAGTATGATGGTTTGGAGAATTTGGCTGGTTATATCTGCCATAAATTGAAGGACTCCAGTAGTCAATCCGAAGATGTTTCAACGTACACGTGGGTTGATCATTTGAGTAAGTGTGGTTTATGTAAACCATCAGACACTCTCTTGTCATATATTAAATATACCCTATTCCACGAACATACGCCTGTTTTGGATTACTTCGAAAACGAATATTTTACTGTGCAAAATAAGAAAAACGAAAGTAAATTGCAAATTACATTGTTGTTTATTGGAATAATAATTATTAGCGCCATTTACTTTCGTACTTCTTATGTTGCACAGTAAAATACTCGTTGTCGAAGTAATCCAAAACAGGCGTATGTTCGTGGAATGGCCCATAACTGGAGACAATTTTTCCTTCCACATGAATGGTGATTCCATTTTGGTAACTAAAAATTATTTAGAAAACCTTATGTCCAAAAGTGTAACTGTAGACTGTTCTAACAAAGCGAACAAGTTATTTTTTAGGTCTCGGATGTACTTCCGAATTAAAGAATTAAACAAGTCTCTTAACAACCTGACATTGCGTAAAAGAAAAATTATGAAAACTGCTACATAGTTGCTGTATGTACATCTATTTCACACGCACAAAATTTAAATAAAGTGCATGGCATGAAAACTGTAAAACTTGTTTTTGTCTTTTCCAAGCCTCTTACTTAAATCTGATGAAATACATTATTTAAAAATTAAAAAATTTTGTTTTTTTTATCAATCCATTAAATTTATGGTTTTATTTTGGGGCTTTTCTTCCCCTTGGTAAAAATTATATTTACTAATGTGTAGGCCACTAATCAATTTTTGCCAACTAACGAAATATAATAATTTTATTAGATATCGATTATATGAATATTTTTATTTTCCGGATACCAATTTAATCAAGAAACTGGGAACTTTACAAATAACTGAAAATCAATTTAAATAAAAGTAAATAGTTTAATAATTTTCCTCTTAACTATAAAAATCACGTAGTTTCTTTTAGTCATAATCCATTCATTTGTACTATTCTCAAATTTCATTCGCTTTCGTATTACGAACGCATAGACGGGACTATGCTTTACCCTGTTGCTGACGTCATGCGCCAATCGAACGAGCTTACGTAACTAGAATATCAGGGTGTGCATATTTCCGCGTCCCGGTGAATTCGTATCTATTTTAATCCCCCATCCTAATTACAGGCCAACTGGCAACTCTGGTGCGCAGGTAATTTTTAGATAACCCATTAACTACCGGTGAATTGGTAACTTTCATTTTTTAAGTATTGTTGATAATCTAATATCGGCATTCCAGGTATTTAGCGCTGCACTCCTAGAAAATGGAAAAAATGGCACAGGAAGTGAAACCGATGATGAAACGAAACGCAAAAGAGAAAACTTGGATGATTGTTTTAATAGAAGTAAAATTAAAAAACGGTCACCAAGCAAAGCAGGCAACGAAAACAAGGAAGACATGGAAAATGTTATGATTACAATAATGAAAGAGCTAATGAATAAAAACGATGAAATGCTTCAGGAAATAAAACAAATAAGGAAAGAATAACAACAAACCAATAAAGAGTTAATGGATGTAAAAGCAGAGAATCAAAAACTAAAAAAAGAAGTAAAACAGCTACATGAAAGAATGGAGCAACTGGAGAAATTTAGCAAAAAGAAAAGCTTGATCGTAACTGGGTTGAAAGTAGAAACAAATGATTATAAGAAATTAAAAGAAGAAATGGAAAATTTTATAGCCCAAGAGTTGCAAATACAAATAAAACTAAGAAGTGCAAAAAAATAGGAGAAACAGTATGCGCAATAGAAACAGAAGCCCTCACGGATAAAATGGAAATCCTAAACAAGAAACGTAAACTAAAACAGCATAAAGATCGTATCTATATAAACAACGATTGGACATCCAAAAAAAAGAAATACAAAAGGAAATAACTAAAATAGCAAAGGACGAAAGAAGCAAAGGTAAACAAACGAAAATCGGCTACAAGAAATTAATAGTGAATGGCAAAATCTAGATATGGGACGAAGAGAGAGAACAGCTGATAAAAAATTCAAAAAACTAATAAACGAAGAACAGCAGCTGAAATATGAAATTGACATGGCAAAAAAGACCCGGAAATGCAAACGGTTAACGAAAACAAAATAACGCACACAAAATAAAGAAATAATCTCAATAAGAAGAAAAGAACAAGACCCATTAGAATGGGATCTTGGAATATTAGAATCATGCTGGCAGTAGGTAAGATGCAAGAAATAGCTCTTGAAATGAAAAAATACCAACTAGAAATCCTAGCCCTACAGGAAATACGATGGAAGAAAGAAGGAAAAATTGAGAAGAAAAACTTTAGCATGTATTATTCGGGAGAAAACAAACAGGAAACGAATGGTACGGCATTTATGGTGAACAAAAAAATGAGGGAAAAAGTGATACAATTCAAAGCAGTTAATGAAAAGATATCTTACATAAGAAAATAAACAAGCCAACATCTCGATAGTCAATTGCTATGCACCCACCGAAGAAGCAAACCAAGAAGATAAAGCAGAAATCTACGACATCCTGAAAGAAACCTGTGAAAATATTCCGAGGAATGACATATTAATAATATTGGGTGATTTTAATGCAAAGATCGGAAAAGAGGACTATAATCGTAATGTAGCTGGCAAAGAAACCATTCATGAAACTACGAATGATAATGGAGGAGAAATCTGCAACCTAGCAGCAGCAACAAACACATATATAGTTAGTACTGGGCATAAACATAAAAAAGAACACAAAATAACATGGATGATACCAGGAAGAATGGATGGAAACCAAATAAATCATACTCTAATTTCGAAACAGTGGACACAAATAGTACAAGACGTAAGGTCATATAGAGGGGAAAATGGAGGCACTGACCACATATTGTTGATAGCAAAACTTAAGGTGAAAATAATCAAAGCAAATAATCATAAGGAAGGAAAAAGGAGGAAATGGAATATAGCCAATCTGAAAACGCAAGAAACAAAGCAACAATATACAGAACAACTGGAACAGAAATTGGGTCAGTACGAGCACATAGAAATAGAAGGAGAACGGAAAAACATAAAGAACAGCATAATAGAGACAGCAGAACAAATAATAGGATTCCAAAAAACAAAGAATCGAAAGAATGGTTTGATGAGGAATGTCACCAAAAAAGTCAACTGAAGCACCTCGCAAGAAACAAATGGCTACAAAGTGCCGAACAGGAACAACTGGACCAATATAGAAAAGAAAAACAAGAAGCATTGAAACTCTATAGAAGAAAGAACAACACATGGATCTCTGAACAAATGCAAGAATTAGAAACGAATAATAAAGACAACAAGAAATTGTTCGAATAGATAAAACAACAATACAGTACCAAAAAATCTGTCACAAAAATAAACAAAAAAGATTGGGAAAAACATTTCACGGACCTATACAAAAACGACAATAAGGCATATTCAGAGGATGAGGATATAAGAGATAACAGAGATGAAGAGGAAGGCGCACCTACTTATCAGGAATTCATGGAGGTATTAAAACAACTAAAAGTAAACAAAACGCCAGGGCCAGATGAAATCAACAACGAACTGATTATCAACGGAGGAGAGGAGCTCACGAAGCGAATGCACAAGTTAATGGTTACAATTTGGAAGGACGAAAGCATGCCCATAGAATGGAAAAACGGACACATCGCACCAATCTTTAAGAAAGGAGATCCAACTAAGTGCTGCAACTACAGACCAATTATGCTAATAAATACAACGTATAAGATATTGACCACAATTATAAGAAACCGACTAAATCAATACACAGAAAAAATTATAGGACCATACCAACAGGGTTTTAGAAAAGGAAGATCAACAATAGATGCAATACACATACTGACACAAACAATTGAAAAAAGCTATGAACATGACATAGAATTACACATACTATTCATCGACTTCTAACAGGCCTTCGACAGCATATACAGACAACAATTATTAAAATAAATGAAAAAATGGAGATACCGGCAAAATTAATAAGACTATCTAGAATGACAATAAAAGACTCAACAGCAAAAGTTAAAACAAATGAGGGCGATACAAATGACATCAAAATAGAACTTGAAGTAAGACAAGGAGACAGTCGGTCAACGACAAACGACACTATTTAATATCGCTCTAGAAGGAGTAATTAGTGACACAGGGCTGAAAACGACAATCATTCAAAGCTCAACACAGATGATAGGATATGCAGATGACCTGGGACTGGTAGCACGAGATAAGAAAAGACTAGAACAGGCACTTTTGACCCTGGTAAGAGAAGCAAAGACGAGAGGATTAATAATCAATCAGAATAAAACAAAATATTTTATAAGCAAACGAGACAATGTAACCAGAATAACAGAAATAAAGATAGGTGAAAATACATTCCAGAGAGTAGATTGCTTCAAATATCTGGGGGTGATGGTGGACGGCAAAAACGGAAGGAGTATAGAGATAAACGAAAGAATTAAAGCAGGTAATAGAGTATATTGGAAATATCACCAATTACTCAAGGACAAAAACCTGAGCAAAAAACAAAATCAAAAATATACACAGCAGCAATCAGATCAGTGATAGCCTATGGAGCAGAAGTAATGTGCCTTACGAAAAAAGACGAAGAAAAGTTAAGAATAATTGAGAGAAAAATTATGAGAAGAATACATGGCCCAGTAAAGACAGAAACAGGGGAATATAGAAAGCTGATGAACCATGAAATAATAAATATAAATAAAGGAGAAGATATAGTAAAATTCATTAAAGCACAAAGGCTCAGATGGTTTGGGCACACACAAAGAAGAGGGGTAGAAGAACTGATCAGGAAGATAATGAACTGGAAACCAGTAAAAAATAGACCAAGAGGAAGACCAAAAATAAGATGGGAAGATCAACTGCTAGACGATATATCAAAGATGGAAATTGCAAACTGGAGAGAAAAGATTCAGGACCGGAGAGAGTGGAAGAAGATAGTAGAGAAGGCAAAAAAACATCACAACCTATGATCTACGACCTAAAGGAAAAGCGGACTAATTTACCGCGTGAAATGGATGAAAAGAGCTCATATTTGAGCGAACTATACTCTAACAAGAGTGAACGGTCCATATAATAATTCCAGGTATGTACCTGTATAAATTACCCTCCTTGAAGTTGGTGTAAAAGGTATTCATCATTTATGTATTGTCTTTTGGAAGGATTACTAGAGAAAATCCAAATAAATTTTGAAAAAAGAGCTGAAATCGCTGAAATTCTTGTAACAGATTTCGTAATGAGTGAACATGGGTGTACGTTATTGGTGGTAAATGATTTTAAATTTCACTTAAAGAAAGTGCTAAAAAGTCTAAAACATTTATGGTACTGTTCTACATCTGGTTACCAGGCAACCTGTTATACCGACGGTTAGTTTTTTTTTAATATTTTGAGTAGTACCTAACTATGTTGGTTATCAACAATTTGATGTCAAAAATGCACATTTTGCCATTTTTTGTCCACCAGTAAGAAGAAAAACATTCAAAACAAAATTTAAGATAACCGCATTATAGAGCATGTAAAACAATTTAAACAAGGTTTTATAAATTTCGCTATACTTAATTGTTGCTTATACAACTATAAATTAAGTCAGTTTAACGTTAATATAACTTATGTAAAAAATACAACTTATATCTCGATATTACGTGAAATAGCTCAAAGAAATGAGTAAAAATACACGGTTTTTATGACACTCGGTGTAACTACGTAACAATTATTTTAGTTTCTATATGTACGGAATAACAAAATTTATGTAAATCTGACCAATTTTTTCTCAATTTAATTATTTATTGACAATTTAAATGAAAAATAGCCGATTTTAAGAATTTTCGTCTATAAGTTACAATTAGTGTTGCCCAAATGCAAGACCAAGACGAGACTTGGACAGTCTTGGTCTTGGTCTTGGTCTTGGTCTTGCAGCAAGAGTCTTGCAAGTCTCGTAGTTACCCACTAGCATATTGCTATTTATTAATAGACAACTCACATTAGGTGGGTTTTAACCCACGATCTAACTAAACTATCCCTGCCTATACTCTAACTAACTGGGCTATCTACCATGTCCCACGGGAGTCAGTCTGTTTCTTAATGATCTCCTAGTGCGGCCGATATTATAGTGGTAATTACAGATTGTTGACAGATCTCGCGTTTTTTTGAAAATATAATGAACTTTCCTATTTGGAATAGAACACCCTGTATATTTTTGCATTTTGAACCATAATAACTACTAATTAATTTTCATGTAATATTTCCTATACCGAAATGCCGTAATTTCTGAGTTATTTCTATATTTATTTAAAAAAAAATTAAACAAATTATAAAAATCAATTGTTCAAAGGTCTTTTGTAGTTTTTGTCTAAAGTTATTCGTTTCCGAGTTATAAACAATTTAAAACTGAAAAAAAAATTGAAAAATGACGATTTTCATGGCTCAAAAACACAAATAAAAAATATTATTTTCGAAATCTCGAAGTGCCTAAACTGAAGTTTAAACTTTATTTATCAGTTGTCGATAAGTAATTTGTTTATTTCATTTTAGAAAACATTGTTTTTTAGTTTTTAATTCAGCCTGATCGCCCATCCCCTCATAAGTTCTTCATTAACAATAAAAAAAAACAACGGCAATATCACACATGGGCCAATATCTCTTTTTATAATATAATAAATTATATCTCTTTTTTTGAAATTTGAAGGTTTGCAAATTTAACAGTGTGAATAACATTTTACCGTGCGCGAATGGACTATACAGGGTAGCCAGGCATTATCTTATCTAGTGCTTTTTCAGCAAAAAATTTTGTTTGGCCGATTGATCTAATATCTAATTGCCCACCTTGCAAACAGTTTATAAGTAGACGTTTAGTTTTTACGATATGGATAAGGAAAAACAATTGAGTGGTTGTCTGTAACTGTAACAGTGGATATTGGATATGGTATATGTATTATATTTTTATCACCTTATAGGCGACAGACTTCTTTAAAAGTTTCAATGCGATATTATTATACACACAACACAAGAAGATTATTTTATGAAAGGTTGCTATGTATTCTCAAAATCTAGACAATTGCTCAATTGTAATTAATTTCGGAGTGAAGGCGTCGTCTGATATTAGGAAAGAATGAAATATTTTATTTTTACATTGTATAATAATTTATTATGACCTCTGAGTACGTATCCAATAAATAAGTGTTCATATTTTTAATTCGGTATGTATGTTCATCGTATTGTTCATAATGCGAATAAATCCAATTTTCCAAATTTTTGTTACATATTTTTTTGTATCTCATAGTCTCTAAGCGTACACCCGAACATAATATACAGGGTGTAACAAAAATACAGGTCATAAATTAAAGCACCTATTCTAGGACCAAAAATAGTTCTAATGAACCTAACTTACCTTAGTACAAATATGCATATAAAAAAGTTACAGCCCTTTGAAGTTACAAAAATCGATTTTTTCCAATATATCGAAAACTATTAGATTTTTTATTGAAAATGGACATGTGGCATTTACAGTGAAATTTGTGCACCCCATAAAAATGTTATGGGGGTTTTATTCAATTAAACCCATCCAAACTTTTGTGTACGTTCCAATTAAATTATTACTGTGATACTATTAGTTAAACTCAATATTTTTAAAACTTTTTTGGTTCTTAGTATTTTTTCGACAAGGCAGTTTTTATCGAGTTGAGGCTTCTTTTCTAATATGTTTACGTAGAGATTTTATGGGGGTTTTGTTCCTTTAAACCTCCCAAATGGTTGTGTACGTTCCAATTAAACTATTACTGCGATACCATTAGTTAAACACAGTGTTTTTAAAACTTTTTTGATTCTTTGTATTTTTTCGATAAGGCACTTTTATTTAGATGTGACTTCTTTTTTAATATGGTTTAAATATGGTTTAATATGGTATAATAAATTTTTCTATTATTATCAAGTCTCCATAATCGTACTTAGCCATATCCAGATAAACATAACATAATGTGGCCATATACAAATATGTGGTGGATTTGACAAATAATATGCAAAATATCTCGACAAATACTGACTTTTCGAAAAAGTACCAAGAGACAAAAAAGTTTTTAAAGCATTGTGTTTAACTAATGGTACTACAATTATAATCAAATTGAAACGTACACAAAAGTTGGGGGGTTTAAAAGAACACCCGATAAAATTTTTATGGGGTCTCTAAATTTCACTATAATTTTTTCTTAAGATACTACTGCCCTAAGAATGCCACATGTTCATTTTCAATAAGAAATCTCCAATAGTTTTCGATATATTGGAAAAAATCGATTTTCATTTTGTAACTTCAAAGGGCTGTAACTTTTTTTATGTGCACATTTGTACTGAGGTAAGTTAGGTTCAATCGAACTAATTTTGGTCCCAGAATATGTGATTAAATTTATGACCTGTATTTTTGTTACACCCTGTATTGTTCCATAAAACGACACTCAAACTGCAAGACGCAAGAGTCTCGCAGGCTTAGTCTTGTTCTTGCTCAAGTCTTGCACGGTCAGTCTTGGTCTTGGTCTTGCTAAAATAAGGCGGTCTTGGTCTTGGTCTTGGTCTTGCTAAAACGCAAGAACAAGACCAAGACTGCAAGACCAAGACCGATTTTGGGCAACACTAGTTACAATATTTTACCAAAAAACTGAAAAAAGAACGATTAGTTTATTGAAATAGCCTTAAAATGAGTTGAAGTAAAATAGAATTGGAGCTTTGTTTATCAATAAACATTAACTATTCAAATTTATTTCTTATGTTTTAAGCTAACTACCTTAGGTACCCCTAAACCCTAAAAATGTCATCAAAACGACGATTTTGAAGCTCTTCCGACTGGATTAAAGAAGCTATTATCGATTCAAACAAAAGTTGTGTATTTTTAATTCTAAATTTCAACTATTTAATTAAAAATAAAGGGTTTCAGTTGAAAATTCAAAGTTGCTACACCCACCGCTTTCGCAGGCAGAATAAGAACCCTGCTATTGCATAAGTATATAGATTTTGAAAAAACATTAAAAAAGCATTCCAAAGTTTTTTCGACATGCCGTCTAGTTCTCGAGATATTTGACAATCGCCTTTCTGGACAGAGCCCTTAAATAATGTAAACATTCTTATTCAAGCTAGACATCAGCCGAGTGAGAGAGCTGACCGTGAAATTTATTTGCGATGTTTCCAAATTTACCGGATCTCGGGTTGTCTGCAGAATATATATTTACCATATACACAACGGATCGCGCGCGCTGCCCTCTACAGCTGATTTAGTGGAACCACTGCAATATAAAATTCACCAAAAGGGGTGCAAAATGAGGTCCAGACAAAAATCGATTTCCTTGTACCCCAACCATTGTCACATCGAGATGTCACTATATACACGTGAATACAAGGTGAGATCCAAAATCGGATCTCGCCTTGCAAAACGGATCTCATATTGTATAGCTTATGATTCAAACGGATCTCGCCTTGATATGAAGACATATATATATATATATATATATATATATATATATATATATATATATATATATATATATATATATGTTACACTTGAAGTTTCCGCGGGAGCTATATGGGCTTTCTGTTGTTTTCCGGGTTTGACTCCGCGTTGAATAATTTTGGTTTTGATAAAAACCATTATTTTGACGACGTTTCGGCAAGATCTCACTTGCCATTGTCAAGTCAGGTAGTTCCGCTTCTCGCTGCTGCTTGAAGTAAACTGAATTTTTACTCACGATACCGTCGCTTATGTAGTTGATCCTGATGCTGCTTGCCCTGCGCGAACTCTGGCTCTTGTTATTTGTCCGGTGTAGGTTGCAGTCGTCGGCGGGATGTTACGCGTGGATGTTGCGGCCTGATTTATTTTGGTCTTTTTCTTCAATACCGTTTTCCAAGTTGTAGGAAGCCGTTACGCATCATCTCTTTGGTTTAAGCCGTTGGGATTTCTTTCAATTTCTATCGATTCTCTGATTTCCCGTTTTCTTTTTATTTCGATGTTAGCTAACATCGTTGTTTGGTTCAGGTTTATTGTGTGTCCTGTATTTGCGACATGTTGAGCCAGGGATGACGTGGTTTCTCCCCTTTCGATAGCATTTCGGTGTTCTTCTCGTCTTACCTGGATTCTTCGGTTGGTCTGTCCAATGTACGACTTTCCACAATCCCCACACGGAATCTCGTATACACCTTGGCTTTCTAACGATATTTTGGTCTTTGGTGTTGGTAAAATAGTTGAGATCTTTCTGTCCGTATTAAATATCGTTTCTATGTTGTGTTTTCTCAGCACTCTCCCTATTTTCTCTGTCGTACCCTTCACATATGGCAGAATGGTTTTGCCGATCGGCTTATTGTCTTCTGTAGGGTCCTTATCTCTTCTTCGAGCATTTTGAGCTTTTTCGATGTTGTATGTTGAGAAGCCGTTTTTTCTTAACGCTGTTTTCACGTTATGCATTTCTTCATTTTGATGTTCTTGGTCTGTCAGTCTTTCGGATCTTGTAATTAAGGTTTTGATGACTGAATGCAATTGTGCAGGATGGTGGTGTGAAGCAGCATTTAGATATCTATCGGTATGTGTCGGTTTCCGATACACTGTATGGCCTATGTGTCCGTCTTGTTTCTTTATTATTAACACATCTAAGAATGGAATTTGATCGTTTTCTTCCAGTTCCATGGTAAACTGAATTTTATGGTGGATATTGTTGATGTGTTCTAAAAAAGCCTTTAGTTTTTCTTCTCCGTGGGTCCAGATAATAAAAGTGTCATCCACGTATCTAAGCCACAGTTTGGGTTTGTATTCAGCTGTTTCTATTGCCCGCTGTTCTATTTCCTTCATAAACAAGTTCGCTATTACTGGTGACAGTGGAGAACCCATCGGTGCTCCCTCAATTTGTTTATATCTTTGTTCCTTATAGATGAAATAAGTGTTATTTAAACAGTGTTTGGTTAGGTTTAGTGTATCCGGTGATATTGGATACTTTTCGCTTATGATGTCCAGTGATTCATCTATAGGAACATTCGTGAAAAGTGAGACAACATCGAAGCTGACTAGCAAATGTCCCGGCTCAAGAGTCACACCTTTTATACGCTCGATGAAGTGGCTCGCGTTCTTGACGTAAGACTCCGCTTCTTCCGCGTATGGTTGCAGCTGTTGGGCCAGAAATTTCGCCAGCGGTTGTAAGGGAGATCCGATGGAACTCACAATTGGTCGCAGTGGTAATCCTGCCTTGTGTACCTTGGGTAGGCCGTAAAATTTTGGGCATCTAGATGACTTTTCTCTAGGTATGAGATGGACCTGTTGTTCTTTATTGATATTTGAGGCTTTGATCTTGGCTTTTGTTATTTTCTCTAGATAGGTTGTCGGGTCTGACGAGATGCTTTGATATGTTGTATCATTTAAGATGTCGTTTATTTTTGTTTCGTAGTCTTGAATATTCATCACTACCGTAGCGTTGCCTTTGTCAGCTGGAAGCACGATGATTTCTTTGTTGTTCTTCAAATTATGTAAGGCTTCTTTCTCTTCCCGTGTTAAATTTCTTTTTGGTGGTTTAGCTGTTCTTAATATTTTTGATACGTCTTGGCGTATGATCTCGGCTGTTTCTGCTGGGAGATTAGTAATTGTAGTCTCTACCTCAGTAATGATGTTTTCTACGGGAATGTATGTAGGTGCAACAGCAAAATTGAAACCTTTTGCAAGAACACTATTCGTGGCTTCATCCAGTGTCAGATTTGAAAAGTTATATACTAAATTGTTTGTTTCTATTTGTGGATTTTCTTTCTTTTTTGGCCGCTGTTGTAACAAATTTTCAAACTTTTTAATTTGTTTGGTCTTAGTGAGCTCAGCATCTGTTTCTGCTCAAAAGTTTGTCAGTTGTTCAAAGAAATTCCATATTGTTGGATGGATTGTGTTACTTAGTTTAAGATGCAGCTGTAATGATTCTGCATTCATTTTGTCGATGTCTCGTCTGGTATCATGGATTGCCTCTCTAATAAGCGCCAGGCTTGCTCTTCTTAAGATGTTTTTAGTTTTATAGTTGTTTTTGTGAAAAGTGAGCTTCATACAAGTCGGTATAATGCTTTCGTCACGGCAGCGTTCTAAAAACGTAAGGTTGCATAACAACGTCCTTCGTTTCGATCGTAGTTTTTCGTATCTTCTGATGTCTGGTAGAATTTCCTCCCCGTAGAGGTTAATTATGTTACACTTGAAGTTTCCGCGGGAGCTATATGTGCTTTCTGTTGTTTTCCGGGTTTGACTCCGCGTTGAATAATTTTGGTTTTGATAAAAACCATTATTTTGACGACGTTTCGGCAAGAAAACACAACATAGAAACGATATTTAATACGGACAGAAAGATCTCAACTATTTTACCAACACCAAAGACCAAAATATCGTTAGAAAGCCAAGGTGTATACGAGATTCCGTGTGGGGATTGTGGAAAGTCGTACATTGGACAGACCAACCGAAGAATCCAGGTAAGACGAGAAGAACACCGAAATGCTATCGAAAGGGGAGAAACCACGTCATCCCTGGCTCAACATGTCGCAAATACAGGACACACAATAAACCTGAACCAAACAACGATGTTAGCTAACATCGAAATAAAAAGAAAACGGGAAATCAGAGAATCGATAGAAATTGAAAGAAATCCCAACGGCTTAAACCAAAGAGATGATGCGCAACGGCTTCCTACAACTTGGAAAACGGTATTGAAGAAAAAGACCAAAATAAATCAGGCCGCAACATCCACGCGTAACATCCCGCCGACGACTGCAACCTACACCGGACCAATAACAAGAGCCAGAGTTCGCGCAGGGCAAGCAGCATCAGGATCAACTACATAAGCGACGGTATCGTGAGTAAAAATTCAGTTTACTTCAAGCAGCAGCGAGAAGCGGAACTACCTGACTTGACAATGGCAAGTGAGATCTTGCCGAAACGTCGTCAAAATAATGGTTTTTATCAAAACCAAAATTATTCAACGCGGAGTCAAACCCGGAAAACAACAGAAAGCATATATATATATATATATATATATATATATATATATATATATATATATATATATATATATATATATATATATATATATATATATATAGTTTGAGTTTAATTCTTGAACCTTGATATATTTTTTTACCAATGTTTCTTGGGTTTAGGTTCATAAAAAAAGCTTGTCTATGATGTTATGACCATATTTATTGATATATTATCCCTTCGATTTCTTAGATTTGTCTGTTTAGCCATTAATTTATTGTAGAATTTCATTTGTTGGACGGTTGTCCTTCCAAAATTGGTTTCAATACCACGATAGAAAGGCATACTTTCACCCATGCCTGCATATATTGTTTGAGTTTAATTCTTGAACCTTGATATATTTTTTTACCAATGTTTCTTGGGTTTAGGTTCATAAAAAAAGCTTGTCTATGATGTTATGACCATATTTATTGATATATTATCCCTTCGATTTCTTAGATTTGTCTGTTTAGCCATTAATTTATTGTAGAATTTCATTTGTTGGACGGTTGTCCTTCCAAAATTGGTTTCAATACCACGATAGAAAGGCATAATTTCACCCATGCCTGCATATATTGTTTGAGTTTAATTCTTGAACCTTGATATATTTTTTTACCAATGTTTCTTGGGTTTAGGTTCATAAAAAAAGCTTGTCTATGATGTTATGACCATATTTATTGATATATTATCCCTTCGATTTCTTAGATTTGTCTGTTTAGCCATTAATTTATTGTAGAATTTCATTTGTTGGACGGTTGTCCTTCCAAAATTGGTTTCAATACCACGATAGAAAGGCATAATTTCACCCATGCCTGCATATATTGTTTGAGTTTAATTCTTGAACCTTGATATATTTTTTTACCAATGTTTCTTGGGTTTAGGTTCATAAAAAAAGCTTGTCTATGATGTTATGACCATATTTATTGATATATTATCCCTTCGATTTCTTAGATTTGTCTGTTTAGCCATTAATTTATTGTAGAATTTCATTTGTTGGACGGTCATAACATCATAGACAAGCTTTTTTTATGAACCTAAACCCAAGAAACATTGGTAAAAAAATATATCAAGGTTCAAGAATTAAACTCAAACAATATATGCAGGCATGGGTGAAATTATGCCTTTCTATCGTGGTATTGAAACCAATTTTGGAAGGACAACCGTCCAACAAATGAAATTCTACAATAAATTAATGGCTAAACAGACAAATCTAAGAAATCGAAGGGATAATATATCAATAAATATGGTCATAACATCATAGACAAGCTTTTTTTATGAACCTAAACCCAAGAAACATTGGTAAAAATATATATATATATATATATATATATATATATATATATATTTATATATATATATATATATATATATATATATATATATATATTTAATCAAATGAAATAGAGAATGTGGAGAAATCCCCTTACGAATAATTCACACATCCACCATTTTGGGTTGGGAAAATTTTTTGAATAGAATTAAAAATCCAAACACTAGTTCTTAGAAATGTGTTTCGCCCTCTTCAACCTCTCTGGGCTCATCTATATATATATATATATATATATATATATATATATATATATATATATATATATATATATATATATGTCTTCATATCAAGGCGAGATCCGTTTGTATCATAAGCTATACAAGATGAGATCCGTTTTGCAAGGCGAGATCCGATTTTGGATCTCACCTTGTATTCACGTGTATATAGTGACATCTCGATGTAACAATGCTGGGGGTACAGGGAAATCGATTTTTGTCTGGACCTCATTTTGCACTCCTTTTGGTAATTTTTATATTGCAGTAGTTCCACTAAGTCTGCTCTAGAGGGCAGCGCGCGCGATCGGATGTGTATATGCTATATATATACATTTTGTAGACAAATCGAGATCCGATAAATTTGGAAACATCGCAAGTGAATTTTACGGTCAGTTCTCTCCCTCGGCTTATTTGTAGCTTGAATAAGAATATTTACATTATTATAGGGCTCTGTTAAGAAAGGCGATTCTCAAATATCTCGAGAACTAGACGTCGTATCGAAAAAACTTAAGAAGGCTTTTTTAATGGTTTTTCAAAATCTATATACTTATGCAATAGCACGGTTCTTAATCTGCCTGCGAACGAGGTGGGTGTAGCAACTTTAAATTTTCAACTGGAACCCTTTATTTTTAATTAAATAATTGAAATTTAGAGTTAAAAATACACAACTTTTGTTTGAATCCATAATAGCTTCTTTAATCCAGTCGGATTCAGAATCGTCGTTTTGATGACATTTTTAGGGGTTAGATGATTTTAAGTAATTTTTTCGGGAATTTTCGGGAACATTGTTTATTTGTAGTATTATTTTTTTACAATTTTTCTTCAGATATCTTCTCCACTGTTCGTTTTACAATAAATGTCAAAAACTTAATCGCTTTTAAAAGACCTACAAAATAAAGCTAACCGCGTTCAATTTGATTGAGAGTTATTAACACAAAACTATTTTGCATATAATTTTGTAATTAAGGGACCAACTATGTTGTTCACGTACTATACTATATTAAGATTCCAAGGGAATATTTTTTAATATACAGAGTGTCCAGAAACTCTCCCGACAAACGAATACCGGAGATTCTTCAGATAATTTTAAGACAATTTAACCCAATTCTCCTAGTCCGAAAATGCCTACTAAGGGAGCTTCTTCAGAACATTTCTATTTAGAAAAACGAAAGCTGGTACGCTTATTTATCTTCCAGAGATAAATCGATTACATCAATTACGAATTTCTAGTACGGGTCATAGGCGCCCGTTTTGGGTAGGGCGTCGGTTATTTTATCGCATAACTTTTTTGCATTTAACTTTTTTAAGCATTTTTTACATTGGATTATTAAATTGTGAGGTTTTCTAGTACTAAAAGGTATTCTTATTTTAAGTCGGTAGGATGCACCATCTTCTAGAAAAATCGATTTGAAGATTTTTCGTTTGTTGAATTTGAAATTTTTTTTTCAAAAAAACACTATTTAGAAAAAAGAAACCGGTATGTTTATTTATCTTCCAGAAATAAATCGATTTCCTCAGTTGTCAAATTCTAGTACCCGTGATATGCGTCCTTTTTGGGTAGGTCAACGATTATTTTATCTTTTTTGTCTTTAATTTTTAAGCATTTTGACATTTGACGATTAAATTACGAGGTATTCTAGTATTAAAAGGTACTGCTGCTTTAAATCGGCAAAATACCAAAATGGAATCACCATTTGTTGAACGAAAAATTGTCTCCAGTTGCTCAATATATAACAAGAGTGTCTGATGGTTTACATAAACCACACTCACTGAAATGATCAACCCACATGTACGTTGAAACATCATCATCATACGTGGCTCGACAATCCGTTGTGGATCTTGACCTGCTCGCAAAGAAGTCGCCACTCCTGCCGATTCCTGGCAACTTCCTTCCATCTTCTGACCCCTAAAATCTTTAGATCTTCTTCTACATCATCAATCCATCTTTTTCGTCGTCATCCGCTACTTCTTGTGCCCTCTGGTTTTGAAAAGGTTATTTCTTAGTGTATTCGTGATCTGGCATTCTAGCAATGTGTCCAGCCCATCTAAGTCTCTGCACTTTCTTCTAACGAATTTCACAATATCTGGATCGGTGTATAACTGATATTGTTTAAAGTTGTATCTTCGACGCCATAGCCCATTTTCGTTTACGGCCCCAAAAATCTTTCTAAGAATTTTTCTCACAAAAATAGTCTTTTATCATTTTGAGATAAGGTCCACGTTTCAACCCCATATATCAAAACCGGTCTTATTAAGGATTTATATTATTATTTTTATTTTTTAAATATTTCTGGAGACCGTGTAGAGTTCTGTTTGCTATTGCTATGCGTATTTTTATATCGTCGCTTGTCGTGTTTATTGAGTTTACTAGCGACCCAAGATATGTGAATTCCTTGACTTGCTCAAAGGTATGGTTGTTAATTTGAATTCTCTGTTCGATATTTCGGGAGTTTTTAGAAACCAACATATATTTAATTTTTTCCTCGTGTATCACAAGTCCTAATTCACTTGCCGCGTCCGCAAGTCTTGTAAAATACTGCACCATGTCTCTCACACTTCTGCCCACTATAACTATATCGTCAGCGAATGCGAGAATTTGCGTCGATCTATTAAAAATAGTTCCATTCATTCTAATATTTAATTTTCTCACTGCCTTTTCCAAGGAATATTAAAGAGGAGAAACGCCAGCGCGTCCCCCTGTCTTAGACCTTAGACCATTATTAATGTCAAAGAATGTCGAGTTTTCTCCTTGAATTCTAACGCACGAGCTTACATTTTGCATTGTTAGTTGGGTCAACTTAACCAAATTCGGTGGGATCCCAAAGTCAATCATTCCATTATATAATGCAGTTCTTTTAACACTGTCATAGGCTGCTTTGAAGTCGACGAAGAGATGGTGGGTATCTATGTTATATTCTATTGACTTTTCTAGAATATGTCTATGTGCTTGAATTTGATGTAAAGTTGACTTTCCAGCAGTGAATCCGCATTGATATTGACCAACAATATCCTTTGTGAAAAGTTTCAGTCTTTCAAACAATACATTGCCGAAGATTTTATACGTAGATGCTAGTAGAGTAATGCCTCTATAGTTCTTACAATCCAGTTGATCACCTTTTTTATGCAACGGACACATTATTCCCTTTTCTGGAACCAGTTTATTCTGCCATATCAGTACTATTAATTTATGGATTGCTGCAAATGATCACCACCTTTTTTATACAGATCAGAACAGATTCAGGGCTTTATTGTCTTTGAGTTTTAGGATGGCAGTTGATACTTCTTCTCTTGTTGGGTCTTCAGTGTTTAGTTGATGATGTAGATTTTGTTGATTTTCTATGTTGTAACCTTCTTCAATATCGTTTATATTTAGATGTTCGCTGAAATGTTGTGTCCATCTATTAAGAACTGAGTTTTTGTCATGTAGAATTTCACCGTTAGTGTCTCTACACATTTTTACATTAAAACAACTTCTTTTACATTTACGTTGAAACATATTCGGATTGAATACTGGAGTCCTTCAATTTATGGCAGATATTAGAGATGCATCAAGTCAAACTAGTTTGATTTTACTCAACAAACTTGACTTGACTTGAACACCAATCTTTGTTTGTAAAAAAGTTTGACTTGACTTGAATTTGATAATGTAGATTTGACTTGAAATCAAACTTCTTCAAACAGTTTGAAGTTTGAATATCATATTGCGCAATGTGTTTTTTCTACGAGTCTTTAAAAAATGACCAAATCTTAATCAATTAATTTAATGAATATGAAAATACATACACAAATTAATTCTTTGACAAGGTTATCAAAACCAAAATTTCAGCATAATTGGTTAGCATGACGACGATTCAAAACCACTGGGATTGTCTACTGATTTAACTTTCGAATATTATGTCAAAATTATTTTTATTTCATCGAACTCTCGCGTTAATTTCATTAAAACATGAACACAATAAGATATATTTGAAATAAATTAGTAAATAACATCTAAATCTTAGTTTATTGCATGTATTATAATTACTTTAAGGCCATATTAACATATCTAAATTCAGTGCGGAAAAGTAAAAGGCGTGCGGAAAAGTAAAATGCGTGCGGAAAAGTAAAACTTTCTAAACTAAAACGCGTGCGCGAAAGTAGACATTTTTACACGCTCGTAGAAAAAATATTGTTAGTAACTCTTGCAGAAAGTCTCTTTTCCGCACTCGACTGCTTGCCGAACTCCCGCCTCGCGTCGTTCGTCAAACTGCAGTCGCTTGCGGAAAAGTATGACTTTCTGCACTTGTTAGGAAAATAACTATATTTCCAATTCTAATTGAGATACCGCCTTTTGTAATGACTTATTTGGACAGGTCTGAACATAACATGTACTCTGCATCAGCTAAAGGCACAAATTAGTTAAGTTATAGTTCATAATATTTAGAAGAAAGTACATATCACGAAACAACACCAACGAATATATAGCCTCACTATATATTCTTTGGAACAGTTTCAAAAAACATGTGTATAGAAGGATCACCTGATTTTTGAGCCAATTTCGATGATGTTGTCGACTTTTTAATAAGTTTTTCAATCAAAACGGTTCATTCCTCTCGTCCCACTTTTAATTCGCTCATTAATGAGAAATCTCTGTTTTTAGACATTGATTTTTTTCGGTTAGGAGACTCCTTGTCAGACTAAAATTTCAGAAATTTCTCGGAAATTTCTCTTATGTGGAAGTTATTGACCATTATTTATATTTTATATTACCATTACATTGACAAAAATGGTTTCGAAGAAGAAGGACCTATCAAGTGTATATTTCTGGCTCGTCATCAAGCCAGGAGTAATAAATCGTCTAATCTAATACAATAGTAATAGAAATTGTGTGTTCGGTTCCGGTGAAGCATATCGTGCCTTTTTTAAGGCACTACTGAAAGGTTTATAATTCCTTTTGGTAAAGGCAACCTGCTTTTTTCTTTGAATACCCAAAGTATCGACCTGAAAACAGGTCAATGGTCAATTTACAGAGAACTATATACATATTATTTAAAAATACGAAAGCAATGAAAATTGCAAAGTGCACGTTATGTAAAGATATTATAGAACAACGTTATAAAATGACAAATAGTGGAACTAGTTCTTTAAAACGACAACTGATCAAAAGTCACAAGAAATTTTATGAAAAATAATTTCCTGAAATAACAACTTGGTTCATAAAAATAGACAAATGTTGTTGTTCCTTCATAAATTTTTGTTGAAGTAGATTAAATTACATTTGGAATTATAAACAAAAACCATCCACCGGATTTTTTGTTGTAAGCAACACTCAAATAAACATGATAATCGTTGACATCACCGATAAAGCGAAACTTGCTAGAAAGCTATTTTAAATTAATCGTAAATTAATCATTTTCTTGAATTTACGACTCTTTTAACCTGAATCACTTCTTGTATTAAGTTATTTTTTGTATTCGACTCATTGTGTTTTTAATTTTGTTATCTTAATTTACATCTTAACTACATTTCTATCTCGAACAAAAAGTATATCTACTAAATATTGTTATTTTCCTAACGTGCGGAAAGTCATACTTTTGCGCACGCGATTGCAGTTTCGGCAAGCAGTCGAGTGCAGAAAAGGGACTTTCCGCAAGAGTTAGGAACAACATTTTTTCTACGAGCGTTTAAAAAATGACCAAATCTTAATCAATTAATTGAATTAATATGAAAATACATACACAAAATTATTCTTTGACAACGTTGTCAAAACCAAACTTTCAATATAATTGGTTAGCATGACGACGATCTTGGTTTCCGTGACGACAATTCAAAACGACTGTTATTGTCTACTGATTTGACTTTCGAATATTATGTCAAAATAATTTTATTTCATCGAATTGTTGCGTTAATTTTATTAAAACAGGAACACAATAAAATACATTTGAAATAAAATAGTAAATAATATCTGAATATTAGTTTATTGCATGTATTATAATTGCCATATTAAAATATTCAGTGCGGAAAAGTAAAAGGCGTGCGGAAAAGTAAAATGCGTGCGGAATAGTAAAACTTTCTAAACTAAAACGCGTGCGCGAAAGTAGACATTTTTGCAAGCTCGTAGAAAATAGTTATTTTCCTAACTATTGCGGAAAGTGATACTTTCCCGCACGCGACTGCCGTTGACAGTCGAGGCTATCGCGTCGTTCGGGCAAGCAGTCGAGTGCGGGAAAGACACTTTTTGCATGAGTTAGGAACAATATTTTTTCTACGGCCGTATGTTTGGAAAAAAGTCACAACAAATAGAGTTATATCAATTTTTATTTACTAGTAAATGCAACATTTACTAGTAAATTTTTATTTACAATAGTATAAATGTTCTTCTTTCATAAACTGTCCGAAGTATTACTGTAACCTCATAATTTTCTGACTTATAGCGTTGCAAAAATAATGAATTTGGGATAAACAAATTAAATAACTTTTAAACTATTTGACCAATTGCTTTGAAATTTCAAATATAATTTAAGCACAAGAAGTCTCAGCATTCCGTGAAATAAGAAGCATCTAAGTTAATTTTTACATAAGTTATGAATATTTATAAAAACTTAAAATTTATGATTTATTTTGCAATTTTCTAAACAACCAATAAGGATAGACATATCCAGCGAACGCCGTATTGAAGAACTCATAATCCGCCGAACGGATTATGAGTTTCTTACTCTCAAATTTGTTTAGAATGCTTAACTTTTTGGTAATAGACGAAAAAAGCGAAAAGTTATCGTTTTTTGATCTTCATTTGTTTATATCATCAAAATCGGCTGCAGGAAACATATAGGTTATTACTATAGATGTCCATTCTACTCAAAAAATTTGGTTTCGGCCTGGAGGCAGATGTGTCACGAGAAAAATCTTATTTCTCTGGACTACTTGAGTTATTATATTTTTTTAAATTTTAATCATTATAAAAATTTGTACTTTTTTGTAATGTATTTTTAAAACAAGCAATAATTTAAATTATTCTGTAACAATTTATATTATTTAAGAATCTAATAATTACATTTTTGTTTCGTAGTAAGTGTTTCTTAAGAATAGTAATGTATAGTTTTAAAATATTGTATTGCAAATTATCATTATTAAATGGTTATTATTTGTGAAGTATTTTTCTTTATTCACACCCTTATGTATGTAACAAAACGAAGGGACTTTCTGAAAGGTAAATCTATATAGTTGAAGAGGGTAGTAGATATACCTAGTTTATACACAATAAATTCAAAATTCAAAGAAAACCACGGTAGACGTTGAAGACATGAAAGAAGCGATACTTAAAAGTTACATAAAGAATTCGAGATAACTCTGTTGTTGCCCTCATTGACTCCGCCCACTATGTACATTATCTATTTTTTGTGTCTGTATATCGTGGGAAATATGCAATACAACACGAGCTCTGGTCGCTCGACTAATACTCTTTAGAGCTGGCATCAGTGTTTGATCTCGCGTTGATCGGTAAATATCTAAAAATTCCGTATATAAGTCTTCCCCTTTCCTTTTCAGCTACGGATCTCGTTTCGCTGTAAATTTATCAGAAAAATTTAAGTTTAAAAATCTTTTCCCCTCTAAGTGTGCCATGACTAATATGTTAATTATATAGATAGTTATGAACAATATACTCCAATAATTAATTTCCTATTGGTGGATCTCGGGTTGTCATCGATTTAGTCGGATCTCGCCTTGATATGAAGACGTATATATATATATATATATATATATATATATATATATATATATATATATATATATATATATATATATATATATATAATAGATGAAATAGAGAATGTGGAAAAATCCCCTTACGAACAATTCACACATCCACCATTTCGGGCTGGGAAAAATTTTTTGAATAGAATCAAAGATCCAAACACCAGTTCTTAGAAATGTGTTTCGCCCTCTTCAACCTCTCTGGGCTCGTCGGTAAAGACAAGAGGCTGAATATCTTTAGACACATTCTAATCAAAAAATAAGGGGATTTTTCCACATTCTCTATTTCATCTATTTGATTTCGTACGAGTGGTCGTTAAACCAATAACCTTGGATCTTTGGTTCACTGAGTGTGTTTCAAAGATCTACATCTTATATATATATATATATATATATATATATATATATATATATATATATATATATATATATATATATATATATATATATATATATATATGTGAAAAGAGAAAATAATTATTCTCTTGGTAGCCCGGCGAATAGCAAAATCAAGCTTTATAACAATAAAGCTATGAAAGGCGATGTAACGGAATCCTTTTTCCGACAATACATCATGCAAACACCGTTTGGGCTAACCAATTCGTCTCTTACTGGAGAATACAGTAAAATGAAAAATAGATAATTGCATTTCAGTTAGATTCGAACCCCACCGGTGCCCCGACTAGTTTCGACTCATGTCAAGTCGTCATCAGGAGACACTAGGTAGGTGTTCGAAGCTAACTGATTTGCCGCTATTACTTCGTGAATTTATAAACTAAATCCACCAGAGTATACTTAGTACGACCTCTATATGTGAAAAGAGAAAATAATTATTCTCTTGGTAGCCCGGCGAATAGCAAAATCAAGCTTTATAACAATAAAGCTATGAAAGGCGATGTAACGGAATCCTTTTTCCGACAATACATCATGCAAACACCGTTTGGGCTAACCAATTCGTCTCTTACTGGAGAATACAGTAAAATGAAAAATAGATAATTGCATTTCAGTTAGATTCGAACCCCACCGGTGCCCCGACTAGTTTCGACTCATGTCAAGTCGTCATCAGGAGACACTAGGTAGGTGTTCGAAGCTAACTGATTTGCCGCTATTACTTCGTGAATTTATAAACTAAATCCACCAGAGTATACTTAGTACGACCTCTATATGTGAAAAGAGAAAATAATTATTCTCTTGGTAGCCCGGCGAATAGCAAAATCAAGCTTTATAACAATAAAGCTATGAAAGGCGATGTAACGGAATCCTTTTTCCGACAATACATCATGCAAACACCGTTTGGGCTAACCAATTCGTCTCTTACTGGAGAATACAGTAAAATGAAAAATAGATAATTGCATTTCAGTTAGATTCGAACCCCACCGGTGCCCCGACTAGTTTCGACTCATGTCAAGTCGTCATCAGGAGACACTAGGTAGGTCTCTTTTCACATATAGAGGTCGTACTAAGTATACTCTGGTGGATTTAGTTTATAAATTCACGAAGTAATAGCGGCAAATCAGTTAGCTTCGAACACCTACCTAGTGTCTCCTGATGACGACTTGACATGAGTCGAAACTAGTCGGGGCACCGGTGGGGTTCGAATCTAACTGAAATGCAATTATCTATTTTTCATTTTACTGTATTCTCCAGTAAGAGACGAATTGGTTAGCCCAAACGGTGTTTGCATGATGTATTGTCGGAAAAAGGATTCCGTTACATCGCCTTTCATAGCTTTATTGTTATAAAGCTTGATTTTGCTATTCGCCGGGCTACCAAGAGAATAATTATTTTCTCTTTTCACATATAGAGGTCGTACTAAGTATACTCTGGTGGATTTAGTTTATAAATTCACGAAGTAATAGCGGCAAATCAGTTAGCTTCGAACACCTACCTAGTGTCTCCTGATGACGACTTGACATGAGTCGAAACTAGTCGGGGCACCGGTGGGGTTCGAATCTAACTGAAATGCAATTATCTATTTTTCATTTTACTGTATTCTCCAGTAAGAGACGAATTGGTTAGCCCAAACGGTGTTTGCATGATGTATTGTCGGAAAAAGGATTCCGTTACATCGCCTTTCATAGCTTTATTGTTATAAAGCTTGATTTTGCTATTCGCCGGGCTACCAAGAGAATAATTATTTTCTCTTTTCACATATAGAGGTCGTACTAAGTATACTCTGGTGGATTTAGTTTATAAATTCACGAAGTAATAGCGGCAAATCAGTTAGCTTCGAACACCTACCTAGTGTCTCCTGATGACGACTTGACATGAGTCGAAACTAGTCGGGGCACCGGTGGGGTTCGAATCTAACTGAAATGCAATTATCTATTTTTCATATATATATATATATATATGCTTTCTGTTGTTTTCCGGGTTTGACTCCGCGTTGTCTCTCTCAACAAACAACAACGGAGGAGGAGGGAAAAGAGAGAGGATTCTCTCTCTTTTCCTCCTCCTCCGTTGTTGTTGTTGAGAGAGATACTCACGATACCGTCGCTTATGTAGTTGATCCTGATGCTGCTTGCCCTGCGCGAACTCTGGCTCTTGTTATTGGTCCGGTGTAGGTTGCAGTCGTCGGCGGGATGTTACGCGTGGATGTTGCGGCCTGATTTATTTTGGTCTTTTTCTTCAATACCGTTTTCCAAGTTGTAGGAAGCCGTTGCGCATCATCTCTTTGGTTTAAGCCGTTGGGATTTCTTTCAATTTCTATCGATTCTCTGATTTCCCGTTTTCTTTTTATTTCGATGTTAGCTAACATCGTTGTTTGGTTCAGGTTTATTGTGTGTCCTGTATTTGCGACATGTTGAGCCAGGGATGACGTGGTTTCTCCCCTTTCGATAGCATTTCGGTGTTCTTCTCGTCTTACCTGGATTCTTCGGTTGGTCTGTCCAATGTACGACTTTCCACAATCCCCACACGGAATCTCGTATACACCTTGGCTTTCTAACGATATTTTGGTCTTTGGTGTTGGTAAAATAGTTGAGATCTTTCTGTCCGTATTTCCGTATTAAGATCTCAACTATTTTACCAACACCAAAGACCAAAATATCGTTAGAAAGCCAAGGTGTATACGAGATTCCGTGTGGGGATTGTGGAAAGTCGTACATTGGACAGACCAACCGAAGAATCCAGGTAAGACGAGAAGAACACCGAAATGCTATCGAAAGGGGAGAAACCACGTCATCCCTGGCTCAACATGTCGCAAATACAGGACACACAATAAACCTGAACCAAACAACGATGTTAGCTAACATCGAAATAAAAAGAAAACGGGAAATCAGAGAATCGATAGAAATTGAAAGAAATCCCAACGGCTTAAACCAAAGAGATGATGCGCAACGGCTTCCTACAACTTGGAAAACGGTATTGAAGAAAAAGACCAAAATAAATCAGGCCGCAACATCCACGCGTAACATCCCGCCGACGACTGCAACCTACACCGGACCAATAACAAGAGCCAGAGTTCGCGCAGGGCAAGCAGCATCAGGATCAACTACATAAGCGACGGTATCGTGAGTAAAAATTCAGTTTACTTCAAGCAGCAGCGAGAAGCGGAACTACCTGACTTGACAATGGCAAGTGAGATCTTGCCGAAACGTCGTCAAAATAATGGTTTTTATCAAAACCAAAATTATTCAACGCGGAGTCAAACCCGGAAAACAACAGAAAGCACATATAGCTCCCGCGGAAACTTCAAGTGTAACATATATATATATATATATATATATATATATATATATATATATATATATTATAACAGGTATATAATCTTTGCTGAACAGTTAGGAAACAAGGTTGAAATATTGGGGGTAGCAGCAATCTCAAAGAAAACTCTTTATAATAATTCCAAGCTTTCGATAATGTTTATTATCATCTTCAGGAAAATTATTTGAGGATGTAGAGCCTAGTTGTTAAATACTGACATAACAATGAAATTTTGTCTTGGTAAATAGTAAATAATATAAATTAAAGTAAAAACTATATAAAAACTTATAAAAATCTGAGTATAAAGCGATAAAAGCTAAAATATTTTTTAAAAAATATTTTATATATATATATATATATATATATATATATCAATTTAGAAATTATTGGGTTAACAGCTGAAATGTTAATTTATATAATAAACATTTATAAATATATAATAAACATTTCATCTGTTAACCCAATAATTTGTAAATTGATAATTACTAATCAGCTGTGATCATTTCTAGTTTATATATATATATATATATATATATATATATATATATATTGATACATGTATGCATGTAACTTCCAAAGTAGATACTCGTAATACGTTGTCACTTCATATATACCGTTATGACTTCCGATTTCGGAAGTCACAACGTTTTGCCTAAATTTTTACGAATTTGGCTACTAGATGGTATTAGAAGGCTTATATCAAAAATTTCACTAGAAGTCACATCGTATCTAATATACTCATAAGATCAGATTTTAGTACGACGGTATATCATCAGCGCTAGTGTCGCTCCCGTACGAGAATGCACGTGATATACACAACGCGTAGAGACTTCCGTATACCACACCGCTCGTTGTGACTTCCGTTATTTGGCAACGCTGTGCAAACGTTCCCAGACGCCAGACATTTCATTGTTATAGATTTGCGGTCGTAGTATTTTGTGCAGCTGTTATTTAAATATGAGTAATAGCAGATCTGATTTACTTTCATAGTTAGCGTTAAATTAAATATATTATCTCTATAATTAGTATATTATACATGTACAAAATTCAAAGTGTCCATTAAATAATATAAATTATTTTTTAAAAACCTTATTAAAAAATAAATTTAGGTAAGTATTTTCATTTCACGAAATTGCCAAAAATCGCGTATATGTATTTTGGGCCTAGGCTGAAAAGTCAATTTTAGTGATTGTTACTTCGGAAGTAAGTAAAAGTATAAAAACACACAAAAAAATTGAAACAATGAATTAAAAGTGATAAATAGCTCTAATGAAGTAATAAATTCTAGTAATAATATGAAATACAGTAAACTCTCTCTTAACAGACACCTCCCTTTGCCGGGCACCTCCTCTATATGGACGGTTTTTCAAACAAAAATAATTCGGCGATATATGAACCTGTACCCTTCAACTGACAACTGACACTCAACACCGGACGTTGACAGTAAAAATGATGTGTAAATGCGGATCTTCTTCTTTTTCTTATGCCGTCTTCTAACCAAGGTTGGCGATCACCTTTTTAAACGCTTCTCTGTCTTTTGCAAAGTGAAATATCTGTTCAACACTGAGGTTAGTCCAATCTCTGATATTCCTCAGCCAAGATTTCTTCTTTCTTCCCAAAACTTTTTCCCCGCTACTCTTCCTTGCATGATGACGTGTAGCAGAGAGTATTTATAGTTACGAAGTATGTGGCCCAGATACGATGTTTTTCTTATTTTAATTGTGTTCATAAACTTCCTGCCATGTCCAATTCTTCTTAACAATTCTTCGTTTGAGACTTTTGCAGTCCAAGGAATTTTCAGAATAAGCCTATACAGCCACATCTCGAATGCCTCCAATTTTTTTACGGATTGTGCTTTTAGAGTCCAAGCTTCTACCCCATATAGTAGTTGCGACCAAACATAACATTCGACGAACCTCAATCTAATGTCCATACTCAATTTCTTATTTGTAAACATTAACTTGAATTTTATAAATCCTTTTTGAGCTATTTCTATTCTCACCTTTATTTCCTCATCTTGATCTAATTGTGAGTTTATAATTGCTCCTAGGTATTTATACCTCTCGGTTCTTTCTATCGGTTTACCTCCAATGTCAGATGTATGTTGTCAACAGGGTTTTTTGAGATCACCATTAATGTGGTTTTATTTATATTCATTGTTAGTCCCATCTTTTTGCTTTCTCTGTTAATGATATATAGGAGAATTTGTAAATTGTCTATATTCTCTGCCATGATTGCGGTATCGTCTGCAAATCTTATGTTATTAATGATGCTCCCTCCAATCATTACACCTTCAACTCTTTCCCATAGTGCCTCCTGAAATATTAGTTGGGAGTACACATTGAATAATTGTGGCGACAGCACCCATCCGTGCACGACAGCACGTATCCGCAAATGTGGATAGTAAATATAAAATGAAGAACTTTTTCCAAATATTTTACGATATAAAACTACATTTTTTATTATTTATTAAGCTCAATATTCCTTGTTGGCCTAGGAATAAAACGTTTACATTTCTTACTACATATTATTTTAGTCTTATAAATTTTATATAATTACAATTCAGTCCAGTTATACAATCTTTCACCACCTACTTCCCTCTCCTTCAGTTCAATGCTAGTTGTTTCCATCTCTCAATGTTACTTTTCTTCAGGTCTTCGTACACACTGTCCTCCCATCTTTCTCTTGGCCTGCCTTTCCTTCTCTTTTGTTATGGTCTACGTAAGAGTACCATTTTGGCATTCTTTTACTTCTCATTCTTTCGATTTGCCCCAAATATTATTCTCTGTGCTTTGATCGTCATCGTTATCGTTGGCTCTTTATACAGTTCTTCCAGTTCTTTCTTGGTTCTTCTTCTCCACTGATCTATTTTCGCACCTCCATATTATATTGCTCTTAGCATTTTTCTCTGCAATCTTTCTAAAAGGTCTGTTTCTGACTTTTCAGCACCCATGTTTCGCATGCTTTGCGTATGATACTGTAGGTCATTTTTTATCGTTTCAAATTGATACATAGCCCGATCTGACCCAAAAAAAATAAAGGAAGGATGAAAATTTGGGAATAGGTAGTTGAAATTGTCTATTATTATATAAGAAAAAGTTAACTACTCTACACACCCTCCATTTTACAAAAATGGAGGGGAATACCCCTTCTCGGGGGTGAAAAATATAGAGTTATTTGCGAGTGAATATATTCATTTTTAACAACAAAAAACATGTTTTAGACGGTTTTTCGCAAATAACTCAAAAAGTAAGTATTTTATCGAAGAAGATATACTTAGTAAAAATATAGCTTATAAATAGTGAAAAGAATGGAGTACGCATGAAATCTGTATACCCAGTAGAAGCGGAGTTGTAACTAATGAAAAGTAGGTCCTTATTCGCCCAATTCCAAATCGAATATTTTAAAGTGAAATAACCAAAAAACGGAGAACTTTCCGGGGAAAACTTATTAAAAAATTTTTTAAAGTGTTTAAAAACAGGCTTATTTTTGTTTTTTTTTTTAACTTCTAACATTAAAAGTAAGTGAGTTACGCTCAAAATATTTTTGCTCCCTTTTATATTTTGGTAAAAACAATCGCGAAAATCACCCCCTAATTAGCATCCCAAATAAAATGAATCGTTACTGCTTCACAAGGTATTTTGTTTATGTATTCTTTATAATGATCTATAAGTTTTATTGGTTCAAACTGTTCAATTTTGAAAAAAATTGGTTTTAAAATAAAACATTTTTTCTGATTTTGAAAAAAAATTCCTTTTTTTTTCAAAATAACTGAAAAATTATTAGTAATACCAAAAACCTCAAACAGTAATAAAATGTACGTTTTGCTTTTCTGATTATTTTGGATTTTTTGTTTTCCTGGTAGACAAAAATTGGTTACGCTAAGACTGTTCAAAATTTGCATACACTCGTGATTAGTGACTTGTTCAAGCCATTTTAACTAAAGCCATTTCAAAAAGAAGCACTTTGAACCGATGAAACTTACAGATCATATAAAGAATACATAAGAAAAGTAAAGTGTGAAGCGGTAACGATTAAATTTATTTGAGATGCTAATTAGGGGGTGATTTTCGCGATTTTTATACCAAAAAATAAAAAGGGTTGAGCCCTTTTATTTGCGTAACAATATTTTGAGCGTAACTCACTTACTTTTAACGTTAAAAGTTCTTTTAAAAACAAAAATAAACCTTTTTTTAAACACTTTAAAAAAGTTGTAATTAATTTTCCCTGAAAAGTGCTCCGTTTTTTGGTCATTTCACGTCGAAACATTTGATTTGAAATTTGACGAAGAAGGACCTACTCCTCATTAGCTACAACTCTGCTTCTTCTGGGTCAACAGACTTCATGTGTACACCATTTGTTTCACTTTTTTATAAGCTATATTTTTGCTAAGAATACATTTTTCGATAAAATACTTACTTTTTGAGTTACTTGCGAAAACCGTTCATAAGCATAAAAATGAACATATTCACTTGCAAATAACTCGAAAAGTATTGACTTAGTGAAAAAACTCTATAGAACAAAAGTTGCTTAAAATTAGTTATTTTATCCAATTCCGGACTTCTTTTGAATGTATATTTTCAACCCCAAGAAGGGTGTATTCCCCTCCATTTTTGTAAAATGGAGGAGATGTAGAAATGTAAACATTTTCTTATATAATAATAGACAATTTCAACTACCTATTCCCAAATTTTCATCCTTAATTTATTTTTTGGAGGTTTTCGATAAGTTTTGTATTCCTTGATCGGGCAACAGATCTTTACACGAGTGATATTTGATATTAGGTATGAATACTGTTTACGCTATATTAATTATGTAATACAAATCTGTTCACATCTTTTAACTGTTAGCAACGCAAGCAAAATTTTAATGTGTATGTCGATCCATGAAAGAATTGCTGACCCCATTATTACTCTGATAATAAATACCTCGATAAATTTTTGTGTTTTGACTGAAATATGAATCTTAACTTAATTGTCGAATGAAGATATTTGAGTTCAATAGACGTCATTGTATTAATTTGTAGGTCTTAGCGTTTTGGTAAAAATTTCGTAAATTATTTTCGGATTAAATTTCACAATAAATTTTGTGCATGATCTGAGTCATCAACCTATATGTACATATAATTAAAGTAACTGAAATAATTTTAGTTATTAAAGTTATTAAAAATTTTAAATTAACATATTCATTGTTGTTCTGAAGCTATTTCCTTGTGGCATTTTTATATTTGTCGTTGTCAAAATACAAAATATTACTCTAGTAATACATTGTTACTCTAGTAATATTTATTTTGATGACACCCGACTTGGGCGTCGAAACGTTAATGAAATAATTTTTTTTAGTAAAATTGTGGCTTATTTCTCATTAAAAATAATTAATTATATCATATTTATTTTTCCCTTAAACGGACGCCTGCCTTAAACGGACAGATTATGCGGATCAACTACTGTCCATCCAAGGGAGAGTTCACTTTATAATAGAATAATTGTATCTAATTATTAAAAGTTTTTTGCTTTAAACGTGTGCAGAAATACATCATATTAACAGAGCTCGGCAAATTCTTAATTTTCTCCCTGTCTTATCCCATTGCCAGCTTCAATTGGGTCAGTTAGTTCTTTATCTACTTTTACTCTGATCGTGTTGTTCTGATAGATATTTTCGATCGTTTTAATTATTCCTAGAGGTACATCTCTTGCGTACAATAAATGGATAACGTCTTTTAATTTGACTCTGTCAAATTCCTTTTTAAAATCGACGAAACATAAGTATGCCGGTTTGTTGTATTCTACTGATTTCTCTTGAATCTGCCTCATTATAAATATAGCGTCGGTACATGATCTTCCCGACCTAAAACCTTGTTGTTCTTCTGCTAATCTTATAATTGTATTCAGTGTGTTTGTTATCACTTAGTGTTGTGTTTAATAAATTAATTCCTCTGTAATTCTCCGGGGGTCCGAATTACAGACTCATATTCATTCACAGAATTATGTTCATTAATAGCTGTAATTGACTAATGCATAGTTTTAATTATTGTAACAATTATTATTACAGTTAAACTATATAATATTAATGATATTTTATATATAGAATTAAGCCTTTTAACCAATTAACCAATTAAACCAATTAACCAATTTCGATTTCCAATGCGAAAATGACATGTAATGAGAAATCAAGAACGTTACCGCCTTCTCCAACGGGTTTTTCAAGGGAAGGTAAGTGGTAAAAGAGGACGTGGTAAAAGTGGTAAACTTTACGAACGTGGTATAACATGACTACCACTGAACTGTCCCGCGCTGCGGTAAACAAAGTCAAGATAGCCATGATGATCGCCAACATCCGGAACGGGTAGGCACTTTAAAAAGAAGACATTCTTATTGGAACGCTAGATACCAATGAATTCCACTGCCAAGTGTGAGACTCTAAGATAACAGATCACGCTCAAACTACGAGGTAAATTTGGCAGAAGAGACGCTGTGACTTCCAAAAACATGACAACATCGCTGGAAGTGACAACGCGACTTGAACTACCCTATTTACAGAAGCCACAACGTATTATGTCCGCTTCCGTATATACCTATATATATACAACATTTATTATGGTAAATCCTTTCCCCTCAATATGTAGATCTATCGTAGCACCCCCTCTTATCAAATATGCAATTTTTAAAAAATAATCCCAAGTAGAAAAGGTGGAAGCCAGACAGCCTCTTCTGTATACCGGAAGTCACAACTTAACGTGCATCAATATATATATATATATATATATATATATATATATATATATATATATATATATATATATATATATATATATATATATATATATATTGATACATGTATCCATGTGACTTCCAAAGTAGATTCTCGTAATACGTTGTTACTTCATATATACCGTTATGACTTCCGATTTCGGAAGTCACAACGTTTTGCCTATATTTTTACGAATTTGGCTACTAGATGGTATCAGAAGGCTTATATTAAAAATTTCGCTGGAAGTCATATCGTATCTAACATACTCATAAGATCAGATTTTAGTTCGACGGTATATCACCAGCGCTAGTGTCGCTCCCGTGCTACTATACAGGTTATGTACACAACGCGTAGCGTCTTCCGTATACCACACCGCTCGGTGTGACTTCCGTTTTTTGGCAACCCTGTGTAACGGTTTCCAGACATTTATCTGTTGTAGATTCGCGGTCCTAATCGTACTTAGTGTTTTGTGTGCCTTTTGTTTTTAAACATGAATAATAGCAGATCTGCTTTACTTTTAAAGTTAGCCTTAAATGAAGTTACAATAAGTGATTATATATCTCTATAATTATATATTTTCTGTACTTATTTCAATCTATAATATTTACTTACCTATTTACTTATATAAATTCATTTTTCTCGTGTTTTTGTTTACTTCCTTTTTTACAATGAACTTCTAATTTAATCTACACTCACCGGCACGAAAAACGGGCACCCTAAAAAAATGGGTAATTTTTGATGTCTCGTATCTCCCAAACCTTTGGTCCGATTTAAGTAATGTTTTTAATATGTTATAGCCTTATTATTTAACAATATAGTTATGATAACATTGTTGATAGACAGGTAAATTTTCATTGTATACCGGGTGTACCAATCAAACTGGGTTTTTTTCTCAATTTTCACAACACCCTGTGGAATATTCTAGCCTTTATAAAATATTTAAATTAAAGCCTAACTATAGCTCCAGGTTTTATTAACATTCTGTTTTTTTATTCATTCGCTTACGTTGGATAATAAAAAAGTTAAGGACTTTAACAACTAGCCATGTTCTTTATCGATACAGGTGTTTCTAAATATAAGTGCGACAAATTTTAAGGGGTAATTTCTGCATGAAAAAATAATGATCGTTTGGCAAAATA
This sequence comes from Diabrotica virgifera virgifera, assembly GCF_917563875.1. NCBI lineage: Eukaryota > Metazoa > Arthropoda > Insecta > Coleoptera > Chrysomelidae > Diabrotica > Diabrotica virgifera. Next base: position 134,501,383 of record NC_065449.1, on the reverse strand, counting down.
ATTTTATATTTGCAAGCATTTGCGGACATAGCTTTATCAAGTAAACGATCATTATTTTTTCATGCAGAATTACCCCTTAAAGTTTGTCGCACTTATTTAGAAACACCATGTATTGATAAAGAACATGTTTAATTGTTAAAGTCCCTAACTTTTTTATTATCCAACATAAGCGAATGAATAACAAACAGAACATTAAGAAAACCTGGGGCTATAGTTGGGTGAGCCAAGTAGGCTGAAAAATCGATTTTATAGTTATTGTTATTTCGAAAGTAATAAAACGTGTAAAAATTACAAAAAAATTGAATGTACAATTACAATTGAATGGAATTAAATACACGATAAAATGAATCAAGAGCGATAAAAAGTTTAAAGTAATAAATTCTAGTAATAATATAAAACACAGTAAACTCTCTCTTAAGGGGGTAGGCGCAAAATCTCTGTCCAATGCTATTTAAATACATTTATTTTTTTCGAATCCTGAGAAAACTAATAAATATTTTTTAAAACATACACCCAGAATGAAAAATTATTATTGCGGAGGACCGAAAGTCCCTTAGAATAAACAAAAAGTTTCTTTTGAATGAAATATTCGAAATTAAAAATCACACTAACTTTTCTCTTGTTTTTTCATCCCATTATTTTTATTAAAATAAACATATATTGGGTATATAAGTTATTAAAATAAACATTATATAAGTTTTCAGGGACTTTCTGCCCTCGGTAATAATGTAAGCTTCCATTCTGCGTTTAAATTTTTCAAAAATACTTATGAGTTTTCTCAGAATTCGAAAAAAATTAATGCATTTAATTAGCACTGGACTAAGATTTTGCGCCTATCCCCAACGAGCACCTCCTCTATACGGACGGTATTTAAAACAAAATTCATTTGCCGATATACTGAGCCTGTACTCTTCCGGACAATCCCTTAAAATGATGTGTACCTAAATGAAAAAAAAAATACATAGATATTTTTTCCAAATATTTTAGAATACAAAACTACAATATTTATATTTTATTATTTCAAATTAACACAGAGATGACAACGAGTGATATTTAATAACTCTTTACCTTATCAGCAGTAGGTAATAAAAATCTGGTTCTAGTGTGGGATCCGTCATTAAAATATTTTGTGTGTCGGTCATTAAAAGAAATGTGACACCATAACGCGTTGCTCTAATAATACTTTAACATTGATATTATGTTGTGACTAAAAATGTTAACGGAATGTCTGCTTGGCAAAAGAAAACATCGGCACGATATCAGTTTTCTTCTTTGATATGTTACCTATGTGTATGCCAAATTTCATGTCAATCTTAAGTGGTTTTTTAAAATTTATGGGTTTTGCAATATTTTACCGTCAGCGAACTAATAGAAGAGGATCCGATATAAGGCCGATCTGCATCGATATATTTAATGGATAACAATAATTATTGGATATGTAATTAGTATGTTAACAAATATAAAAAACAAGGGGTGCATGATCTAATTTTCTTCTGACTATAATCAATTAATAATTAATAAATGACTTTTATTTACTCTATGTCATATTATAATATATAAATTTTTAGTTTGTGAAAACTGTCATTATAGATAGCAGTGCTTTAAAGTAAGCATGAAGTAACAATGTATTTTAAATGGGATTTACTTTTTCTCACTGTTTTTGACACACTTTCATATAATTAAATATTCTTTCTTAACTTTCGCGTTTCATGGTGATGACATCTTCTTTTTCTTCAAGTGCCATCTCCGCGAAGGAGGTCGGCAATCATCATAGCTATTCGGACCTTGGAGACGGCTGCTCTGAAAAGTTCGTTTGATGTACATCCGTACCATTCTCTCAGGTTGCGCAACCACGATATTCTGCGTCTCCCTATGCTTCTTTTTCCTTGAATCTTTCCCTGCATAATGAGTTGGAGCAAGTTGTATCTCTCTCCACGTGTAATATGTCCGAAATATTCCAATTTTCTGGTTTTAATTGTATTTAAGACTTCCATTTCTTTATTCACCTTTCTCAGAACCTCTTTGTTTGTGACGTGTTTTGTCCATGATATTTTTAGAATTCTTCTATATACCCACATCTCGAATGATTCCAGTTTTTTCATTGATGCCGCATTCAAGGTCCAAGCTTCCATTCCGTAAAACAGAGTCGAGAAAACGTAGCACCTAGCCAACCATATTCTTAGCTCTAACCTTAGATCTCTTGTGCAGAGCACAAGAGAGGGGATGACATAATGAGCAATAAATTACAAAAAAAAAATTTGACAGTTTTGTGGTTTGAAAGAAATTAGAATTTTTATATGTCACAGTTCTAAGAATTGTAGAATAGAAATGAATTCCAGTGACGAAGAGTTACAGTATTTTTATTTGTTTATCGTAGATAAAATATTGTATGAAATTGTGCGTGAAGTACTTTTTGCGAACTTACGCGATGTATAGCACTCACTCCGTTTCATAAATAACTATTTTCATATATTAAAAAAAAAATGTTTCGACCCGGGTAGATATTATTCCAGATTTTCAGATTTGGGCACAGAGTTGGATTGTTGGGGCATATATGGAGAGCAGGTAGCGCAACAACTATAAACTCAATTTTACAATGGAGACCCGGAGTTAGAAGGAGACGCGGAGGAACTAGAATAAATGGTTACAGGAATTAAAGGAAGATTTATATAGGGCAGGAATTAGAGACTAGCAGAAAAACAAAAGAGGATAGAAAGAAATGGAGAAGCATATTCAATAGTATCGAGTAGCAGATTGGGAAAAATCTGCTCGAAAAAGATGGATCTAGATAGCTTTTTAGCGGGTAATCCCCACCTGGAGGGTTTAGCCATTTAATTTTTTATTACATATTATTATTGGTACATCAAAAATTAAAAGGACGGTGCCTGTAATAAAGTCTAAAATATTAAAATTTTCTATAAGTTCAAATTTATTTATTAACATTTTTGATATAATTTTCATCAATAAATGACTTACTATTAACACTTTTTTAATTAATTCCAATAAATCCATTTTACAGCAATAATAATATATTAGTATTTTTGTTAAAATAAATATCAATCATATTATCATAAATAACACAGGTTTACAAAAAAAACTAAATTTCGGACAATTTGACGAAACCATATGACAAGGGGGTTTTTGGAGTGGCTGATCACAAATCCGGGGTCTGCTCACCTCTATCGCGTCAGGTAAAGGTCATTTCAAGGTCAAATCAAGATAAATCGACAGTCGCTCTGAAAAAGTATATTAGGGGGTTCTTGGGGTCGCTGAAGATGAATCCGGAGTCCGCTGACCTCTATCTCGTCTAGTTCAACGTCATTTTAAGGTCAAATCAACATAAATTGACACAATTGCTCTGAAAGTATAGGGAGTTTTGGGGTCGCTGATCATGAAAACTGCGGTCCGTTGAGCTCTACTACGTCATGTAAAGGTCATTTCAAGTTCAAATCAGGAGGAGTTAACAAAATTGATTTGACCTTGAAATGGCCTTTACCTGACGTGGTTGAGCTCAACGGGCCCCAGTTTTGTGATCAGGGACCCCAAAAACACCCTAATATACTTTTTCACAGCGATTGTGTTGATTTATCTTGATTTGACCTCGAAATGACCTTCAGCTACACGTGATAGAGGTCAGCGGATCCGGGATTCGTTATAAGCGACCCCAAAACCCTCCTAATATACTTTTTCAGAGCGACTGTCGATTTATCTTGATTTGTCCTTGAAATAACCTTTACCTGACGTGATAGAGGTTAGCGAACCCCGGATTCGTAACCAGCGACCCCAAAAACCCCCCTAGTCATATGGTTTCGTCAAATAGTCCGAAATGTATTTTTTTGTAAACCTGTATAATCAAAAGAATATCAATATTTTAATTTAAATAGACAGCTTTAAAACACAGACAACTGTATTCACAGTAAAAGTTTCAAAATATCACACATTACGCTCAAAATAGGAGGTAAATCTAGCAGACGAGTCGTTGTGACTTCCAAAATATGACAACACCGCTGGAAGTGACAACGCGCCTTGAACTACCCTATATATGGAAGCCATAACGTATGCTGTACGCTTCGGTATATACGTATATATATACAAAATTTATTTTGGTAAATCCTTTCCCCTCAATAGGTAGACCCATTTTATAAGCCCCCCCTTTTACCAAATACACAATTTTTAAAAAATAATTCCTAGTAGAAAAGGTGGAAGTCGGACAGCCTCTTCTGTATACCGGAAGTCACAACTTAACGTGCATCAATATATATATATATATATATATATATATATTGAAGAGGGCGAAACACATTTCTAAGAACTGGTGTTTGGATCTTTGATTCTATTCGAAAAATTTTTCCCAACCCGAAATGGTGGATGTGTGAATTGTTCGTAAGGGGATTTTTCCACATTCTCTATTTCATCTGTTTGATTTCGTACGAGTGGTCGTCAAACCATTAACCTTGGATCCTTTGATCACTGAGTGTGTTTCAAGGATCTACATCTCATATATATATATATATATATATATATATATATATATATATATATATATATATATATATATATATATATATATATATATAATATATATTGATGCACGTTAAGTTGTGACTTCCGGTATACAGAAGAGGCTGTCCGACTTCCACCTTTTCTACTAGGAATTATTTTTTAAAAATTGTGTATTTGGTAAAAGGGGGGCTTATAAAATGGGTCTACCTATTGAGGGGAAAGGATTTACCAAAATAAATTTTGTATATATATACGTATATACCGAAGCGTACAGCATACGTTATGGCTTCCATATATAGGGTAGTTCAAGGCGCGTTGTCACTTCCAGCGGTGTTGTCATATTTTGGAAGTCACAACGACTCGTCTGCTAGATTTACCTCCAATTTTGAGCGTAATGTGTGATCTTTTGAAACTTTTACTGTGAATACAGTTGTCTGTGTTTTAAAGTTGTCTATTTAAATTAAAATATTGATATTCTTTTGATTATACAGGTTTACAAAAAAATACATTTCGGACTATTTGACGAAACCATATGACTAGGGGGGTTTTTGGGGTCGCTGGTTACGAATCCGGGGTTCGCTAACCTCTATCACGTCAGGTAAAGGTTATTTCAAGGACAAATCAAGATAAATCGACAGTCGCTCTGAAAAAGTATATTAGGAGGGTTTTGGGGTCGCTTATAACGAATCCAGGATCCGCTGACCTCTATCACGTGTAGCTGAAGGTCATTTCGAGGTCAAATCAAGATAAATCAACACAATCGCTGTGAAAAAGTATATTAGGGTGTTTTTGGGGTCCCTGATCACAAAACTGGGGCCCGTTGAGCTCAACCACGTCAGGTAAAGGCCATTTCAAGGTCAAATCAATTTTGTTAACTCCTCCTGATTTGAACTTGAAATGACCTTTACATGACGTAGTAGAGCTCAACGGACCGCAGTTTTCATGATCAGCGACCCCAAAACTCCCTATACTTTCAGAGCAATTGTGTCAATTTATGTTGATTTGACCTTAAAATGACGTTGAACTAGACGAGATAGAGGTCAGCGGACTCCGGATTCATCTTCAGCGACCCCAAGAACCCCCTAATATACTTTTTCAGAGCGACTGTCGATTTATCTTGATTTGACCTTGAAATGACCTTTACCTGACGCGATAGAGGTGAGCAGACCCCGGATTTGTGATCAGCCACTCCAAAAACCCCCTTGTCATATGGTTTCGTCAAATTGTCCGAAATTTAGTTTTTTTTGTAAACCTGTGTTATTTATGATAATATGATTGATATTTGAAGAGCTCAAGAATAAAAGGATGAGGGTCCAAAAAGACAAGTTTTGAGATATTAAGTTTTTAAGATTTAAAACTAGATATAAAAATAATTAACAGAAAGGGCACTTGATTTTGGTTACTAAATCATTCAATAACTTACAGAGAATGTATAGGTTATATTTTTGTGTTATCAATTTACAAATTACTATAAATATAAATTTATTTATCTTTTGATGTCACGAAATCTCAAGCTAAATGGATGAGGGTCCATTAACGTGTCTTAAAATGAAATTAAAAATACAGATAAAGTAGTCTATATTACAAATAGTTTATATTGCAAATAGCTATAGATAATATACAATGAAAAATAAACGCTTTAAGCATGTGGCAGTGCGTCAAAATATGCTTGAGGCTTTACAGAGCAAAATTTTTTCAAATGTTAAATATCGTCGAATTTTGTTTTATTTAAAGGTAAAAGTTCACAATATGCTAGCTCTGGTAGGTGGAAACAGCCCTCATGTAGTGAAATTTGTTTCCTCTTAGGCTTAGTAACAATACTTTCTTCATTTGGGCCATTAACAGTTTGACGATGTAACATCATTCGAGGGTGATGAGAAACGATGCTTAGTTGCCGTACAGGTTGTGTTTTGAAATGACAACTTTTTGTATACAAAGGAGAAAGAAACTTAGTCCATGACTTAAATATTTCCTGGTTCTCGCAAGAAATAACTCTAAATGGTGTTGGTTTGGATCTGGAGTGTTCAATAATTTCGTTACACTTCGAAGGGGTTTCAACTACAGATTTTTGATTGATTAAGCCCATGTTCCTGTCACACTCGAGGTACGAGTGGCCTCTGACTGGAAAAAACATTGTTATTTTATCAAGTCTCAACCTCAATTTTTTCATTACATCTTGCATGCGACAAAAACTTTTTCTTTTCCTTGAACAATCTTCAATTGCTGCAGAATATTCGTTGTCAGACATTTTAAACAGCACAGGAGTTTAAAAATGTAATAACATCAATCTGCACCAAAATAACAAAAAGCTATAAACACAGGTATGTACGTTTACAAACCTCTGGGCAACAAACAACTCTAATAGCAGAGATCTTTGTGGTCAGAGATCTGAAGTAGGCGGACTGTCATCCTTTTAGCCTGCGTTTGTAGCACCTTCATTCTTTTAGCCTAGAAGACCTATTTTTCAAAGCTGAATGGCTTGTACACCGTTATCTTTATTGCTTAGTTAGATACCATACAATATTTTACATGGGATAAAGTACAAATTTATTTTAACAAAAATACTAATATATTATTATTGCTGTAAAATGGATTTATTGGAATTAATTAAAAAAGTGTTAATAGTAAGTCATTTATTTATGAAAATTATATCAAAAATGTTAATAAATAAATTTGAACTTATAGAAAATTTTAATATTTTAGATTTTATTACAGGCACCGTCCTTTTAATTTTTGATGTACAAATAATAATATGTAATAAAAAATTAAATGGCTAAACCCTCCAGGTGGGGATTACCCGCTAAAAAGCTATCTAGATCCATCTTTTTCGAGCAGATTTTTCCCAATCTGCTACTCGATACTATTGACTATGCTTCTCCATTTCTTTCTATCCTCTTTTGTTTTTCTGCTAGTCTCTAATTCCTGCCCTATATAAATCTTCCTTTAATTCCTGTAACCATTTATTCTAGTTCCTCCGCGTCTCCTTCTAACTCCGGGTCTCCATTGTAAAATTGAGTTTATAGTTGTTGCGCTACCTGCTCTCCATATATGCCCCAACAATCCAACTCTGTGCCCAAATCTGAAAATCTGGAATAATATCTACCCGGGTCGAAACATTTTTTTTTAATATATGAAAATAGTTATTTATGAAACGGAGTGAGTGCTATACATCGCGTAAGTTCGCAAAAAGTACTTCACGCACAATTTCATACAATATTTTATCTACGATAAACAAATAAAAATACTGTAACTCTTCGTCACTGGAATTCATTTCTATTCTACAATTCTTAGAACTGTGACATATAAAAATTCTAATTTCTTTCAAACCACAAAACTGTCAAATTTTTTTTTTGTAATTTATTGCTCATTATGTCATCACCTCTCTTGTGCTCTGCACAAGAGATCTAAGGTTAGAGCTAAGAATAAGGTTGGCTAGGTGCTACGTTTTCTCGACTCTGTTTTACGGAATGGAAGCTTGGACCTTGAATGCGGCATCAATGAAAAAACTGGAATCATTCGAGATGTGGGTATATAGAAGAATTCTAAAAATATCATGGACAGAACACGTCACAAACAAAGAGGTTCTGAGAAAGGTGAATAAAGAAATGGAAGTCTTAAATACAATTAAAACCAGAAAATTGGAATATCTCGGACATATTACACGTGGAGAGAGATACAACTTGCTCCAACTCATTATGCAGGGAAAGATTCAAGGAAAAAGAAGCATAGGGAGACGCAGAATATCGTGGTTGCGCAACCTGAGAGAATGGTACGGATGTACATCAAACGAACTTTTCAGAGCAGCCGTCTCCAAGGTCCGAATAGCTATGATGATTGCCGACCTCCTTCGCGGAGATGGCACTTGAAGAAAAAGAAGATGTCATCACCATGAAACGCGAAAGTTAAGAAAGAATATTTAATTATATGAAAGTGTGTCAAAAACAGTGAGAAAAAGTAAATCCCATTTAAAATACATTGTTACTTCATGCTTACTTTAAAGCACTGCTATCTATAATGACAGTTTTCACAAACTAAAAATTTATCAATTATAATATGACATAGAGTAGATAAAAGTCATTTATTAATTATTAATTGATTATAGTCAGAAGAAAATTAGATCATGCACCCCTTGTTTTTTATAATTGTTAACATACTAAATTACATATCCAATAATTATTGTTATCCATTAAATAGATCGATGCAGATCGGCCTTATATCGGATCCTCTTCTATTAGTCCGTTCGCTGACGGTAAAATATTGCAAAACCCATAAATTTTAAAAAACCACTTAAGATTGACATGAAATTTGGCATACACATAGGTAACATATCAAAGAAGAAAATTGATATTGTGCCGATGTTTTCTTTTGCCAAGCAGACATTCCGTTAACATTTTTAGTCACAACATAATATCAATGTTAAAGTATTATTAGAGCAACGCGTTATGGTGTCACATTTCTTTTAATGACCGACACACAAAATATTTTAATGACGGATCCCACACTAGAACCAGATTTTTATTACCTACTGCTGATAAGGTAAAGAGTTATCAAATATCACTCCTTGTCATCTCTGTGTTAATTTGAAATAATAAAATATAAATATTGTAGTTTTGTATTCTAACATATTTGGAAAAAATATCTATGTATTTTTTTTTTCATTTAGGTACACATCATTTTAAGGGATTGTCCGGAAGAGTACAGGCTCAGTATATCGGCAAATGAATTTTGTTTTAAATACCGTCCGTATAGAGGAGGTGCTCGTTGGGGATAGGCGCAAAATCTTAGTCCAGTGCTAATTAAATGCATTAATTTTTTTCGAATTCTGAGAAAACTAATAAGTATTTTTGAAAAATTTAAACGCAGAATGGAAGCTTACATTATTACCGAGGGCAGAAAGTCCCTGAAAACTTATATAATGCTTATTTTAATAACTTATATACCTAATATATGTTTATTTTAATAAAGATAATGGGATGAAAAAACAAGAGAAAAGTTAGTGTGATTTTTAATTTCGAATATTTCATTCAAAAGAAACTTTTTTTTATTCTAAGGGACTTTCGGTCCCCCGTAATAATGTTATCTTTCATTCTGGGTGTATGTTTTAAAAAATATTTATTAGTTTTCTCAGGATTCGAAAAAAATAAATGTATTTAAATAGCATTGGACAGAGATTTTGCGCCTACCCCCTTAAGAGAGAGTTTACTGTATTTTATATTATTACTAGAATTTATTACTTTAAACTTTTTATCCCTCTTGATTCATTTTATCGTGTATTTAATTCCATTCAATTATAATTGTACATTCAATTTTTTTGTAATTTTTACACGTTTTATTACTTTCGAAATAACAATAACTATAAAATCGATTTTTCAGCCTACTTGGGTCAAAAAAATACACAATTTTCGGAAATTTCGTTAAATGAGAACATTTACCTACATTTCTTGTATTTAAGCTTTTAATAAGATTTTTAAAAATAATTTAGATTATTTAATAGATACATTCACCGGCACGAAAAACGGGCACCCCAAAAAATGGGTCATTTTTGATGGCTCGTATCTCCTAAACCTATTCTCCGATTTAAGTATTTCTTTAATATGTTATAGCCTTATTCTTTAACTATATCGCTGTAATAATATTGTTTCTAGACAGGTAAATTATCATTGTATACTGGGCGTACCAATCAAACTGGTTTTTTTTTCAATTTTCACAACACTCTGTGGAATATTCTAGCCTTTATACAATATTGAAATTAAAACCCAACTATAGCCCCAGGTTTTCTTAATGTTCTGTTTGTTATTCATTCGCTTATGTTGGATAATAAAAAAGTTAGGGACTTTAACAATTAAACATGTTCTTTATCAATACATGGTGTTTCTAAATAAGTGCGACAAACTTTAAGGGGTAATTCTGCATGAAAAAATAATGATCGTTTACTTGATAAAGCTATGTCCGCAAATGCTTGCAAATATAAAATTATTTTGCCAAACGATCATTATTTTTTCATGCAGAAATTACCCCTTAAAATTTGTCGCACTTATATTTAGAAACACCTGTATCGATAAAGAACATGGCTAGTTGTTAAAGTCCTTAACTTTTTTATTATCCAACGTAAGCGAATGAATAAAAAAACAGAATGTTAATAAAACCTGGAGCTATAGTTAGGCTTTAATTTAAATATTTTATAAAGGCTAGAATATTCCACAGGGTGTTGTGAAAATTGAGAAAAAAACCCAGTTTGATTGGTACACCCGGTATACAATGAAAATTTACCTGTCTATCAACAATGTTATCATAGCTATATTGTTAAATAATAAGGCTATAACATATTAAAAACATTACTTAAATCGGACCAAAGGTTTGGGAGATACGAGACATCAAAAATTACCCATTTTTTAGGGTGCCCGTTTTTCGTGCCGGTGAGTGTAGATTAAATTAGAAGTTCATTGTAAAAAAGGAAGTAAACAAAAACACGAGAAAAATGAATTTATATAAGTAAATAGGTAAGTAAATATTATAGATTGAAATAAGTACAGAAAATATATAATTATAGAGATATATAATCACTTATTGTACCTTCATTTAAGGCTAACTTTAAAAGTAAAGCAGATCTGCTATTATTCATGTTTAAAAACAAAAGGCACACAAAACACTAAGTACGATTAGGACCGCGAATCTACAACAGATAAATGTCTGGAAACCGTTACACAGGGTTGCCAAAAAACGGAAGTCACACCGAGCGGTGTGGTATACGGAAGACGCTACGCGTTGTGTACATAACCTGTATAGTAGCACGGGAGCGACACTAGCGCTGGTGATATACCGTCGAACTAAAATCTGATCTTATGAGTATGTTAGATACGATATGACTTCCAGCGAAATTTTTAATATAAGCCTTCTGATACCATCTAGTAGCCAAATTCGTAAAAATATAGGCAAAACGTTGTGACTTCCGAAATCGGAAGTCATAACGGTATATATGAAGTAACAACGTATTACGAGAATCTACTTTGGAAGTCACATGGATACATGTATCAATATATATATATATATATATATATATATATATATATATATATATATATATATATATATATATATTGTTGTGATCTTATTTTTGAAATCTGATGCTGTTCTCAGATGTAATTTATTTTAATTAATTAATAATTATCTCATTAATCAAACAGATCAAATACCAATATAGTGTCAATCTCAGGGCTAAATTATAATATCAATTACTTACTTTCGTGGCTTCAAAATATTTCTCAGTGGGTTCCTAATCGGGATAGATAAAAGAGAGTAAAATAATACACACATATGAATTTCAATTAGAAATTATAAAATCGTTTATTTTATCTAAATGGCACTCAATGCTTAATATTTCTTGTATCTTATCTTTCTATCTTTATTTAATACAACATTTACAAACATGGGAATCTTATTTCTTTTTGTCTCAAAAGTTATTTTATTTAAAATGAACTATTATGATTTATCAGTGACAAATTGATTTAGGTTTGATAAAAAAATTTTTAATAATGATTGTGTGCCTCAATTTTCAATGTGGTATTTAATACATAAACCATACATTCATGTCATAACAAAATAGACTGATCTTTACTAATGATTTGACAATGTCTTCACACACAACACGTTTCCTCCTATCTTGGGTTGCGATCAAACGACTCGTACCAGCTTCCCAGTAAAGCCTCTGCTCCTTTCTGAAAACTACGCCTCGTACCGCCCTCGTTCCTGCCTTCTCCTGATGCCGTGTTCTACCTTTTTCAAACACTTCAACAAAAACCGGGATACTCTAGACTCAAGGAGTTATATCTTATCTCGACTCGGCCTAACACTCGTTCCACGATATCTTCCTTTTTAATTTTCACAAAAAAAACAAACTAACTATACCGGCGTTTTATTCTTTTGTACACACCTCTCGAAAACTGGCCTTCGCCTTTCGATCGCCAAAAACATTCTGCCACACATCTCTCGTCCATTCTCCTACTTCCAAATTACCCCTTCCAGCATTCAAAAATCAACCAATCCCAAGCAATTTTCAATTATCCGTATTTATCAACACAACTTTCCTTTTTCTAAATATCTTAATGGATTTCAAGAAAAAATAATATTCCCCATTTCATTTTTACTTTCTACATTAATACAACATTTACAAATTTAATGACCTATTATTTTATTCACTAGAGTATTAGTTAGCGGTGGTTAATGACAAATCCTTCCGCGAACACTTTCTTTGCACACATCACTCTAATTGTTTACTGGAGTCGTATTGTTCCCGCGGTTCGTAAACACTTCTCCGAATTACTCTCTTAACAGCTACCTATACATAATTTGTTTTATACAGGGTGTTCCAAATTTACATGCCCGTGGTCGAGAAAAATGAAAACCTTTATTTTAATTTGACTTTAATTTATAATTATAAACTTTTATTTCTTATATCAATTAGGAATATAACAAATCCCCGCCTTTGTATTCGATAAAATTTATCTGCATCTTTAATTAAATTTTCTCGAGGCAAAACCAACTCCCCGTATATTACCTTGCTTTAATCTATGTCTTATACCCTAACTTACTATCTACTTTATGCAGTTCTGTCTTTTATTCGTGATATTTGTATACATCGTGAATATTATAAATTCCTCGGATCTTTTCCGAATTCCTATGCCTCAACTCATAACTATTTATCCCATCTTCATTATTCACGATGTACGGGCCTTCGAAAACAGGCATTAACTTTGCGCAAATACCCCCAGGAAGATTTGATACTCGTAATGCCCTCACAAGTACTTTTTCACCCTTTTGGAAAGTCACTGGTCTTCGTTTTCTATTATGTTCCTGTCTTTGGATATACTTTTCATTGCTTCCCCGCAATCTTCTCTGTACTGTTTCAATCACCTGTTGATATTCCTTTGGCTCTGGGTCTTCCCATGGCCTTATCGGCATTACCCCCTTCATGATGTATTCCGGGGTCTCTTTTGTTACTGTGCTCGGAATGGTATTTAGATACATTTCTATTTCCGCCATTTTCCTGTCCCAGTGGCGATGTTGACCATCCGTCGCAATGCGAAGAAATTTCGTCACTTCCTGTATGAAGCGCTCCGAAGGGTTACTCTGGGGATGCCTGATGCTGGCAAAATTTGTCTCTATTCCCCGTTCTCGAAGTTGTCCCTTGAAACGATCATTTCGGAAATACGTTGCATTGTCTAGTAGAATCTTTTTTGGTGTTCCTACTGTGGCTATAAAATTGTCGATTTTTCTTAATATTTCTTCCCCCTTTGTGGTGCGGCAACTGTATAATTTTACGTATTTTGAAAACACATCCACCATCACCAGAATATGTTTGTTCCTTTTAGTGGTCATAATTAGATCGCTTAACATATCTATTGCTACAATGTCCAATTTATATAGTTCCTTTCCGTCTATTCTCTTAAAATATATGTTATTTTTTACCTCCGCTCTTCTTTTCTCTCTTTCCTCTAGGTCTTCCTGGTTTGTCCTTATCTCATTTAACGAATATACCCCTTCTTCTTGTATTAATCTATTTAGTTCCACCTGTAGAGTAATTGTTTCCTTTTTTCCGGTGTCCTCATCCCGTGTTAGAGCGTCGGCTATTATGTTGTCTTTTTCTTTTATATATCAGAACTCAAAATCATACTCCTGTAATAATAGAATGCCTCTATGTATTCTATTATTTACTAATCGATTCTTCATGATATGTACTAAAGCTGCATGGTCTGTTTCGATTGTGAATTTTGCTCCCAATAAGTAAAACCTCAATTTGTTTACGCAATATAGTACACTGGCAAACTCCAATTCTGTTACACTATATTTTCTCTCATGTGTTTTAGTCACTCGAGATATAAAACATATCGGCACTTCTTGGTCGTTTTGTATTTGAGACAAAACTCCTGCAAATTTTTGTATGGACGCATCAGTTCGGAGTATAAAAGGTATATTATAAATGGGATGATATATTTTCGTTCCTTTTGCGAATTCTCGTTTTAATGTTTTGAAAGCTTCCTCCTGTTCTTCTTTCCAATTCCATTTTATTCCTTTTTTCAGCAATTTTATCAGAGGGATTTCCTTTTGGCTCAAATCGGGAATCAGCTTTTTAAAATAATTAATCGTGCCAAGAAAACCTCTCAATGTTTTCAAATTCGTTGGCCTTGGATATTCATCTATGAGCTTGACTCTGTCTTCGGCTAATCTTACTGTTTTGGTGTCCAATTTAAAACCCAAATAAATTACTTCTTTTTGAAAAAATTGAAATTTTTCAATGTTTAATTTTAATCCCGCTGTGTCCAATTCCTCCAGAATTATTTTTATGTGTTCCAAATGACTCTGTGTATCTTGTAAAAAAATTAATAAATCATCGATATAATGAACTATGAAATCTTCATGGCGATTTAAAATGGTATGGAGAGCTCGTACAAGTGCTGCACAAGCACTCTGCAATCCAAATGGCACTACCTTAAACCGGTAGACAATACCATCAATCGAAAAAGCGGTGTAGTTTCTCTACACTTTTCAGCTAAAGGTATCAACCAAAAACTGTGTTTTAAGTCAATTTTAGAAAATATGTGTGACCCCGTAATTCTTCCAAAAATGGCCTCGATGTTTAGAGGTGATTCATATTGTGATACAGTGTGCTGGTTGATATTCCTGGCATCTAAACATAATCTCAATTCTCCATTGCTTTTCTTTACTATCACAATTGGGTTAACATACGGTGAATCACATCTTTCGATGATTTGATCTTCCAACATTTTATTAATTTCTTCTTTCACCTCTTGTCGATACTTATATGGAATCGGGTAAGTCTTTGATCGAAAATTTCCCAAGTTTTTAACCTCAAATGAATGTTCGTACTTTTTAGCCACTCTGTTTTCCTCATTGATCAAAGTTTCATAGTTTCCTAACATCAACCGCAATTCTTTTTCTTTTCCTTCTCCACATATCAATTTTTTGTCTTTTTCCTCAGATTCTTCACATATGTTTACCGTGCATTCTGCATCCTCGTTTGCATATACCTCCTCTTCAAATACCACTGTTTCAATCATATTCTTTTCACCTTCATTTGTTATCTTTATTTCTTCTTCTCCTGAGCTCGTCTCTTCTTTTGAGGAATCCCAGGTTTTAACTTCTTTTATCTTTGTCTGACCTTTTCTCCTTTTTCTTCTTTGTCCTTGCTTCGTTGCCAAATTCATTTCCACTGTTTGTTCTTTACCTGATTCGTCCGTATTTTGTTTCTCATGTTCCTTGTCCTGTTCTTCTTCTTTTTCTTCTGTTAGTTTCATCGTATTATTTTTAAAATCTATCACTACATGTTTTTCTGCCAATTCGTCAACTCCTACTATCATGTCATGTGACATGTTTGGCATTATTACACATTGTAGTGCATACATATTCTTACCCAGTCGTACCATTACTCGTATGCCTTCATTTATGGTTGCCAATGTCCGTTTGTTTGCGCCCACTAAATTTACCCTAGGTATTTTGTAAATTAAATTTGTTAAGTTAACTTCTTCTATTAGTTTTCTGTTGACCAGTGTTATTTCCGATCCAGTGTCTATCATAATTTTAATTGGTTTCTCGTTGATAAATCCATCCACAAATTTTAAATTAACTCCATTTTTCTTTTCGTTGTTTCCTGCCAATTTAATAAACTCCTTGGGGTGACAAAAGATTCCTGTTTGTTTTTTTGTTTTTAGTGAGCGCCGTCGTGAAAAGACGCCGGTTGCTCATCGTTGTTTATATTTTCGTCATAATGTCTCTCTCCGTCATATTCTTCTGTCTGGGTATTATTTACCTCTCTTCTATTGTCTCTTGGTCTGTCGGATCTGTTTCGGTTTTCTCGATATCCCTGTTCATTTTGTCTACCATTATTTCTGTTTTCTTGATTTGAGCGTGTGGTGTTTCTATTCTGGTATTCTCGATTTCTGTCCTCATTCCATTGCCTATTTCTTTGTTCATAATTTCCTCTTCCGTTGTCTCTATTTTCGTTTTCCCTTCTGGGATTAAAATCTCGTCTTGTATAGTCCCTCCTATTTTGATTTCTATCTCTGTAATCCTGTGTTTCTCGGGGCCTGTAATCTTCTCGCGACCTTCTTGATTTTCTTTCTCTTAGACGTGATTCTCTTATTTGTAGGAATTGGCATAAACTATCTATGTCTTTGTAGTTTTGCAATGTGATATGGTCTTCCAGCGTTTCTTCGAAATGTCTTGCAATCAGTTCGACTAATTGTTCTGATGAATAATTATATTGTAAATGTTTTGCATTATTGTAAATTTGTAAAGCATATGTCCTTTCTGAGATACCCATCCTATCATTGTATTTCCCATTTTGCAATTCCTTGTTAATTTCCAATTGTTGGACTTTTCCCCAGAAATAATTCAAAAATTTTTGTTCAAATTGTTGCCAACTGCCGAATTCTTCTTCTTTGCTATCAAACCATAGGCTTGCTTCATACTTGAGATGGTTTCTGATTGTTTCTTTCGCTGTTTCGAAATTTCCGATGTGCTGTACTTTCTTTTTCAGGCTATTTATGAACGGCACTGGGTGTAATCTTCTTACATCCCCGCCAAACTGTATTTTCACGTCATCTGTGCTATGTATAACCATTTCTCTTCTTTCTCCGACATTTTGTTGAGTATTGATTTCCGCAATTTTTTTTTTCGTTTTCTTTGATCTTTCTTTCCACTTCTTCTATGTCTGCTTGAATAGCGTTTTCCAACTTGTTTTCCAAATTTTCTATTTCCTTTTTCTGGCACTTGTTTATTTCCTTCATTTTGATTTTGATTTCCTTAATCTCTATCTCTTGTTGTCCCATCTCGTTCTTGATCATTGTCAAACATCCTTTTACTTCCTTTTCATACTTTTCTATGCGTTCCTCCATTTTCTTGTTGTTCTCTTCTCTTGCTTGTTTCATTTTTTGTTGTGTTTAATCCATTTTTTGATCCAATTTTTGTTGTGTTTCATCCATTTTTTGTTCCATTTTCTTTGATGTTTCTTCTTGATTTTCTTGCATTGTATCCATTTTCTTTGATGTTTCTTCCTGATTCTTGTCCATTGTTCGTTTTGCTTCATCCATTTTTTGTGACTGGCGTTGCATAAGTTCTAATATCTTTTCTAATTCTGATAATTTTTTTTTTCTATTTCCATGATTGTTGTGTCTAACATATCTTCTTGGTCTAAATTTTCCTCTTGATCTGAATGTTCTTCTTGTTTTTTGTTGTCTTTGCTTTTGCTTCTTGTCACAGACATTTGTTTTCAAGAAGTACTATCCCCGCCAAATATGAAATTGGAATAGTATGTTACCAAGACGAATTTTTCTCACCCAAATTTAATAAATTGTCAATAAATATATCAAATGTAAATATCGATAAATTAAATAAATTATGTCAAATTTGTACCTAAAGATATCTAAAATTTTATGTCATCAAATGTAAATATCTCACTTTTTACCACGGGCATATAAATTTCCAACCACCGGCTTTTCTCTTTCTATTCCTTCAAATTTGCCACTAGAAGTACTTTTCAATGCTTTCCACTTCGGGCGACATGTTGTTGTGATCTTATTTTTAAAATCTGATGCTGTTCTCAGATGTAATTTATTTTAATTAATTGATAATTATCTCATTAATCAAACAGATCAAATACCAATATAGTGTCAATCTCAGAGCTAAATTATAATATCAATTACTTACTTTCGTGGCTTCAAAATATTTCTCAGTGGGTTCCTAATCGTAATAGATAAAAGAGAGTAAAATAATACACACATATGAATTTCAATTAGAAATTATAAAATCGTTTATTTTATCTAAATGGCACTCAATGCTTAATATTTCTTGTATCTTATCTTTCTATCTTTATTTAATACAACATTTACAAACATGGGAATCTTATTTCTTTTTGTCTCCAAAGTTATTTTATTTAAAATGAACTATTATGATTTATCAGTGACAAATTGATTTAGGTTTGATAAAAAAATTTTAATAATGATTGTGTGCCTCAATTTTCAATGTGGTATTTAATACATAAACCATACATTCATGTCATAACAAAATAGACTGACCTTTACTGATGATTTGACAATGTCTTCACACACAACACGTTTCCTCCTATCTTGGGTTGCGATCAAACGACTCGTACCAGCTTCCCAGTAAAGCCTCTGCTCCTTTCTGAAAACTACGCCTCGTACCGCCCTCGTTCCTGCCTTCTCCTGATGCCGTGTTCTACCTTTTTCAAACACTTCAACAAAAACCGGGATACTCTAGACTCAAGGAGTTATATCTTATCTCGACTCGGCCTAACACTCGTTCCACGATATCTTCCTTTTTAATTTTCACAAAAAAAACAAACTAACTATACCGTCGTTTTACTTTTTTGTACACACCTCTCGAAAACTGGCCTTCGCCTTTCGATCGCCAAAAACATTCTGCCACACATCTCTCGTCCATTCTCCTACTTTCAAATTACCCCTTCCAGCATTCAAAAATCAACCAATCCCAAGCAATTTTCAATTATCCGTATTTATCAACACAACTTTCCTTTTTCTAAATATCTTAATGGATTTCAAGAAAAAATAATATTCCCCATTTCATTTTTTACTTTCTACATTAATACAACATTTACAAATTTAATGACCTATTATTTTATTCACTAGAGTATTAGTTAGCGGTGGTTAATGACAAATCCTTCCGCGAACACTTTCTTTGTACACATCACTCTAATTGTTTACTGGAGTCGTATTGTTCCCGCGGTTCGTAAACACTTCTCCGAATCACTCTCTTAACAGCTACCTATACATAATTTGTTTTATACAGGGTGTTCCAAATTTACGTGCCCGTGGTCGAGAAAAATGAAAACCTTTATTTTAATTTGACTTTAATTTATAATTATAAACTTTTATTTCTTATATCATTTAGGAATATAACAATATATATATATATATATATATATATATATATATATATATATATATATATATATATATATATATATATATATATATATATATATACAGTGCTAGTCAAAAGTCCGTACCCCCCCTCGTATCTTTTGAACGGTTATACCTATAATAGTGAAATTTGGAGGGAAGAAATAAACGGACGTAAGCTTCTTAACTAGTCATGACAGGTGACGTAATAGTGACAGATGACTTTACAGCGCCACTCTAATGAGACCTTATGACAAGTGATACATCGTTTGAAAGGTATTGAAAATGCCTATTCAGACATACTAATTTTGTTTGAGTTTAAGCAAATTTTGATGAATAAATGAAATAAATATAAAATTGTACTTTCGCATTTAATTAATAAAAATTCTAAATTCCGCCTATGATTACTTGTCAAAAAGGTTGATGTTGTCGTAAAACTACTAGAGAATTGAAAAACGTCAACTTTTTTGACAAAAAAAACCATAGGCGGACATTTGAATTTTTATTAATTAAATGCGAATCTACAATATTATATTTATTTAATTTATTCACCAAAATCAAAATCAACTTAAACCCAAAAAAATTAGTATGACTGAATAGGTATTTTGAGTACCTTTCAAACGAGGTATCACTTGCCATAAGGTTCCATTTAAAATTATCGGTCACAGTGGCTCTGTAACGCCATCTGTCACTATTACGTCACCTGTCATGAATAGTTAAGAAGCTTATGTCCGTTTATTTCCTCCCTCCAAATTTCACTATTATAGGTATAACCGTTCAAAAGATAAGAGGGGGGTACGGACTTTTGACTAGCACTGTATATATAGAAATATTTTTATTCCTGGGTTTTTCGGTCTAAATAAATGAAACACTATTCTTGCTTAAACGTTTCGGCTATTTGCCATTTTCAATAAGCACTTTAATGATTATACCATTACACTTTTTACAATATATTTTCACATACACGTTCTATATTTTAATATTCACAAAAATGTATGCTTCATTCTCGAGATGTTAACAGAGAATGAAAAAATTTATCTGTCCCTGTATAATTATCTACAACAACGCATACATATCTCATTTTTCACGTCGATCAGATACCTCAGTTCCTTATGTCAATTATGTTTAATATCTCATTTTGTTTGTTCGTTTTCCTTTTTACATGATCGTCTTGGTTTCATATCAATATCAATCCAGCTTATTTTCAAAATTCTCCGATACTATTCTCACGAGCCAATTACTTCTATTATAAATATTACTACTTACATATACCCCCTTTTTTATCGTCCAAGTCTAAATTCTATAATAATACAAAAAATACATATCATTTCAGTATTCATATTTTGTGTTCGCAAACTCAAATCACCCTTACAAAATATTCTTTCTTTTCTCTAAATAGTGAATGTTAATCTAATTTTTTTTCCTATGTGTAATTCGATCTCCTTTATAATATACGTAATCTTGATTTACGACCTAAGAACGTTTTGAAGTGTCTAACATATGGTGCCAGCCTAGCTTGATAGGGCTAATTTTTTCATTCTCTGTTAACATCTCGAGAATGAAGCATACATTTTTGTGAATATTAAAATATAGAACGTGTATGTGAAAATATATTGTAAAAAGTGTAATGGTATAATCATTAAAGTGCTTATTGAAAATGGCAAATAGCCGAAACGTTTAAGCAAGAATAGTGTTTCATTTATTTAGACCGAAAAACCCAGGAATAAAAATATTTCTATTTAAAAATTCACGGTCAGGAAATAAACTATTTATATATATTGTTATATTTCTATTTGATATGAAAATTAAAATTTGATAATTATAAACAGAATTCAATTTAATATAAAATATTTTCAATTTTCTCAACCACGGGCATATAAATTTAGAACAACCTGTATACAACAAATTGTTATATTTAATTTTAAGAAGTGATTAAATAAGACTCAAGTGAAATCGTTAATAGGTCATTATCGTTGTTCGCGGAAGGATCGATCATTAGCCGATGCTAAATAAGACTAAGTGGAAATAGAGAATAGGTCATTAAAATTTGTATATAGTAGAAAGTAATTTTAGAATGGGAATTAACTATTTTCTTTGAAATCCATTAAGCATATTTAGAAAGTTTAAAAATTGGTTTTGAGGAATACTGCGAATGAGAGTTGGTGGTGGAATTTTGATTTGTGAATCTGGAAGGGATATTTAGAAAGTAGGGGAATGAATGACAAATAGAGAGCAGAATGTTTTGAGCTGTCGAGAAGTGAAGTCGAGTAGTAGACGGTAGTGTACGGAGAGTGAGAAAGCCGGTGTAGTTCCGTGAGTGTGGAGTATCTATCGTAGAACAAGAGGTAGGCCAGGTTGAGAGTAAAAGAACCTCCTTGAGCCAAGAGTTCCCGGTAGCTGATTGCAGTTTCGAAAAAGGTAGAACACAGCATCACGACAGAAGCAGGAAGCGAGAGCTATACGAGCTAGTTTCAGAGGAGAACATTACTGGAAGCCAGGACGAGGTTTTGATTGCAGCCAAGGATAGCAGGAAACGGGTCTTGTGTGCAGACATTCTCAGTTCACCAGAAAAAGGTCAGTCTCATTTGTTTGGACATGAATGTATGGGTTTTTCGTATTAAATACCACATTTAAAATTGAAGAAACATAATCAATAATATCAGAAAAGCTTCATCAAACTTAAATAGCATTGTTGCTAATAAATCATAATAGTTAAATGTTAATAAAAACTTTCAATTGGAAACCAAAAGGAAATAAGATTCCCATGTGTAAATGTTATGTTTAAGAATAATAAGATATAGCAAATATTAAGCAGTGATTGCCATTTAAATAAAATAAACAATATTTTGATTACAATTGTAACCCATATGTGTTATTATTTTACTCTTTTCTTTCCTATCCCGATTAGGAACCATTAAGAAATACTTAGAAGCCACGTATGTAAGTACTTAATTTTATAAAAAGCCCCGAGATTGAAAACATATTGATATATGATCTGGTAAATTAATTAGATTATTATTAAAGCATTGATTAAATTAAATGACATATAAAATTATTATCTCATATCAATAATCAAGATCACAACAACTGTCGTCCAACGTGGAGGGCATTGTAAAGTATTTCTAGTGGCAAATTTGAAGGATAGAAAGAGTAAAGCCGGTATTTGAAAATTTATATGCCTGTGGTAAAAAGTGAGATACTTACATTTGATAACATAAAATTTTAGATCTCTTTAGGTACAAATTTTACATAACTGATTTAATATTTTATTTTTACGATATTTACATTTGATATATTTATTGACAATTTATAATATTTGGGTGAGAAAAAGCCGTCTTGGTAACATACTAGTAAAATTTCATATTTGGCGGGGACAGTACTTCTTGAAAACAAATGTCTGTGACAAGAAGCCAAAGCAAAGACAACAAAAAACAAAAAGAACATTCAGACCAAGAAGATATTTTAGACACGACAATCATGGCATCAGAACAGCAAGAATTATCAGGAATAGATAAACTATTACAACTGATGCAACTCCAGTCACAAAAACTGGATGACAATCAAAGAGAAACAAAACAAGCAATGGATGAAGCAAAAAGGACAATGGATAAAAATCAGGAAGAAACATCAAAGAAAATGGATGAATCACAACAAAAAATGGATCAAAAAATGGAGGAAACACAACGAAAAATGGATGAAACACAACAAAAAGTGGATCAAAAAATGGATGAAACACAACAAAAAATGGATGAAACAAAAAGAATAATGCAAGAAAATCTGAAGGAAACAAAACAAGCCATAGAAGAGAACAACAAGAAAATGGAGGAACGCATAGCAAAGTATGAAATGAAAATTAAGGATCACATGAAAGAACAAGAAATGAAAATTCAAAATAAAATAAAGGAGATAACGAATTGCCAGAAAAAAGAAATGGAAAGTTTGGAAAACAAGTTGCAAAACGCTATTCAAGCAGACATAGAAGAAGTGGAAAGAAAGATTGCGGAAATCAATACTCAACAAAATGTCGGAGAAAGAAGAGAAATGGTTATACATAGCACAGATGACGTGAAGATAAGGTTTGGCGGGGACGTAAGAAGATTACACCCAGTGCCGTTCATAAATAGCCTGAAAAAGAAAATACAGCACATCGGAAATTTCGAAACAGCAAAAGAAACTATCAGAAACCATCTCAAATATGAAGCAAGCCTATGGTTCGATAGCAAAGAAGAAGAATTCGGCAATTGGCAACAATTTGAACAAAAATTTTTGAATTATTTCTGGGGAAAGGTCCAACAATTGGAAATTAACAAGGAATTGCAAAATGGGAAATACAATGATAGGATGGGTGTATCAGAAAGGACATATGCTTTGCAAATTTACAATAATGCAAAACATTTACAATATAATTACTCATCGGAACAATTAGTCGAACTGATTGCAAGACATTTCGAGGAAACGCTGGAAGACCATATCACATTGCAAAACTACAAAGACATAGATAGTTTATGCCAATTCCTACAAATAAGAGAATCACGTCTAAGAGAAAGAAAATCAAGAAGGTCGCGAGAAGATTACAGGCCCCGAGAAACACAAGATTACAGAGATAGAAATCAAAATAGGAGGGACTATACAAGACGAGATTTTAATCCCAGAAGGGAAAACGAAAATAGAGACAACGGAAGAGGAAATTATGAACAAAGAAATAGGCAATGGAATGAGGATAGAAATCGAGAATACCAGAATAGAAACACCACACGCTCAAATCAAGAAAACAGAAATAATGGTAGACAAAATGAACAGGGATATCGAGAAAACCGAAACAGATCCGACAGACCAAGAGAAAATAGAAGAGAAGTAAATAATACCCAGACAGATGAATATGACGGAGAGAGACAGTATGACGAAAATATAAACAACGATGAGCAACCGGCGTCTTTTCACGACGGCGCTCACTAAAAACCAAAAATCAAACAGGAATCTTTTGTCACCCCAAGGAGTTTATTAAATTGGCAGGAAACAACGAAAAGAAAAATGGAGTTAATTTAAAATTTGTGGATGGATTTATCAACGAGAAACCAATTAAAATTATGATAGACACTGGATCTGAAATAACATTGGTCAACAGAAAACTAATAGAAGAAGTTAACTTAACAAATTTAATTTACAAAATACCTAGGGTAAATTTAGTGGGCGCAAACAAACGGACATTGGCAACTATAAATGAAGGCATACGAGTAATGGTACGACTGGGTAAGAATATGTATGCACTACAATGTGTAATAATGCCAAATATGTCACATGACATGATAGTAGGAGTTGACGAATTGGCAGAAAAACATGTAGTGATAGATTTTAAAAATAATACGATGAAGCTAACAGAAGAAAAAGAAAAAGAACAGGACAAGGAACATGAGAAACAAAATACGGACGAATCAGGTAAAGAACAAACAGTGGAAATGAATTTGGCAGCGAAGCAAGGACAAAGAAAAAAAAGGAGAAAAGGTCGGAAAAGGATAAAAGAAAATGAAACCTGTGGCTCCTCAAAAGAAGAGTTGAGCCCAGAAGAAGAAAATTTGAGAGTATCAGAAACAAAGGAAACCTGGGATTCCTCAAAAGAAGAGACGAGCTCAGGAGAAGAAGAAATAAAGCAAAAAAATGAAAGTGAAAAGAATATGATTGAAACAGTGGTATTTGAAGAGGAGGTATATGCAAACGAGGATGCGGAATGCACGGTAAACATGTGTGAAGAATCTGAAAAAAAAGACAGAAAATTGATATGTGGAGAAGGGAAAGAAAAAGAATTGCGGTTGATGTTAAGAAATTACGAAAATTTGATCAATGAGGAAAACAGAGTGGCTAAAAAGTACGAACATTCATTTGAGGTGAAAAACTTGGGAAATTTTCGATCAAAGACTTACCCGATTCCATACAAGTATCGACAAGAGGTGAAAGAAGAAATAAATAAAATGTTGGAAGATCAAATAATCGAAAGATGTGATTCACCGTATGTTAACCCGATTGTGATAGTAAAGAAAAGCAATGGAGAATTGAGATTATGTTTAGATGCCAGGAATATCAACCAGCACACTGTATCACAATATGAATCACCTCTAAACATCGAGGCCATTTTTGGAAGAATCACCGGGTCACACATATTTTCGAAAATTGACTTAAAACACAGTTTTTGGTTGATACCGTTAGCTGAAAAGTGTAGAAACTACACCGCTTTTTCTATTGATGGTATTGTCTACCGGTTTAAGGTAGTGCCATTTGGATTGCAGAGTGCTTGTGCTGCACTCGTCCGAGCTCTACATACCATTTTGAATCGCCATGAAGATTTCATAGTTCATTATATCGATGATTTATTAATTTTTTCACAAGATACTCAGAGTCATCTGGAACACATAGAAATAATTCTGAAAGAATTGGACACAGCGGGATTGAAATTAAACATTGAAAAATGTCAATTTTTTCAAAAAGAAGTCATTTATTTGGGTTTTCAATTGGACACCAAAACAGTAAGATTAGCCGAAGACAGAGTCAAGCTCATAGATGAATACCCAAGACCAACGAATTTGAAAACATTGAGAGGTTTTCTTGGCACGATAAATTATTTTAAAAAGCTGATTCCCGATTTGAACCAAAAGGAAATCCCTCTGATAAAATTGCTTAAAAAAGGAATAAAATGGAATTGGAAAGAAGAACAGGAGGAAGCTTTCGAAACATTAAAACGAGAATTCTCAAAAGGAACGAAAATATACCACCCCATTTACAATTTACCTTTTATACTCCGAACTGATGCGTCCATACAAAAATTTGCAGGAGTTCTGTCTCAAATACAAAACGACCAAGAAGTACCGATATGTTTTATATCTCGAGTGACTAAAACACATGAAAGAAAATATAGTGTTACAGAATTGGAGTTTGCCAGTGTACTATATTGCGTAAACAAATTGAGGTTTTACTTATTGGGAGCAAAATTCACAATCGAAACAGACCATGCAGCTTTAGTACATATCATGAAGAATAGATTAGTAAATAATAGAATACATAGAGGCATTCTATTATTACAGGAGTATGATTTTGAGTTCCGATATATAAAAGGAAAAGACAACATAATAGCCGACGCTCTAACACGGGATGAGGACACCGGAAAAAAGGAAACAATTACTCTACAGGTGGGACTAAATAGATTAATACAAGAAGAAGGGATATATTCGTTAAATGAGATAAGGACAAACCAGGAAGACCTAGAGGAAAGAGAAAAAAGAAGAGCGGAAGTAGAAAATAACATATATTTTAAGAGAATAGACGGAAAGGAACTATATTTAGTGACACAGACATTGGCCGAAAAGATAATAAAGAAATTACATGAGGACAATGGGCATATCGGTAGCAGAAAAGTTTGGCTCGTTTTTAGGGAAAATTACATCAGCCGACAGGATTACCGCATTGCAAAGGAAATTACCCAGAAGTGCGATGTATGTCAAAAGTATAAGAGTCGGAATTTCAAAAACGAAAATGTTGCCAAAAATATTGAAGCCCGAAACAAACTAGACATTGTAGCAATAGATATGTTAAGCGATCTAATTATGACCACTAAAAGGAACAAACATATTCTGGTAATGGTGGATGTGTTTTCAAAATACGTAAAATTATATAGTTGCCGCACCACAAAGGGGGAAGAAATATTAAGAAAAATCGACAATTTTATAGCCATAGTAGGAACACCAAAAAAGATTCTACTGGACAATGCAACGTATTTCCGAAATGATCGTTTCAAGGGACAACTTCGAGAACGAGGAATAGAGACAAATTTTGTCAGCATCAGGCATCCACAGAGTAATCCTTCGGAACGATTCATACAGGAAGTGACGAAATTTCTTCGCATTGCAACAGATGGTCAACATCGCCACTGGGACAGGAAAATGGTGGAAATAGAAAGGTATCTAAATACAATTCCGAGCACAGTAACAAAAGAGACCCCAGAATACATCATGAAGGGTGTACTGCCGATAAGGCCATGGGAAGACCAAGATCCAAAAGAATATCAACAGGTGATTGAAACCGTACAGAGAAGATTACGGCGAAGCAACGAAAAATATATCCAAAGACAGGAACAAAATAGAAAAAGAAGACCAGTGACTTTCCACAAGGGTGAAAAAGTACTCGTGAGGGCATTACGAGTATCAAATCTTCCTGGGGGCATTTGCGCAAAGTTGATGCCTGTTTTCGAAGGCCCGTATATCGTGAATAATGAAAATGGGATAAATAGTTATGAGTTGAGGCACAGGAACTCGGAAAAGATCCGAGGAATTTATAATATTCACGATGTATACAAATATCACGAATAAAAGACAGAATTACATGAAGTAGATAGTAAGTTAGGATATAAGACGTAGATTAAAGTAAGGAAATATACAGGGAGTTGGTTTTGCCTCGAGAAAATTTATTTAAAAATGCAGATAAATTTTATCGAATACAAGGCGGGGATTTGTTATATTTCTATTTGATATGAAAATTAAAATTTGATAATTATAAACAGAATTCAATTTAATATAAAATATTTTCAATTTTCTCAACCACGGGCATATAAATTTAGAACAACCTGTATACAACAAATTGTTATATTTAATTTTAAGAAGTGATTAAATAAGACTCAAGTGAAATCGTTAATAGGTCATTATCGTTGTTCGCGGAAGGATCGATCATTAGCCGATGCTAAATAAGACTAAGTGGAAATAGAGAATAGGTCATTAAAATTTGTATATAGTAGAAAGTAATTTTAGAATGGGAATTAACTATTTTCTTTGAAATCCATTAAGCATATTTAGAAAGTTTAAAAATTGGTTTTGAGGAATACTGCGAATGAGAGTTGGTGGTGGAATTTTGATTTGTGAATCTGGAAGGGATATTTAGAAAGTAGGGGAATGAATGACAAATAGAGAGCAGAATGTTTTGAGCTGTCGAGAAGTGAAGTCGAGTAGTAGACGGTAGTGTACGGAGAGTGAGAAAGCCGGTGTAGTTCCGTGAGTGTGGAGTATCTATCGTAGAACAAGAGGTAGGCCAGGTTGAGAGTAAAAGAACCTCCTTGAGCCAAGAGTTCCCGGTAGCTGATTGCAGTTTCGAAAAAGGTAGAACACAGCATCACGACAGAAGCAGGAAGCGAGAGCTATACGAGCTAGTTTCAGAGGAGAACATTACTGGAAGCCAGGACGAGGTTTTGATTGCAGCCAAGGATAGCAGGAAACGGGTCTTGTGTGCAGACATTCTCAGTTCACCAGAAAAAGGTCAGTCTCATTTGTTTGGACATGAATGTATGGGTTTTTCGTATTAAATGCCACATTTAAAATTGAAGAAACATAATCAATAATATCAGAAAAGCTTCATCAAACTTAAATAGCATTGTTGCTAATAAATCATAATAGTTAAATGTTAATAAAAACTTTCAATTGGAAACCAAAAGGAAATAAGATTCCCATGTGTAAATGTTATGTTTAAGAATAATAAGATATAGCAAATATTAAGCAGTGATTGCCATTTAAATAAAATAAACAATATTTTGATTACAATTGTAACCCATATGTGTTATTATTTTACTCTTTTCTTTCCTATCCCGATTAGGAACCATTAAGAAATACTTAGAAGCCACGTATGTAAGTACTTAATTTTATAAAAAGCCCTGAGATTGAAAACATATTGATATATGATCTGGTAAATTAATTAGATTATTATTAAAGCATTGATTAAATTAAATGACATATAAAATTATTATCTCATATCAATAATCAAGATCACAACAATATATATATATATATATATATATATATATATATATATATATATACAGAACTGGATTCGAAATCCGATGTATTTATCGACCGTGCAAGTATATTCTATAACACTATAAAACAGTGTTGAATTTATCGGGAATTGCGGTCTGTGGCTTAGATTGAAACTACATTTAATTCTGTTGAAATTCGATATTTCGATGAGTATTTATTAATTTTTCATCTTCATCAGGAACAAACTACAAAATTAACTAACAGTTAGGTACAAACATAATATTACAATGATATAACTTACGAATTGTTGTAGGTATGTTATATAAAGCAATTTAACTTAAAGCTATGCATGTCGTTTCACGAGAACGTCGAGGGCGGCACTGAGTCAGGTATCTTTTCTCACATGTGTTAAGGGTCAAAAGTTCCAATATCGAGCCATCTGTTTATTATTCTGCTATTTTTCGAATTTTAAAACATTGCAGTAAATTTCGCTTAATCTACTTGTGTCTGATTTGTAATTAATTGAACGTTTATTACTGTTTATGTGGTACATCTCGAGGAACAATCTTTTCTTATAATTGCTTTCTGAATCTAAGATCTTGATATCTGACAAATTAAATTGGTGTCCTGTTGTTATGGAATGGTGTGCTGCTGCACAAGTATTTTTGTGTGTTTTACAATCACTTTTGTGCTGCGTTATTCTTTGTTTCAGCCACTGCGATGTTTGTCCTATATACTGCCCATCACATTCGAGACAAGAAAGTTGATAGATGATATGACTCTGATTTAGAAGCGGTGTTTGGTCTTTAAGCTTCGAGAATAAGCTGTAGTTGGATATGCTATTGTATTTCGCTATTTTGATTTTAGGAATTCCGTTCAGCAGCTTGATTATATTGTTGGTTAAGCCATTTATGAAGGGCAACTTTTTGTAAATCACGGGATCTGATGGTCTGTTGTCACGTTGCCCGTCGTATAAGTCTGAGTTATATATCAGTTGCTTAAGAATTTTACTTGGATAGCCGTTGTTCAAGAATATGTTGTAGAGTGTTTTTAAATTCTTTTGTGTGAACAGGTCATTGCTGATGTGTAAAATTCTGTTTTTCATTGCCACAACAGTGTTGTGTTTTTGGCTTTTTGAGTGCTGAGAGAAATAATTTATATATCTTCCAGAGTCAGTTGGTTTCTGATACCAATCCAAAATTATCTTGTTCTCTGTAGTTCTTATCACCTTAGTGTCTAAAAAGGGCACACTTTGTTCTTTCTCCTCCTCAACGGTAAATTGTAGGTGTTTGTGAAATCCATTGAAGAGGTCCAGTGTAGTTTGAATAGAGTCCTCGGGGATCGCACTTATCACATCATCCACATATTTGTATATGAACGGTAACTTGAACGGTAGTCGTGGAATTACTATATTAAATAGATGATCTAAAACTATTGTGGCTAGAATGGGGCTGATAGGAGAGCCCATGGGAGTGCCAAATATTTGTGAGTAAAAAGTTCCACCGAAAGAAAAGTAAACATTAGAAAAAATAAAATCGATTAGTTTGAAGAAGTTATTCTTACTTAGTGTGGTGTTGGGTTCTATTAAGTGCCAATTTTGCTCTAAAATTTCAATAATCAAGTTGAGAGGAATATTTGTGAAAAGCGATACCGCATCTAAGGAGATAAGTACATAGGTTTGAGGAATTGTAACATTCTTAATTAGTTCTACAAACGTAAATGTATCTTTCACATTATAATTAGTTTGATATTCAAAAGTGGCAGTTAGAATGTTTGCCAAGTATTTCGAGATGTTGTATGTAGTGGAGTTGATTGAGCTGATGATAGGGCGAAGAGGAACATTGCTTTTGTGAATTTTTGGTAGACAGTATAACTTTGGAAACATCGAGTTGTAGATCATTAGTTGTTTTGCAGCATTAGCGTCTATCTCACCTATGGATTTCAGGTTCTTAATAATATTGTTGTATTTGGTTTGTATTTTCACCGTTGGATCAGTGTTTAATTTGGTGTACGTGGAAGAATCCTGTAGCATTATCTCAGTTTTATCCATATATTCTGATTTATCCATGGCAACCGTACACCCACCTTTGTCTGATTGCAAAATGTATAGATCTGGATTTGATTTCAAAAATTTGCGTGTTTTTTCAAACATCCTGTTGAAGTGGTTTGGTTTGTTTGTTGTAGTGTGGTTCACATAATTAGTTATGATGTTGGTTGCTCTAGCTCGTACGACATCCTTTGATTCATCTGGAATATCATCCACTATATTTTCTAAGTCTGCAACAAACCTATCTAGTCTGACATCTTTACCAACACAGGGCACACTAAATTTAGGTCCCAATGATAAGAAATTTGCGACTTCTTCCGGAATGGCTATGCTAGAGATATTTTTAAACCATTTGCTGTTGTCTTTAAATACACGGTTGTGTTTTTCGTTATTGCTGTATAGTCGTTCAAATTTGTTGATGTTCGTAAGTTTTATTTTCTCAAATTCAGATCTAAATTTTCTTTTCAGACGATTTTCGTATTCACGTATCATATCAGTTGGAAGAATCTCAGAAAGTTCAGATTTGATGTTACATATAAGTCGATTATATCTCGAGATGTTATTGCAAGTAATTTTTATTTCTAATGATAATGTTTTCTTGTTAGTGCTCGACATAAAACTGTTAATCCTATTAGTCATGCTAAAATTGTTACCTGTTGTCAATAAGTAATGTAGATTTTTGGTGCCGTCTTGAACGTGTCGTGGAAACGTGTTTGATGTTCTACACCTCAATAAGAAAATTCTTCTATTGGTGACACTTGCTAGCTTGATGTTGATGCTTGACCATTGCTTCATTAACTTTGTTGTTGTATAGCCATAGGTGTTTGATATTTGTTGATAGAAACCCATCATTTATACAGAACTGGATTCGAAATCCGATGTATTTATCGACCGTGCAAGTATATTCTATAACACTATAAAACAGTGTTGAATTTATCGGGAATTGCGGTCTGTGGCTTAGATTGAAACTACATTTAATTCTGTTGAAATTCGATATTTCGATGAGTATTTATTAATTTTTCATCTTCATCAGGAACAAACTACAAAATTAACTAACAGTTAGGTACAAACATAATATTACAATGATATAACTTACGAATTGTTGTAGGTATGTTATATAAAGCAATTTAACTTAAAGCTATGCATGTCGTTTCACGAGAACGTCGAGGGCGGCACTGAGTCAGGTATCTTTTCTCACATGTGTTAAGGGTCAAAAGTTCCAATATCGAGCCATCTGTTTATTATTCTGCTATTTTTCGAATTTTAAAACATTGCAGTAAATTTCGCTTAATCTACTTGTGTCTGATTTGTAATTAATTGAACGTTTATTACTGTTTATGTGGTACATCTCGAGGAACAATCTTTTCTTATAATTGCTTTCTGAATCTAAGATCTTGATATCTGACAAATTAAATTGGTGTCCTGTTGTTATGGAATGGTGTGCTGCTGCACAAGTATTTTTGTGTGTTTTACAATCACTTTTGTGCTGCGTTATTCTTTGTTTCAGCCACTGCGATGTTTGTCCTATATACTGCCCATCACATTCGAGACAAGAAAGTTGATAGATGATATGACTCTGATTTAGAAGCGGTGTTTGGTCTTTAAGCTTCGAGAATAAGCTGTAGTTGGATATGCTATTGTATTTCGCTATTTTGATTTTAGGAATTCCGTTCAGCAGCTTGATTATATTGTTGGTTAAGCCATTTATGAAGGGCAACTTTTTGTAAATCACGGGATCTGATGGTCTGTTGTCACGTTGCCCGTCGTATAAGTCTGAGTTATATATCAGTTGCTTAAGAATTTTACTTGGATAGCCGTTGTTCAAGAATATGTTGTAGAGTGTTTTTAAATTCTTTTGTGTGAACAGGTCATTGCTGATGTGTAAAATTCTGTTTTTCATTGCCACAACAGTGTTGTGTTTTTGGCTTTTTGAGTGCTGAGAGAAATAATTTATATATCTTCCAGAGTCAGTTGGTTTCTGATACCAATCCAAAATTATCTTGTTCTCTGTAGTTCTTATCACCTTAGTGTCTAAAAAGGGCACACTTTGTTCTTTCTCCTCCTCAACGGTAAATTGTAGGTGTTTGTGAAATCCATTGAAGAGGTCCAGTGTAGTTTGAATAGAGTCCTCGGGGATCGCACTTATCACATCATCCACATATTTGTATATGAACGGTAACTTGAACGGTAGTCGTGGAATTACTATATTAAATAGATGATCTAAAACTATTGTGGCTAGAATGGGGCTGATAGGAGAGCCCATGGGAGTGCCAAATATTTGTGAGTAAAAAGTTCCACCGAATATATATATATATTCGGTGGAATATATATATATATATATATATATATATATATATATATATATATATATATATATATATATATATATTCCATATTATATATATATTCCATATTATATATATATATATATTCCATATATATATATTCGGTTCCACCGAATATATATATATATATATATATATATATATATATATATATATATATATATATATATATATATATATATATATATATATATATATATATATATATATATATATATATATATATATATATATATATATATATATATATGTTCGGAAAGATTTCCGCGGTCAGGTAAATGAAAATTACTAAGTTCTCGGGAAGAACCGCGTTGAGAATTTATAACTCGACGTTTCGGCACCCTTTTTGGAGCCATTATCAAGAGGGGTATGGTTCCGTTCGAGTTCGGGGTCTCAAACTGCCTACTCCCCTCACTCGTGACGTACCAGTAGTGTCTTGTTCTCTAGGAGAACGGTCAAGCGGCGCTGAGGTCTCAATCTGCCTACTCCTCAGTGTCGAGTGACGACCTGTCTTCGCCTGTGTAGCTCCTTTTATACTCTCAGTGCGCGCGGGAACTGTATGCGCGGGAGAGGCCTGAGTGGGATCGACTGACGTGGGGATTCGCCGAAGCAGCGGTCGCCATGTTGCCGGCAGTCTTTTGGCGTCATCGCGTGTGTTTAGGCTGTGAGGGCGTTTTTCAATTTCGATGGCTTCACGGATGATTCTCGATTTTAAGGAGCGGACAGGGGCGATGGTTTTTGCTTTCTCGAAATCTATTTGGTGACCTGTCTGAATATGATGTTGGGCAAGGGCTGAAGTAGTGTCGGAATGTTTTACAGATATGGAATGTTCGTAGATACGGTTTTGGATTCGTCGGTTTGTCTGTCCTATGTATGTCCGTGGGCAACTGGAACAAGGTATCTCGTAGACACCATGGTCTTCATTGGGGATTTGGTCTTTTACGGATCTGACAAGATTGGACAACTTGGAGTGAGTAGTGAAGACGGTTTTGATATTTAGAGGGGTAAGAATTCTACTAATCTTGTCAGTGACACCTTTGATAAAAGGTAGAAAGATTTTGGGTTGATCGGGCGGCAAGTTTTCTTTATTAGATGGAATGGGATTTAGATGTTTCTGAATGCTCCTATTGATTTGGGTTTTATGGTAGCCGTTTTGTAAGAGTGTTTGCCTTATTGAATTTATTTCAGATGGTCTGTGATTGTCGTCACTAAGCCTTATAGAGCGGGAAACAAGAGTGTTGACAACTGAACTGAGTTGGGCGGGGTGATGATGTGACTGGGCATTGAGATACCGATTTGTATGGGTGGGTTTTCGGTACACGGAATAGGAAAAACTGTGAGGTGGCTGTTTTTGAATAAGTACATCAAGGAATGGTAAAGACTCCTCAGACTCAACTTCCATCGTGAATTGAATACTTTATATACTTTATGATATTTATATATATATATATATATATATATATATATATATATATATATATATATATAGAACAGAACAAACTTTGAGATTCTTTGGGTAAAACAGCTGAAAGAATAGGCTAAGTGTACTCTTTATTCCTTTATTATCCAATATTTCGTCGATAGTCATCGACATCATCAGGGATAAGCTACAAATAGTTTTACATAAAGAATAAACAGTCTATTTAAATTTTTTGATGTTACTTACAATTTGAGATTAGCGCCGTAATGAAAGCTGGTCAATGTTATAAAAACTTGTGTAAGTTGTATAAGTGTATAAGACTATAAGACTATCTACAAATAAAAATGTTTAAATTATAGTAGTCCAACGACATTTTTTTTGATTGATGTCGAATTGACATACTATCAAAACTTTTACGTTTACATATTACTTTTAAGAAATTTTCATGTTTTTATATAAGTTGTATAATTATTAATTTGTAACCACGAGCAGTAAGTTAAGTTTTATTTTTTGAGTTTTATCTAAATTTAAACATTTTTATTTGTAGATAGTCTTGATAAAGAAAATAAAATTTTCGAAAGCTCGACTAATAAGTTCAAAGTGTTTCACTGAATAGCCCAAAAATTTATTGACTGCATTCCCCAAAAAAATTTTTATTATAAAAATTTTTATTATATATATATATATATATATATATATATATATATATATATATATATATATATATATATATATATCGAGAAAAGGAGTACGACCGTTAATCCAATATAAATTAAGGATCACTCGAAGAGTGGTGGGTTTTTCGGTCAATAGGTGGAGAAATAAGACAAAGAAGGTGGCTAGTTCATCTAAAAAGAATAATATGAAAAACCAAACATCCAAAGAGAAGTTAATACAACAGTGTTACCTCAAAAAGACATGTAGCAGTCAAAGGTATAAAATTGTAAAAAAAAAGCTTGAAACAATGAACCATTGAATCGTTAGGTTGTAGAAACAATCAATAACTAAGTACAGTTTAACAAAGACTTTGAACAGCAAAAGCAGCATGTGGTTATCATACATGTGATTAAAAAAAAATATGTAAAAAACTTGTATTCGCCGAGAAACTAAGTAAGATCACAAGATCAACCTTCCAACAAAAGCATATTAATTTAGTTTGATTTTGACTTTAGGTAACATTATTAAAATGATTATAAAAGTTAATAGTAGCAAAATTTATAAAAAAGGTATTAAAAGTTACCACAAAAGCTTCTACACTATTCAAATCCACTCGGCAAAATGGGCATTTCTAAAGACAACGAACCATCCCGTAAAAGACAGTGACCTTGAAGTCAAAACTGACAAAACAAGGCGAAATACCAACCGCTAATGCATTTGAGCGGTAAATTTGAAGATGTAATATAATATGGCAAGAAAAACTGTTGTTTGTACGAAACATTATAAAGAAAGCAACAAATGGTTAGTAAACACCATTTAACTTTCAAGGAATGGTTCGAAGAAAAAACAAACTAGTGAGGACGATCTTTCCATATCACCATACAAGTGACTTGGTTTTAGCTGGTTAGCCAGCCAAAAACAAGTATAAATTGAATTCAACTTCCACAGTCCAAAGTTCATAATATTATAGAACTGAGTAAGTAATGAGAATTAATGAATCCAATTAATTTAAAATTTCATTAAACTATTTTATCAAAAAATTTTTTTCCAGCAATAAATATTTAGTTAATAATAAAGGGGGGGGGGGTTAAAAATATTGAAGGGGGGGGGTTTAAGGGAACAAAACACCCATAAAATTTTTATGGGGTGCACAAATTTCACTTTTATTTTTTTAAAGATGTTTCTGCCATAAGAAATGCCAAAAAAATCTCTAATAGTTTTGGAAAAAATCGATTTTGTAACTTCAAAGGGCTGTAACTTTTTTATGTGCATATTTGTGCTAAGGTAAGTTAGGTTCAATCGAACTATTCTTGGTCCCAGAGTATGTGATTTCATTTATGACCTCCTTTTTTGTTACACCCTCTATAAAGTTTTTTTTTCGTACGATAAAATATTGAGAGCATTTAAAATATATCCTTGCCAATAATTGTATTTCGAAGGTAGGTTTTTATTCAACTGTCATCACTAGTATTTAAATATTTTTCAAAAGACATTCTACTCACAACTCTGGTTTCCGAATTTTGACAATTATTCTTGTATGTAATACCTTTCTCCAAAAATTTTTGATTTTTGAATTTTTTTAATGCCAAATAAAAGTTCAAAGCTTGTGTGATTTGTAATGCAGAAAATACATAATATCAATTTACTAAATTAATAGGTCTGGATCCCGCGTATGAAAAAAAAGTTGATTATTTGATATATGGGAACACTGGAACAGGGGCAGTTTTAATTGTGGAACAGGTTATAAATTTGGAACGGTCAGACCACGAAAACGGCACATGTATTTTGTCCGACAGAACAGACTTAAACTCTCCGAACAGAGATTAAACTCTCATGCAAAAATCAGACTGCTATTTGTCACCAAATGGGCGTTTTAATGAGTGGAACATGTAGAATATGTCAAATGACAGGAATTATGACAGGTGATAAATAGCAGTCTGATTTTTGCATGAGAGTTTAATCTCTGTTCGGAGAGTTTAAGTCTATTCTGTCGGACAAAATAAATGTGCCGTTTTCGTGGTCTGGCCGTTCCAAATTTTTAACCTGATCCACAATTAAAACTGCCCCTGTTCCAGTGTTCCCATATATCAAAGTTTGTCCAACTAGGCACCGTTAATCTATTAACAAATTTTCAGGTTGCTATTAATCAACTTTTTTTTCATACGCGGGATCCAGACCTATAATATTTATTGACGGAAAACTCCATTTTACAATTAAAATTAAAAGTCAAAATTAAACATTGAACACAAGTTAACTTACATTACTTACAATTAAACTAACGACATCAAAAAATTAAAATCAAATTAAAATAATTCACGTGAAATAGTCATTTTAAAAGCATTTAGTGTGACTCCCATAAAGTCTATATTTGGAAACTCATTTACACTAGAAACAATTCTATTTAAAGGCATATTTTCTGCATGACGTGTATTGCACGATCTAGCGGATAGCAAGGGACATCTTCTCAAGTTCCTAGCTGGAACATAAAAATCTATTCGACCCAGAATGCTAGGTGCAACAATAATACCATTTAACACCTTAAATACGAAACTAAGGTCAAAGTATCGCCTGCGATCCTCTAGACGGTGCAAATGAAACATCTGCATGACCTGACTGGAATTCAATTGCATTCCTCTAGTACCTAATCTATACCACAGATATCTAACGAATTTATTTTGAATCGATTCAATTCGATATTTGTGATTCTCATAACTTGGACTCCAAATCACTGAACAATACTCTAGTAATGAACGAACATAACTCAAAATCAATCCCACAATTACAAACAAATCATTAAAATCATATGACATTCTGATGACTAACCCTAATGTCCGGATAGCACGCGCAATAATTACATCATAATGGTCCACGAAACTTAGCTTACTATCCAGTAACACACCTAAATCCTTAATTACCTGAACCCTAGATAAATCCACATCTCCTATCTTGTATTTAAAATCACTGGTGGTCTTATTACGTGAAAAAATAATATATGAGCATTTCGAAGCATTCAATCTAAGATTATTTTCCTGGTACCAATGTACTAAAGAATCCAAGTCTCTCTGCAAACCCTCACAATCAGATTCTGACCTAATGCATTTAAATATCTTTAACTCGTCTGCAAATATCAGATATTCAGATTTAAAGTTCCTACCAATATCATTTACCAACAACAGAAAAAGCTTAGGACCCAAATGGGAACCCTGCGGAACCCCTGACACGGCTTCAAATCCATTAGAAACACATCCTGCTGATCTTACTTGCAATGTTCTTCCTTGCAAATACGAAGTAAACCAAGGTAATAAAGAACCAGTGATACCAAAGTTTCTCAGCTTTGTAATTAAGACATTATGATCTAGTAGGTCAAAGGCCTTACTGAAATCGGTGTATATAGAGTGCACCTCGTAACCCTCATCCATTGCTGTACCTATACTATCGATATACAAAAAGAGGTTAGTGAGAGTAGAACGCCCGCCTACAAATCCATGTTGGTTGTCCGTAATAATGTTCCTAAAACAATTATCCAAACTTGGCAAAACCATTTTTTCAAATACTTTAGATAAGGCTGACTGAATACAAACTGGCCGATAATTTTTGATATCACTATGATCTCCTGCCTTGAAAATAGGACACACAAAGGAATGTTTCCATCTGTTCGGGAAAATTCCCGTCTGGAGAGATTTATTAAGAACATATACTAATGGTTCACACAAGGACACTGCACTTTCTCTTAGGAACAAATTCGTTATCAAATCAGGGCCAGCCCCTGTATTGACATTTAATGACAACAACACATTCAGTAAATTGTCAAAAGTGACTTCGAGGTTACTAATTTCCACCTCCAGCTGTTGTGAGAAAAATTCATTACTCTCCAGGTTATCCAGAGATTTACCATTAAAAGTGCTGTATACAGTACCAAAATGTTTCGCAAACAACTCTGTTATTTTTTGTTTGTCATTCTCACTTTCCTCACCTAGAAACATAGAGCCAGGGAGAGCACCATGTCCGTTGGTTTTATTTTTGATGAACTTCCAAAATTCACCAGCGTTCTCATTTATTCTCACTTCCCTCTTTGAAACGTAAGCATTGTAAGACTGCTCAGTGAGTGATGAGCATTCATCTCTCAAATTTTTAAATTCAATATAGTGGTGATACTTATTTGTAGTTTTATATTTTTTATGCGCAATCTTTTTGGCAAATGACTTTACTCTTAAGTTCAGATGAGAACCAAACAGGAAAATTCGATCTTTTTACAGATATCTTTGGTACAAAAAGTTCAATTGCGTTCCAAATAATGGAATAAAAAGCATCTAAAATGTCATTTACATCCTCTAAACAGTACAACTCAATTCAATTGATCTGAAGCAAATAGTTATTCAAGGCACCATAATCCGCCTTGTGAAAGTTATAATAACTATTAGTTTCCAAACTGATATATTGATTATCAAATAATATTAATGCTTCACTACTACTACATTGTTTGATTTGCTTGTCTTGATAATGTTAAGAAGAAATGCGTACAATGTGCTTCCCCGTTTAGGATTTTGTCCTCTTCAGGGTTTGTGGTGAATGTTTAGTGTTGGCAGCAAAAGCAAACAGTCCGAAAAACACACTGGGGCAAGCGCCGTGTCCTGGTGTTCTTGGATCCTTGGTTATGCCGGACGGTGGTGTCCAGAAGGCTAAGAAGTCAACAGAGAAGAAAGTTTGATGGATTGTTGTTGGTTCCATAGACATTTACGTGTACTGTCCGTGCTTTGCTCTCGACCAATCTCCCTAGAAACCATTGTACAACGACAGGCGAACCTGCGTCCCTCGTCGGCGGTCAGGAGGTGGCTTTGAGCGCAGCGTGGACAGTGAGCGTTCGAGTGGAGAAAATAGTTGCGGCTATTTTCTTGGGACGAACAGGTATAATTGTGCAATGAAGTTGGGAAACCGCAAAAAACCAACTTCTCCCTGTTCGGGGTAGGGAAGAGGAGATGTTAGAGGTGGGTACGGAAGGCTAACGGGGTAGCCTCAAGGATGTTTTCGTACTCCACCGGGAGTTCGTCAATGCATGTTTGCATTAGAGCGGACGGTACATGAATCTTTTTGCGTTTGGGCTTTCGGTGGAGTACGTGGCCGGAAGATGAACAGGAACATTTGAGAGATTCTTGGGTGTCGGAAGGGGGGCCGTTGATTACTTTGATTGTGAAGTTCCTGTTCAGAGAGTTTATTCTCTCGGTGATTTTGGGGGTGTTCGAGATGTTATGGATTTCGTTTGAGGGATATCGCCAGTGCTCATAGTTACATCTACGCAAGACTCTGCGCTCTGTCCTCAACAACCTCTCTTGTTTTTGTCTAGAGCAAAGAGAGTAGATACATGACTTGTACTCCATGACGGGTCGAATAAAGGTCTTGTAAGTGTGAATGAGAGTCTTCTTGTGTGTCTTGCCAATTTTTCCAGAGAGAGCGTTGAGAAGTCTGGCCCTGTTCCTTACCCTATCTAAAGTTGCCTTTAGATCTGCGTCCCAGTTGAGAGTCCTGGTAAACAGAACTCCCAAATAGTTCACAGTCGGGCTAACAACAAGCCTTTCTCCCAACAAACTCAGAGGATATTGGTCGTCTTCATTGCGAATGATTCTATTTGACACAGAAGGGGCGCGAAACACAATTGTTGTTGTTTTGTTCGCGTTGAGCGTGACTCTCCACTTACAACACCATTCGCCGACGCCGTCCAGCAGAGCCTGGGCTCTTCTGAAGAGGAGTCTTGGGTTGTATCGAGAGGTAGTTGAGAGCAGAGTCGTGTCATCTGCATAGAGAAACAGCCGAGTACCTGGGATATTTTGGTTAGTGATGTCGCTGTTGTAGATAATGTACAACAGCGGCGCTAGGACTGAACCCTGGGGAACTCCAGCTTGTGGAGTGAAGGGGGTGGACTTTTGATCGCATATTTTCACTCTGACAGTACGATTGTGGAGGTAGGAGTGTACAATTTTGGTAAATTGCAATGGAAGCCCGATGTCCAGAAGTTTCCGAACAAGCCCGTCGTGCCAGACCTGGTCGAAAGCCTTCTGCACATCCAGAAATGTGGCTATGGCGAATGAACCATCGTTGATGGTTTGAGTAACTTTGGTAGTGAAGTCTATTAATGCATGTTTAGTAGATTTACCTGACTGGAATCCATATTGGAATTTTGGTATGATATTGTGGTTTTCGAGAAAGTTATTGAGCCTCTCTTTTAGGATTAGCTCAAGAACTTTACCCAGAGTATTGATTAATGAAATTGGTCTATAGGATTCCACGTCGGTTGGGGGTTTGCCTTTTTTCAAAAGCATGATGGTGTTGGCCACTTTCCAAGGAGTAGGAAAGTGGCTGTTTTTGAGACATGCATTGAATATTTTAGTTAGAAGAGGGATGATACTCTCTGGAAGTTTTTTGAGGCACCTTCGGTTGATGCCATCAGGTCCGGGAGCGCTGTTTTTGCCGATTTGGCAAAAGCTCTCCGTTTCCCTGTCTGTGAGGGGGTCCATGATAGGATCATAGACTGGAATGTAGTGGTTGAGAGTAACATTTACAATGTATTCTGTGTTGAATTTAAATATGCGATCAAAGTTCGGGTTATCTGGCGTTTGAAAATTGTTTTGAAGCGAATTTCTGAATGCTTCGGCTTTCCCTTCTGGGGAATTGACTATGTGATTGTTGACCAACAGATGAGATGGTTGAGATAGTTTTTGTTTTGTTAGGACTTTAAATTTTTGCCAGAATTTACCTCCGTCTCTGTAGTCCAGTTTTGAGGTAGCATCTTCCCACCGGCGAGCCGTTAGGACAGATATCTCCCTCTTTATCCTGGCACAGATCCGGTTGTACTCTGTTTTGATAAGTGGGTTTCTGTTGGCCTTGTATTGACGTAGAAGACGTCGTTTTTGTTGAATTTTGGCAATGATGTATTGTGGAAGTGCCGGTGATGTATAAGTTATTTGTTTGAGTGGAATTGCGTGCGTGATCGCCTCAGTGATGAGGTTCTCGATATTGGTTGCACTGGTGTCGATACTATCGTTAGTATCGAGTTCGCCTAACATAGGGAGATTTTGTGTGATGAAGTTTTGGAATTCAGTCCAGTTAGCGTGACGATAGTCTCTTATAGATCTTGGAGGGTTTGGTTGTTTTGGAATGAGTATGTCGGTGTCGACAAGAAGAGGTACGTGGTCTGACGTTATCGAATCACCTATGTGGCATCTATCCCCGAACCGATCCAGAATGTTACTAGTAACTAGGATGTGGTCGACAATAGAAGCCCCATTGGCGTTCAAAAACGTGAATTCAGTGTTGGTGATTCTTGAAATAGGAAGGTCTAGTAGATAATCCGTGAGGCGGATGCCTTCTGGGTTTTGACGATGATCACCAAACTGTGTGTGTCTACAATTTAGATCGCCCATCAACACAGCCTTGCCGAGCCTCGAAAAGTACTCTAGCAAATGCCTGTTGAGTGGTTGATCCGGGTGTTTGTAGTAAGAGACTATCGTGAGGGTTTCATTGTTGGGGATGTGCACGTCAATTGCCAGGAAGTCCACATCAGGTGGACGAAAATTTTGTGGGAATGTGTGTTTGTTGTGCGGTATTCCGTGTTTCACGAGAATACCATTCCCACGTGAAACCTGACAGCGGCTTCGATGGATGATCGAATATCCTGCGAAGTGTGGATCGTTTTTCGACAGAGTATCTGTGAGTGCGAGGATCTGGATGTTATGCTTCGACAG
Organism: Diabrotica virgifera virgifera; assembly: GCF_917563875.1. Classification (NCBI taxonomy): domain Eukaryota; kingdom Metazoa; phylum Arthropoda; class Insecta; order Coleoptera; family Chrysomelidae; genus Diabrotica; species Diabrotica virgifera. The sequence continues at coordinate 134,457,936 of NC_065449.1, read as the reverse complement.
GATATTCTTGATGAGGGGTCTCTTTTTGGAGAGACCCTGACAGTTGACTGTGCCTAGGGTGAAATCCATAAAGGGGGGTGTTTAGTGGTTGGGGCGGAATGTCACCGTGACATTGCTCCCGTACCCGTGGACCACTGTGGAGTGGTCGTAGACTTGGCTAATCAGATTAGCCGTGATTGCAGCGATATGCTCGCGAAGTTCAGGCAACAAGTTAAGCAACAGAGCAGTCTGAATAGACAAGATGTTCTTTGTTTCAGTAGGGAGTTCGAAAGGGGGGAATGATCTTTCGATCGTGAGTGGCTGTATTTCGTGTTGGGCGGAGGGGATGGTGTGTCTTTGGGGACACTTGTTTGAGTATGCGGGGTGGTCACCGCCGCAATTCGGGCATTTGGGTTCCTGCTGTTTGGTGCAGGCGCTGGACTTGTGGTTACCGCCGCAGTGGGGGCAGACGAATGCTTTTTGAGGGCATTCGTCGATGGAATGTCCGTTGATGCAACATTTGCTGCAATATTTTGGGGTAGGGATTGTAGGGTCGGAGCCATGAGGGAGTTCGGCATTATAGATTTCGCCATCTAGAGTTATGCCTCGGCTCAGTGCTGACGTAAATCTCTCCAAGGATTTGGTCACCACCTTGATCACTTTAGAGTCTTTGCCTGTTTTATAGGCTTTGACTCTCCACAGTCTTTCGACCGGGAATTGCTGTTCTGTGAGCAAGTCGGTGACCTCCTGCTCGGAGTAATCTACGTCGATTCCGGTAATGCAGAGGAGATAGGTAGGCTCTTTAGCGGAAGTGTTTGCATTTCTGCTACGGCTATGGACCGTAACCATGGTTTGGCCAGTTGCTGTGTGGATAGCTTTCTCGATATCCCCTGCATTTATAGGATTAAAAAGTCGAAGATGTGCGATTCCATGTGAGAGAACTTTACAAGAGTGAATTTTGTTGGACAAAAGAGTGGTGGCATTTATTTGCCGAAAGAAGGTACGTTTGTTACAAAGATCTTTTGGGAGATCCTTGATTAGATATTCGGACAGTGTGGGATCGTTTATGGCGTTGATGACGTTTTGATTTCTGGCTTGGGTTTTGGGGCGTGGATTGGCTGCGGCATTGGCGTAAGACATTTGTCTTATTTGTCTTCTTTGGAAGACGAAATCGTTCTGTTCAGGATTGTTTTCAGTGCTGATGGTTGCTTGTGGTTGAGAAGAGGGTTGCTGTTGAGAAGATTGTTGTTTCGGTTGTTTGGGTGCTTGCTTTGACGGTTGAGTTGGGACTTTGGGTATGGCACCGTGAATATTCCGAGCGCTCTGTCGCTGAGGACCAGCCTGTGCTGGTGTTCTTAGAGGCGGAAAATCATTAGCATATCGCTGCAGAAGGGGGTTGGAGGCGTCGTCCTGCTCGATGCGAAGGTAGGCCTCGCGATACTTGTTGCGGACGATTTCCATCTCCGCGCTAAGCGTCTCGAGGTCTAGCTCCGCCGTGAGCCGGTTGTAACCTCTGGCTGGGGGTACAGTGCCTTCCTGATGTAAGGAAGAGAACTGGTTGGCAGTAGTGGTGGCTGTAGTGGTGGTGGTGGTGGTGGCAACGCTTGTCGAGGTCGTCGTCCGAGGACGAAGCGACCGGGTGGAGCTGACTGACCTTACAGAAGAAGGCATTACAAATGGGTGAGGATGCAAGTCGAGCGATCGGAGGGCACCTCAGCCTCAAGGTGTTCTGGGGGGTAAACCCCAGGGATAAAGGTGGCTTGTCCACCCCTCCGTGCTTTTCCGGCGTAAGACAGTGACTATAATTACCTGATGGGTGCAGTTTACCCTGCTGCTGGTGGGTCCCTCGTTGAAAGCCTTTTTCGCAGTTAGTTTGGCCCCCTTACTCGCACTTGTTCTTGTAACCGTATGTGAACACTAGGTAGAGTTCGGGGCGAGCGACACGCTCGAGCCCAGGGCCAGAGTATTCCTCTGAAACCCAGTAATCCGTCTACCTTTTTGGTTTACACGGCCAAGCGTCGTTGGTTTTTCACGCTGGTTCCAAACTAATAGCTTAGGGCTAACCGTGCGCCGCTTCTTCAGCACTTGGTGCTCTCAGGCTTCTCGCTGTTCGTCGGTAAGAGTGGGGTGTGCTAGCAGTGACCTTACTCTTCGACGTCCGGGACGAGAATGTAATGCTTCAAGTGAGGGATGATACCTGTCACACGTCATTAAAGCTTCAGCTTTTTCTAGATTCAAATAAGTATCAGAGAAACACAGATCAAGAATTGAGTCATACTGGTTTTTAAAATAATTATATTGACCTAATCCTAAAAAATTGAACTCGTCACAAAACAAAATTTCAGTATCATTCAGTCTTATTTACAATCAGATTTGGTAGATTATAATCCCCAAATAATACTAGTTTAGAATCTTTATACTTATTCCTAATTAGTTTTACAGTATCAATGTGATTGGAATAAACATCCAATCTAGATCTGGGCGGAATGTAGACTCAGCCAAAAACATATTTAATGCATTTATTAGTCGGTATATAGTGCGTTAAGGCAAATGACTACAATGTTGGTTCGCAAGACAAATAAATACTTTGAAGTTTATAGTAATAAATCAAAGTTAGCCCCAAAAGAGCTAAGTTAGATTATGGCATCAAGGTACTTACTACTTTAACCCACTCCCTTTAATAATTATTCTTTTCAGGTCCCCTACACTACAACAATTCATTCATTCAGTTTAGTTGACCAATTTTGTTTTAAACCAATCCTTTGTTAAATATTATGTTTATATGGAATTCGCCACAGTTTGGTTGTAACGAAAATTGCATACTTTTTACCTGAAATACGTAACGTTTCGATTCCCCTTCCAGAAATCGTTGTCAAAAGTTATTAATTAACAATAATTAGTTGATTAAGGTGTGTGCAATCACAACCGCCAAATTGTTGTTATTTTTGAGATTGTTGTCACACTTTTCAGAACAGTCCCGGATTGCAACGAACGAAATGGCATAGATGCCCTAGCGGCAACTGCTAGCAAAAAGACTAAGTTTTCACTCTAATGGCATATAAAACAACATAATGCTATTCTACATCCCACCAGAATGAAAACAATGGAACCTTCTCTGGTTACACCTCCGAGGCTTCTACAATTTCTGGTGTAACCAGAGAAGGTTCCCATTGTTTTCATTCTGGTGGGATGTAGAATAGCATTATGTTGTTTTATATGCCATTAGAGTGAAAACTTAGTCTTTTTGCTAGCATTTGCCGCTAGGGCATCTATGCCATTTCGTTCGTAGCAAGTTGGATCAGAGAGAGCAGCATATGTGCCTCCTGATGAGAGACTAATAAGTTTCGAAACCGGTAGAGGTGCTTGCTGCACTCTCTGATTGGACTAGAATATGGTTCGGCTGTATTTTCGTTTTGCAACGAAATTGAAAATGGTTATTCATTTTTTTATTATTTTTTCAATTTAATTGTGGCCTTTTCCCGTCTAAATAGTTAATCATAAAAATGCCACAAGGAAATAGCTTCAGAACAACAGTACTTAAATTGACAATGTTTTGTTGTATTTTTACAATTTATAACACAGCATTTGCGAAATCCCATTTTCTTTAATGACAGTAGGTATAAAATATGTAAATTTGACAATTTCAATTGACAATATGAATTAAAGAAAGCTGCAAGATTTCTCCACTACTCGTGCACGATTGTTTCTCGGATCCAAATACTTGCACACAGCGAATATTCTTGCGGCGGGTACCAGGTCCAATATTCTTTTCGGCCACCTGTGCTCTGGCATTCTTTGTACATACCCGTACCACTGCAGGGCTCTGTTTTCCATTTTTTTTTGTAACTAAGCATTCTTCTTCCGTTCGGGTTCATATTTCCTCTGTTCGTATTCTATCCTCTTTGGTGATTTGTAGACATCTTCTCATAAAGTCCAGTTCACCTTAGAGTTGAACTGGTTAAGTTCTTATTTTATTCCGTGTTGATGTTATTGGTCATACTTCCTCTCCATATACGATAATATTCGTCATTATGCTCTGAAGGATCCTTTTTTTTTGTTTTCTTTGGTTAGAGTGTTGTTTCATATCACTCCATGGAGTGTTTACTAACTTCTTTTGGCCTAAATTGACGCCAACGACTTGTGGTTTCAACACGAGGCACTACGTTCCACCTACCATATACCACATTGGACACATGAACACTCTTCACGAGAGATTTGGGTCATCAATCTCACATGGAGATGATGTTCACTGGCCATCGAGATTTGCGATTTGACCCCATTACACTTTTTTGCGTTGGGGTTTCTTAAGTCCCAGACCACAAGCCAGCGGCCTTCAAGGTCAACACAATCCATCCCATATCATTGACAAATTCAGGCTGATTTATGCGCCAGAGTCATGGACAAGTATACATTTTAGATGTCAGTCAGCCAAGCCATTTGAACGATGTTACAAATTCCATTCCAAGAGAACTTTAAACGCTTTACAAAATGTTCTTTCAAAAAGGTTTCTCCATGTTCTAGTTAAATATGTGCTAATCAATAATGCAATGCAAATTATAATTATTATCATGATTGCTTTTTTTTTCATGTGAATTAAATAATATTATACTCTTAAAACATATATTTATATATGTTTTTAAACTAAATATCCAGATGTTGAAAATATTAATTTCGTATTATAAGTCTTATCAGATTACACATTCTTGCCTAAGTATAAATAATTATGAACATTATTTATGCATGCTAAATGAATTTTGTCATTTCTATTATGTGTCATTTATTTTAAGATATTTTCTTTGTAATCTACATCTGTGTATTTTAAACACATTAATTACTATATTGAATTGCGTTTTACTAATAGAAGAAAAGAAAAACGTTTGAATTATAATATGTTGTTACAAATAAACTGCGAGGCATAAGATAATGATATAGCTAAAATTATGCTCTTTTCATAGTTGATTTTCTCGTGAAGAAATTAACGGACTCCGCTAATTTTCTTTTATTATTTTAGATTTTTCTTTGGTATTTACATAGTTGGGCAAATGTTTCTTTAAACTTTTTTTTAAGTTATACCGGGTGTAAGAAACGAAATGTTTTTCTTATGGTAAGTTTGTGACATCCTGTAGGGAGGGCAAGGTACAAGTGTGGATATACAATAGAACCCCGATTATCCGTGTGCGGATTATCCGGGCTACGGATTATCCGTGCTATGATTTCCTATTACTTAAATTGCATTTTTGAGGTTTTATCAAAATAGCGTCACTGTAAATCACTCGACGGAAACTCTATACGCGGAGAGGGAGACTCATAATGAAAGATTTATTTTTTCTGTTGTCTTTTTATGGTAGGGCTATATGTATGGATATACATACTTACATATATGTATTACAATAAGAAATAAATGTTCGGATTATTCGTGCTTTTCAATTACCCGTGCCAACGTCCGGTCCCGAGGAGCACGGATAATCGGGGTTCTACTGTACATCGAAATCGTATTGTAGTCTTGTGAACATTTTGCTTTTTGAACGCCCCTGATATCGTTAGAAACAGAAAATAGGTAGTCTTACTCTTTAACATTTATGTTTTAACTGAAACAAAACTAAATTAACAATAAAAAATAACAGTTAACAAAACTTAAAAACAGAATAGACCAGGAAGGATATGTTTTTAGGTGGATGTGAGAGGTGGCATTCGGATTTTTGCGGATAAAGTTAGGTGATAACTTCGTTAATAATAATTGACATATGCTCCTTCTCAAATATGCCCGGAACATTAATAAAAAAATAAAATATTTAAAAATTTTAAAAAATTGTTTTTTTTTCTACTTTCTTTGCTTATAACTTTAAAACGATTCATTTTGGAACAAAGTGGTATAAGAATAAAACAAAGATAATTAAATTTTCTATCAGATACGATTGGTTAAAAATGTCTTAATTTAACACCCTTGCTGCAAAATAGCAAGAAATATAAAATAAGGGGGCAAAACAAGCCTGTCCTTATTCAATGTTTTTCCATCACTTAGATTACACTTGGAACCTTCCTAATTCGCTTAGAAAATTTTTGTAATGTGCTAAAACCGTCCACCAAATTTCATTAAAATTGACTTACTAGATTTTGCATAAGAATTTTGCAATCTAAACTTTTTTTAAAAAGTTAAAATTTTTTAAAATCTTGCACAACAAAAACTAGAACATACAAAGATTTGTCAATTTTTTTACATATAAAGAAGCACTCCACCTATCTAATGCACTTTACAGAATTAAAATCGGATTATTTAAGCAGCCTCAGCAATGTTTTAAAGTTATAAACATTTTTTTGGCTTATAACCAAATTAGTGCTGTCTCCAGGAGGGGGTGCTACGGGCTCCTTTATTTAGATGGATTTACCGGTAGAACACGAATTTTTTGGGTAACAGTTGATGCGGATGTCGATAAGATTGTTATAAACAAAGAACTTGAGGAATTACATAACATCGATTTTTCGCAAAATAAAACTTTTTTGTATTTCTTGGGTAATTCTAAGCAAAAAATGTTCTTACAAGTTTTTTCGTAGGATGCATAGTTTTCGAGATAAACGCGGTGGAACATTCAAAAAATCGAAAAATTGCAATTTTTGAACGAGAATATCTTTTGATTAAAAAATAAAATAGCAATTCTGCTGACAGCATTTGAAAGTTTAAGTTAAATTATACCGGTTTTAATTATTTGCATTGCTAAAAATTAATTTTTTTATTATTAAACAAAACTATTTGTTTAGAAGCCAAAAAATTGTTTATAATTTTAAAACATTGCTGAGGCCCCTTAAATAATCCGATTTTAATTCTGTAAAGTGTATTAGATAGGTAGAGCACCTCTTTATATGTGAAAAAATTAGCCAACTTCTAAATGGTCTACTTTTTGTTCAGAAAGATTTTAAAAAATTTGAACTTTTTTAAAAACATTTACATTGCAAATTTATTATGCAAAATCTATTAGGTCGATTTTAATGAAATTTGGTAGACCATTTAAGTTATAAAAATTTTCTAAACGAATTACTAAGGTTCTAAGTGCCACCAAAGTGGTTAAGAAACATTGAATAACAATTCAATGCTATGTATTGCTATATTGCAGAAAAGGTAATACCTTAAGACATTTTTGACCAGTCGTATATCATACAAAATTCAATTATGTTTATTTTATTTCTATACGACTTTGTTCCAAAACGAACCGTTTTAAAGTTATAAGCAAAGAAAGCAGAAAAAATCGATGTTTTTCGAAATTTTTAAATATTTTATTTTTTATTAATGTTCCGGGCATATTTGAGAAGGAGCATAAGTCAATTATTATTACTGAAGGTGTCACCTAACTTTATCTGCAAAAATCCGAATGCCACCTCTCACATCCAAAAATACACGTTTTTTTACAAATTAGTCCTGGTCTAGAAGGATACATAACGTAAACAGTTCTGATCGACACAATGTTTTTATTGGTATTTATAGGGTATTTTCTTCCTCCTGATGGAAATATTTTGTTTGTTTATGCCTACTTTGTATTAAATTAAAATAGATAAAAAATAAGTGATATATTTGACATAATAATTTTTGACAGCTTACTACACTTACAAAAAATCAAATTATTTTTAAATTTTACAAAAACTGATCAACATAATAATCAAACTCTACTACGAAACACAAACAGTTTAGCAAAATTATATTACACAGAAAATACAGAAAAATTAATCAGCCGGACAGCTTCTTAGGTTTTTTGCTGAATACACTCCTCACAGCAGGCTACAATATGATCCATGTATCACCAGCATTTTGAAAATGTGCAAAAATATCGGGTGTATAGATTTCACATGATTTTTACTAGGTTTACTCCTAATTTTTTAATTAATTGTCTTCGTTGTTTAGTATATTCCGTATTAATAAAAAACTTACATAAACGCACGACGGTGGTCTATCAGGACAAACTAATTTTTTTGAAAAAGTAAAACGATTTTTTTTTTGTTAAATAAAATGTAAATGTAGATGTCCATTTTTATGAAAGGTACTGAAACTCTCGACAATGTAGATTATTTATTTAGAATAAAATCAACGTTTTATTTCATAGCATTGTCCTGAAAGACCACCTGCGTCGAACGGAGTGTTATTAGTTATTTGTCGACCAAGTAAGCGGTATGCACAGCGCAACATAAAATAGGCAAGATTGTTTAATGGACGCTCTGTGATGTTTCGGGGTGGAATTTCCTTGAGCGTAAGTACGTACTTGGTGTCTACGTGGAGGCTCTTTAAATAGCGAGAGATACATTACGCAGGTTTTTTTCTTTGAGGAGTCTGTTCTTTCGCACTATACAGGGTGTTTCATTAAGAATTGTTCATATAGTAAATGAAGAAACCTTAGCACAAAAGACGAAGATTTAACCTAAACCACTAAAATAAAATATTCCTCCTTACCGAGATACAGGGTGTTTTATTTCAAATATTCTAAAATGATTTTAGCCCATTTCTGTAACAACTTTCAATATTTTTTGTTCAAACTTGACAAACAGTTTACACATGTTAAGATACTTTAACCAGTGTTAAAAGATAGTTTTCTGCTGTTATCAGAGGCGTGCTGTAGGTATATATACTTCATTTTCCCACTTTTCACCCTCACAATCTACGCTGCTGTCGTAATAATCATTTCAGCATGTCTTTTTGATTCTTCGTTATTTTTACGTAAATATCATCCTGTGTCTCAATGCGATAGAGTAAGTAGTTTTCAAATTATTTGCGTTTCAAGATAATGGATTCAATAAGATTATGTATTTTAAACAACATTCAATAGATTATTGGGTTTACTGTAAAGAGACCGAAATCATTAGACCGAAAGCAGTAGACCGAACTCATTAGACCGAAAAGCACTTTACCGAAACCTCACTAGACCGAACAGCAGAACACCGAAAAGCAGTTCTTTTCGTATCAGACTGTACAATTAACACAGTAACAATTTACACAGTCTATATATAAAATAGTACAAAAAAATACAATAAACAAAAAGACAGATATACAAAATCTTAGCATAATTTACTGCAATCTTTTTTAATTTATGTACCATTTCGGTCTAATGCTGTTCGGTCTAGTGAGGTTTCGGTAAAGTGCTTTTCGGTCTACTGCTTTCGGTCTAACGATTTCGGTCTAATTGTCGTGTACCAGATTATTGTGTTTAAAATACATTATCTTATTGAATCCATTACCTTTAAACTTAAATAATTTGAAAACTACTTACTCTATCGCATTGAGACAAAGGATAATATTTACGTAAAAAGTAACGAAACATCAAAAAGACATGCTGAAATGATTATTACGACAGTGGCGTAGATTGTGAGGGGGAAAAAGCGGGAAAATTAAGTATATATCCCTACACCACGCGTCTGGTAACAGCAGAAAATTATCTTTTAACACTAATTAAAGTATCTTAACATGTGTAAACTGTTTTGTAAAGTTTTGAACAAAAAATATTGTAAGTTGTTAAAGTAATGGGGTAAAATCATTTTAGAATATTTGAAATAAAACACCCTGTATCTCGGTAAGGAGGAATATTTTATTTAAGTGTTTTAGGTTAAATCGTCCTATTTTGTGCTAAGGTTTCTCCAGTTACTATATGGACAATTCTTAATGAAACAACCCTGTATATAGCAAATAATTTCATCTTATTGTTATGATAAGACATGGCCTCCACACGTATAGCATGTCGTCAGTTAAAACACATATTAAAGAGCGTCTAATTTCTTTGTTATTAAAGATATCAGAATCGGCCCCTGGGCGAGAAGAGTGTCATCCTTGTGTTAAATCCTTGTACTCTCTTTTACACAATTTGTATCTGGTTAGGCAAAAAAAAAGATATCAGAGAAATTAAAAACAAAATGTTCACAAAATATGAGACTACAACATAATTTCGATGTATACAGCGAACTACAGGACTTTCCGGCTTAGAAATTAAAAAAAAACGTTGATCTAAGCTCTGTAGTTAGTTAGCATCAGAACTAAATATAAACGCAGTGTCACGTCAACGTTTGGAAACACATCATTCACAGTTCTTTACTTATATTTGATGAGCCGATTTCCTCTTTAAATGATCTAAAAAATTCTACAAATTGTACCAGTTCTATACCTAGATTTTCATCTAAATCATTGGTATAAATGTATTGAGTGAGCTTCAATTTCATTAAATTTTCAAAATGATGTGAGAATACAAAATTGGAATGAATGGATTCATATGCAGAAAGCTTCTGACTTAAAGAGAAAATTAAGTTATCTATAATACCGATAAAATTTCTAGCCCTAAATTTCTCCGATGTTGTCATTTCAGTCTCTGGAGATGTTCCATAATCCAGTGGAGTCAGTCGAATATTTGTTAAAAGAATATAAATTTTTAAAGTGATCTAAGTGCCACCACTGCTGAATTAAGGTCAATATTTGGATCTTGGAGAATATATCTTGAGCTGTTTGTCCTCTCTAAGATTTCATTCTAAAATATTGCAAATATTTCTCTTTCAAGTAAACACATTCGATTATACAAACCATTTGCATCGCAACGAGTTTTAAATTGTTGCTCATCGTCTTCTGAAATTTTGGATAATGCTACTTTAATCTGAAATCTGAGTATAACCTTAACTAGTGCTTTTGCGGCATCACTTCTAAATAACCATCTACTGTGCGTCCGACCTTGACTTTACAGTACAGGTTCTTATGACCAACAGTGATGCCAAATTTTATCAGAAACAGGTTTTAAGCAAACATCCTTTTTTTCTATAGGATAACTATTAATAACTTAGGAATTAATATTATTGAAATTTTGTGGCTGTCAGGGGTTCTAAAACATTTTTTTTTTCGAAAAATACCTTTATGTAGTCGAGGAAATGAAGCATTTTGACTCTCAATTTTTTCGTCCAGCATGGATTTACTTGAAATTTTCACAAAAGGTAGGGAATAGGCCAAGGATCATTTTCTATATCATGCCGCTGTACGCTAAAACCTTGGGGGTGGTTGCCACCCCATCTCAGGGGTTTGAATTTCATATTACATTTTAACAATGTAAATCAATGTAAAAAGTAATTCTAAGAAAAAAATGTTTTTTACATTTTCTTCGTAAAACTAATATTTTTCGAGTTATTCACGTTTGAAAGTAACAGTTTTTCGTCAAAAAAATCGACTTTTTTAGCGGGTTTTTTGAGAATACCTCGAAAAATATGCATTTAATCAAAAAACCTGTAGATAACAAAATTGTATCTTTTAGTAACACAAACTAAATCCCTTTTTTCTATAATATCTTTAGTACCAATACAAACCGAGATACGGTATGTCAAAGTTAGCTTTTCTCGTAAAATGCATAATTTGAAATATTCAAAGCCAAATAACGGAAAACTTTGCATTTTTCGAGAAAAACTTAAATTATCTTCTTCAGGTATACAATTATACCTTTCAAATAATAATAATAAAGAATTTCTAACATGAAAATAGAGCGACTTATGATCAAAAAACGTGGGTACCTGCTTTTCTCTACGAAAAAATCAGTGAAAATAACCCCCTAACTACCCTCCTAATTAAAAATTGGTCTTCGTCTTTTTGTAATTCCTTGTATGTTTTTATTTTAAATACACCCAAGAAGATTGACCTATTTAAAAGGCCTAATTTTGGAAAAATTTGAGTTTAAAGAAAAAAGGTTTATTTGCAATTTCGTATTTTTTACCTTTTACTTCAAAATATCTCCGAAAATACTGAAGATACGAAAAAATGATGCATTACTAAATTGTAGCTTTTTTAATAACTAAAATTCTGCTGTGCATAGTTTTTCACTATAGTAAACAGTTAGTGAGATATAGCTGTTTAAAACCTCTATTTACGAGCAAACACCCCCTTATTCGAGCTTTTAAACCCACCAGAATTAAAGTCTAAGGGGATCTAACGGAATTTAATTTACACAGTCTTATAGGTCTTCACAAATCCTACAAGATCATTTTTGAAAAAACTTTTTATCGCCAAAAATGATGGAGCTATGTTTATAAATCAATTTTTTTTTTCGAAATATTCGAATAGTCCGCTTATGGAGCATTTATTAATGCATGTATAATACCACAGAACTGGTTCGTATACTGGAAGATGACTTAAAATCCATTTGTATTTGTACTTCTACATATTTGTAAATTCGTATTTTTGTGTAAATAAATGTTTTTGTAATTTTTTAATTCTACTTTTTCTCTGTATAGATCCATTAAATTATCTACTTATAAAAATTGTAATGTTTTTAAGGGTGGTTTTTAACGGTTGAAATATTATGATATTATATTCTAAAGCATAAAACAATCATTATTTTTAGCCAATCAAAACCAAATTTTACCCATATTAAAGTTTACAATGTTTTTATATAATTTTTGACAATAAGGGGTAGTGTACACCCCTAAAAATAATCGACGCCTTCAAGCATGTTATAGAATATGGAGTACAGGGTAAGAAGATCCTAATCCCAAATTTTTATGTAAATCGAGGCAAGCCGAAATTATTCTTTTAGGATAAGTAATTTTTCATATATAGCTCCAACAAGGGTGGTTTTAAGGGTTGAAATATTATATAAGTATATCTTAAAGCATAAAACAATCATTATGTAACTAATACGAACCAAATGTTGACAATATTAAAGTTTAAAATGTTATTATTTTATAATTTTTTACAATTGGGGGTAGTTTTTACCCTTAAAAACCCAAAAGCGTACAACGGCTCAATATAGAAAATGAAGTAGAGGGTGAAATGAGCCTAATCCCAAATTTTTGTACAAATCGATGCTGGACGAAAAAATTGCGAGGTTTGGCCATTTTTTCAGTTTCATTTCCTCGACTATATGTGAACAAAATAAAAATAATTTTGTATAAAACATTTGTATAATAATGTATTTAAGCGCATAAATATGTTAAATCTTAATAAACTTAATGAACTTAATAAATACGTAGGTGCCTACAGAAATAATTAAAATACATTTAAACTATATATTTTAGCTTCTTTCTACAATCCCGTCTTCCTCACTTTCACTGCCACTGTCGTAGGGTGTAAACACATTAAAATGATATTAATTTCATCTTGGAAATCAGTCATTAAGAATAACAATAAACTGCAATTAGGATCCAAATTTTCCAAATAAGCAATGAGTTATTCAATACAATGTTATCAGTAATAATTTTAAGCTTATTTAATATTCGTTGTTATAATTTAATTTAGGTGAACTGACCATCCACAATTATACGTTATTTATTCTCAACTGTAGGACCTGGTAGGACAATATAAAACTTTACTTAAACTTGACTGACAATCTATTTTATATTTTTCTTGACATTACTTCAGAACTGTCTATACTGTTAATACATAAATTAACAACCATAGAACAAGATTCACTTTTAATGTTGAATATTCTAACATTCTTAACCAAAAAAAGTTATTACGCATATCGATTATAAAATTGCTGATTATTTTTTGAAAACGACTATCACTCACAAAAAAAAAACAATGAAAAATATTGTTTTACTTGACTGTAACGGGTTAGTTTTACTTTAACATTTTTAGGGACCTACATTTTTAGGACCTTGGTAATGTCCGATTGAAAATTCTTTTGAAGAAAATCGGCATCTCCGCGCTAAAAACTACCATAAGGATATTGCCGTATGTTCGTGTACTGTAAAGTCAAGGTGGGACAGACATTAGTAGTATTCCTCTTTTAGGAACAATAATATTTCTGCCACACGGTAGGCGTTGCTCTCGCTTAAAGACGCAGCTTTTAAACATTCGATTAACAAGTTGTATCTATGTATGTATATGTAGAGGAAGTGAAAAATACATATAGTTCATATAGTTCTTTAAAGAAGTCAAAGAATGCTATGGCAGGAGGACAACACTCATAACTGACGCGTTGTCATAAGACTGTCCCCTGCGGTTTTTCAAATCGATATCATGTTCTTACAAGAATGTCATTAGATAATTAAATAATATTGTGACGTGATTTTGTCACCCGACTGTTTTCAGCTCCTTGCCTATTTATTATAATTTAACAAAAAGGGTCTTGTTTACATTAAATTTGATTTATGAATGCATTTAAAAGGGGGACCTTTTTAACAGGTATATTAACCTCGATATTTCTTTCTAGAAAATGCTTATTTGATATTTATGTAAATAACCCTTCGATTGTTATTCTAGAATAAAATGAATTCTTCCGTAATAATATTTCTTATTCTGGAACATTGTAATAATGTATAAATAGGGGTTTTTGGAATTAGTAAGTTCAGTTGTGAATTTGAAAACGTCGCGTCGGTCGGTGTATTTTGATGTGTAACGAGCGCCGTATATTTTTGAATTTGTAATTAGATAAATTAGATTTGGTGTAATATATAAATTAGATATCGTAGTTTGTAAAATAAAAGATATAAATTCATTGTCTTTCATTTGTTTAGTTGTAAGTTATTAAAAATAAATAAAGTCAACCGCGTAAAGTCAGTTTTGTAACATTATGTCAGAAGTGGATAATAAAATTAACATAAATTTTCGCGTTAAATACAGTGTGGAATAGTTTAAATAAATAAACATCAACTCGTAATAAATAAAGTGTGTGACCATGTCTTCTTAGTATAAGCCGAAAGTTTGTGACCTGCGCGTTACGGAGCTCAGAATAGAATTGGAAAATCGCGAGATTCACTCGGCTGGGAAAAAGGCTGATCTAGTCGATCGTCTAAGAACGCACTACAAGAAGAGGGTCATGATCCAGAAACCTACGTGTTTGAGGACAAGCATGCTGCTTTGATTTCGTCAATTTCTAAAGACATTATATCGTTATAGAACAAAGTTTCGACAGACATTATATCGCTAGAGAACAAAGTTTCTGGTGAAATCTCCCAAGTTTCCTCGGATGTTTTGAAAGTTTCGACAGACATTACATCGTTAGAGAACAAAGTTTCTGGTGAAATCGCCCAAGTTTCGGAGGATATAACATCATTAGAACATAAAGTTTCTAGTGAGATTTCGAAAGTTTCGGGTGATATTTCATCCCTTGAAAGCAAGATGACTAATGAGATCTCTGCTAGCATCTCTAAAGTCACTTCTGATTTTGACAAGATATCGTCCCTAAAATCTACTTTTGAAGAAAAGATCAAGGAAATAGAAAAGAAAATGGAGGAAACGGAAAAAGTAGACAAAGGGATGGAACCCACCTTAACAGACATTAAAGATGATGAAACCAAATAAAGTCATCATGGAACAACTATATGAAACAGTTCGAATCGGCGGCCAGAGCGAACGGATGGTCCGAAAAAGAAAAGGCTGTAAACCTCACTATTGCTCTTCGAGGCGACGCATTGGATGTCCTCCAGACCATAGCCGTAGAGGAGACAGATGACTTCGAACAGCTCAAAAAGAGACTGAATATGCGATACGGGCACGAACATTTAGAGCATGTCTATCAGTCGCAGTTTAAAAATCGAAGACAAAAGAAAGATTAAGCTCTTCAAGAATACGAGGTAGATAGATATTGCCGGGTCTAGGACGTTTCATCGCCGCCGTTTCGATGCCGCCAGTTCGATGCCGATGCCGGCCGATTCATCGCCAGTCAATTAATCGCTATCTGATATATTTCCGAATTTTCGACAGTTACAATTATTAGTTATTTTTAGTATTCATTAGGAATTCTAGGAAATGCGAGATATGACAGCGATGAAATGGACTGGCGATGAACCGGCGGCATCGAAACGGCGGGCGATGAACCGGCGGCATCGAAACGTCCCATTCCGGATATTGCCAGGTTAGTACGATATGCATATCCAACAGCTCCCGAAGGCATGGTGGAAAAGTTGGCTGTTCAAACATTCATTGATGGCCTTCATGATCATGAAATGCAAAGAACACTGCGATTAGCTCGTCACAAGACGCTGGTCGATATCTTGTCCGTCGCCCTCGAATACGAATCAGCTACCCGAGCCTCTGGTGGGTACAGTAAAGTTAGGACTGTGAAAGAGGAACAGGATGAGGACAAACTTGACCAGCTTGTTAATATGATGAAAGACATTGCATCCAAAAAAACGAAGACCACAAGCTGCTTGAATTGTGGTGAAATGGGACACGTACGGAGTTGATGTAAATACCCTAGGTACAATAGCAATCAAGAGACTCACCAGCAGGAAAACTAGAACGGGTCGGCCTTAGGGGGCAGCTTCGACCCGCAACTTTTCCAAAGATCCTCTCATACTAATAGCTTCTTTGAAATGTCGTGAAGAAATGGTAAAAAGTAAACATTGTTGGTGGATACCGGAGCAACCAGGACCATTATACGACAGTCAGTTATAAACAGTCGTAAGAAGCTCTTACCAACGAGGTTGCGACTGCGGACTGCCACAGGTGAAAATGACAACATCCACGGAGAAATCCAGATACAATTAGGGATTGGAGCAGAAAAGTTCGTCCATACTGTCATAGTTGCAGACATCGAAGAAGATGTTATATTAGGAATGGATGTAATGAATTTGCATGGATTTCAATTGGATTTTAAGAACAGGGTAATCAAAGTTAGCAACGAGGAGGTATTTCTTCATCCACACGATGACAGCACTGTGCTAGCAGCCATTAAAGAAGATACAGTTGTGCCTGCGAGGAGTGAAACGATCATCGTAGCGCGGCTACAGGGAATTGTAGAAGGAGGAACACCTGTTATGGGTGGAGCCATGGAACCACGACGAGGAGGTTGGCCGAGGAATCATAATTGGAAACGAATTGGTTACTTCTGCTAAAGAAATTCCCGTGAGATTAATTAATGTCAATGACTACCCGGTGACCATCAAGAAGGAGACAAAAGTAGGAACTTGTGTACCCGTGACGTCCATCATCCGTCAGACGACAACATCAGATAATTCCAACGACAAGTTCGACCAAATGGTTGCAGTTGCAGGGTAGTCTCTAAACCAAGTGGAGAAAAGGAAATTAAGGGAATTTCTTCGGCAATACCGTGAGATATTCGTACCGAAAGGAGGAAAGACAGGAAGAACTACCGTTGTCAAACATAAAATTGACACTGGAAACGTTAGGCCAATTCGTCAAACAGCTCGACGACTACCACAGGCGAAGAGAGAGGAAGCTGAAAGGATTGTTCAAGAAATGAAGCAAGACGGGGTGATAGAACCTTCTACGAGCCCATGGGTCTCTCAGGTGGTCTTGGTCAAGAAGAAAGACGGAACTACGAGGTTCTGTGTGGACTACCGTTTGTTGAACAATGTTACCAAGAAAGATAGTTATCCTCTGCCTCGGATCGACGACACGTTGGACACATTGGCTGGAAGTAAATTGTTTTCTACGTTGGACTTGAAGTCTGGATATTGGCAGGTAGAAATGGATCCAGTGAACAAGGAGAAGACGGCCTTCACTACAGGATCTGGGTTATGGGAATTCAACGTTATGCCTTTTGGACTCTGTAATGCTCCTGCGACATTTGAGAGGCTTATAGAAAATGTGTTGGGAGGGTTGTCTTGGAAAACGTGCCTGGTGTATTTAGACAACATAATCGTTTTGGGGGAAACGTTTGAAGACCACCTGAAGAATTTCGAAGACGTTTTTAATCGACTTAACGCTGCTCAGTTGATGTTAAACCCCTATTTCAAAGTAAAGTCAATTATTTAGGTCACATAGTCAGCAAAGAAGGAGTGGCCGTGGATAAAGAAAAAATCGATTCCATTAAGGAATGGTCTGAACCAACTGACAAACATCAAGTGAGAAGTTTTCTTGGACAATATACTTACTATTGGAGGTTCATTAAGAAGTTTTCGGATATCGCTAAGCCATTAACGCGACTTACAGAAGAAGCAAAGGATTATTGCTGGGATGGAGACTGTCAAACAGCCTTTGAAACCTTGAAGAGACATTTAATCACAGCGCCAATTAGGGTATCCACTGCCAGAAGGAGAGTTTATCTTAGATACGGATGCAAGTAATGTGGGAATTGGAGGAGTGCTATCTCAGATTCAAGGTGGACAGGAACGAGTACTTGGATATTTTAGTAAAGTGCTTTCAAAACCTGAACTAAATTATTGCGTCACGAGAAGAGAACTTCCAGCAGTAGTGAAATCAGTGGAACACTTCTATCAATACCTCTATGGAAGGAAGTTTCTAATCCGAACCGACCATGCCGCCTTTACGTGGTTAATGCAGTTCAAGAATCCAGAGGGTCAGAGAGCCAGATGGATTGAACGACTTCAAGAATACGATTTCAAGATCTAACATCGAGCCGGAGTTAGTCACAGGAACGCTGATTCTCTATCTAGAAGACCGTGCCCAGCAGAGTGTTCCCATTGCAACAAAACAGAGTCAAAGGAAGCAGCAGTACTAAGAACAACAGTGTTCAACGACGAGTGGACGCCTAAAAAGATCAAGGAAGAACAAGAGAAAGATCCAGTTTTACAGAAGATTCGAAAATGGAAAGAAGAAAATCGTCGACCATCTTGGCAAGAAATATCAAGTCTAGGCTCAGCAGCTAAGACGTATTGGGCCCAGTGGGAATCATTTATCTTGGAAGACAGCTTGCTTAAACGAGTAATGGAAAATGATGATGGTTCAGCGAGGAGACCACAGTTGGTGATTCCAAAGAGCAGAGTAGCCGAAGTACTTCGTCAGTTACACGACAGTCCATCAGGAGGGCATTTTGGTGTAAATAAAACCATTCAGAGAATTCGGGAACGGTTTTATTGGATGAATAGTTCCGACGATGTGAAGCACTGGTGTAAGAAATGTACTACCTGTGCTACAAGTAACGGACCCTACCGGAAAAGAAAGGCTCCTATGAGACAGTACAATATTTGTTTGGATTTCAGTTTGGATATTGCCGGGTCATTTCCAGAAAGTGAAAATGGATGCAAATACATGGTGGTAATGGATTACTTCACGAAATGGGTTGAGATCTACGCAATTCCAGACCAGAAGGCCGCCACTATTGCAGATGTGTTAATCAAAGACTGCATCAGCCGATTTGGAGTGCCTCTGGAGATCCATAGTGACCAAGGAAGGAACTTTGAGAGCGATCTATTTCAGGGAATTTGTGATAGACTAGGCATGAAGAAGACAAGAACCACGGCCTATCACCCGCAATCGGATGGAATGGTGGAGCGTATGAATAAGACAGTCGGCAAGTATTTGACAAAGATGGTGTCCAATCATCAGCGAGACTGGGACCAGTACTTTACGTTCTTCGCAATGGCCTATAGATCTGCTGTTAATGAATCAACGGGCCAAACACCAGCAAAAGTCCTATTTGGACGTGAGATGCGTCTACCCTGTGATCTAGAGTTTGGATGTCGACCTGGAGAAGATGTGGCTGGTGAGGATTATGTGAATGAATTGCGAAGAAGAATGGACGATATACACGAGTTGGTCCGTTCCCATCTTCACATCGCTAGCGGCCGAATGAAGAAACGATACGATACCCAAGCCGAGAAGGGAAGTTTCAAGGAGAACGTCAAAGTCTGGCTTTATAATCCAAAGCAGCGAACAGGTTGTTCTCCCAAGTTGCAGCAGTTTTGGGAAGGCCCGTACCTTATTGTCAAGAAAATGAATGACGTTGTCTACCGAATAAGCAAGATTCCTAGGGGAAAGCCGATGATAGTTCACCATAACCGGTTGGCGCCGTACGAGGGAGACCACGACGTAGATGAAGAAGTGGAAGTAAAACAAGTTCGAGAAATACCTGACCTCACGTTTGAGGAGTTCATGGGGCCTATGGAGGTACCGGTAAAGCGAGACATGGTGTTACCACTGAAGAAAAGCGAGATCTACTCGCACTTCTCGATGACTATTCACTGGCCCATACCATCCCGGAAAGTATCGGAGACGCACGAGGGTTGGCATCCGCCTTTCGAAGGAAGTTTGGTCGAGTTGCAGAACTTCAATGCCAACTGCCAGCTCCTGGCAAAGCATTGAAACTCCAAGATGCATCACGTTACCTATTCTATCTGGTAACAAAAGACACTGTCCATGACCAAGCTACAAACCAATATGTATGGGATGCATTAATTCAATTAAGAGAGCACGTGTTGGAGTCCGACGTTCAAAAGTTAGCCATGCCAAAGTTAGAATGCCGCCAATTAGACTGGAGAGTTATCCGAAATATGGTAGAAGAAATTTTCCAAGACACCGAGGTCCAGGTGTTAGTCTTTTGCAATCCGCATAGTTACTGGTGCGGAGCGAAGACCGTTCCTTGTCACTTTTATACAACTGGGAGTTGTAAAAGAGCGTCCAGTTGCAGATACCAGCATCCAGTTCGAGTCCCGCCAAGGTTCCAGGAGATATCGTAGATATCGTAGTTTGTAAAATAAAAGATATAAATTCAGTGCCTTTCATTTGTTTAGTTGTAAGTTATTAAAAATAAATAAAGTCAACTAAAATTAAACTTGGTGTCTAAAAACATAAATAATAAAATAGTAAAGTCAACCGCGTAAAGTCAGTTTTGTAACAATCTTTAATCCAGATTTAGCCATACGGCTCACACTCCCTCTAAGGGGAAAATTGACTCATCCCAGATACCTACGGTATCAAAAGGATTGAGCTCTGGTGGGACTCTTTCCGTGTTATCGAGCCCTAGGTGACTTGGTATGCAGGTGTATCTCCCAAAAATTTTCGTACACATCTGGTCGTTGCGAGTAGTACTGCTTTCTGCATGGTCTTATAAAGATGTTCATTAAGACCCAGCTTTTTTATGCTTTCGAGGAGGGTCTTCGGAATGACTCCAGTAGTAGACATAATAATCGGTATCGTCTGGGTACTTTGCATTCTCCATTGTCTCCGTATTTGAATTTCCAGATCTCTGTACTTGGCGATCTTTTCAGTAAATTTAGTACGTAGATTATTGTTGTTAGGAATCGCCACATCAATGAGGGTTGTTTGTCTCGTTAATTTATTGACTAATACGAGATCTGGTCTATTATGCGCCACTGTTTGGTCTGTGAGCACAGTGCGGTCCCAGTATAGCTTGTAGTTGCCATCCTCAAGCATACTCTCAGGGACGTATTGATAATATGGGAGATGGTCGGTTTGGAGAAGTCCCAGCTTGATAGCTATCTCCTGATGAAGGATTTTTCCCACTGCGTCATGCCGTTCCTTTTACTCAGTTGCAGCAAATGCCTGGCAGCCCCCTGTAAGATGTTGGATGGTTCTTGGGCTTGACATCCATATCGGCATCTGTCGTTTTGAACATGAGGGTCTTTGATGATATATTTCAGGTAATTTCTAGTTGGTATAACCTGATCCTGAATGGCCAGTAATGAACCCTCCGTTTCAGGGAACATCTTTCCTGATGTCAACCAGTAGTTCGACGCTATATTGTCGACATAATCTTGGCTGACCTCATTGGGATGTCGCCCGTGCAGAGGTTTACCCATCTAGGCGTGCACTTTTTCGTCCTTAGTTAGGTGGTTTATGCGCAGTTCTGCTTCCCTCAGTTTTATCGGTGTTGTGTCATTTACTGCGCAGATAGCGCGATGTAGAGTAGATGTTTCAGCCTGCATCTGAAAATAAGATCTTAAATTAGCAATTTGTTTGTCTAATTGCTCACCTATATCCATAAGTCCTCTTCCTCCTAAATTCCGTGGTAATGTTCTTTCTACTGCACTTTTTGGATGGTGTTTTTGTGCCTTTGTGAGGTGCGTTCTTACTTTTCGCTGAAGATTTTCTATGTCCGTTTTTGTCCACTTAACAATGCCAAATGAATAGCTAAGCGCGGAGCATGCGTAGGTGTTTAGTGCCTTAAACAAATTCATACTGTTAAGGTGTGAGCGGAGCAGCTGTTTTACCCTTCGTATAAACTCAGTAGTTATCTCTGTTTTCATTTGTTTATGGTCAATTTTCCGCGCTTGCTTTACTCCAAGATATTTATACATATCGTTTTCACCCATGTTCTGGCCATTTTGCATATCGAATCCTCCGGGCTGTACTTTCCCTCTGACTATATTTAAAATACGGCAATTGTCTAGTCCGAAGTGCATACTAATGTCATTAGAAAAAGTTTCTACAGTTTTTAGCATTTCATCGAATTGGTTTCGAGTGGAAGCCATTAATTTCAAATCATCCATATACAATAAATGATTAAGCTTCGCCACCACATTGTTGTTATTTTTGATGCTAAAACCTGCGTCTGTGGAGTTCAATAGCTGAGATAGTGGGTTCATAGCTAGACAGAACCACAGTGGACTCAACGAATCTCCTTGAAACAGGCCCCGGCTGATTGCGATATTTTCAGTTTCGATGTTATTTTCACCAGGTATTTGAAGGTGAATTCTAGTCTTCCACTCCGTCATTATATGCTCTAAAAAGATCACTATATTATCATCGACTTTATATATTCTCAATATATCTATAAGCCATTCATGCGACACTGAATCAAAGGTCTTCTTGTAATCAATGAAGGCAGTAAAAAGATTCCTCTTTTTGGAATATGCCTGGTTAGAAATGACTGAGTCGATGATAAGTTGTTCTTTGCAACCCATGGAACCCTTAGCGCATCCTTTCGGTTGATTCTCTATGATATTGTTCAGAGCACAGTGTTGGTAGATACGCCGGGCTACACAGGATGTGACCAATTTATACAAAGTTGGAAGACAAGTAATTGGGCGGTATTTGGCTGGATCTTGGGTGTTATTTTGATCCTTCGGAATTAAATAAGTGGTTCCCTGAGGTAGGAATGATGGCATATCCTGCGGATTAGAAATAACATGATTAATTAGTGTTGATAAGCATTCATGAACACTCCAAAACTTCTTGAGCCAAAAGTTTTGAACTCCGTCTGGTCCAGGAGATATCCAGTTATAAAGCTCTTTGATGGTATTTGAGACTTCTTCAGTAGTGAAGGGTTCGTAAAGGGTGGTAATGTAGTGTTGGCAGTTCTGTGTCGTATCTTCTATCCATCCAGCATTGTTGTTAAGAGCAGCTGGCATGGAAATTTGATTTCCCCAAAACTCATGAATTTCTTCTTGGCTTGGGTAAGTCTTATCGACACGTTCTACAGTGGAATTGAGTTTTCGATAGAACGCCTTTTTAGAACTTTCAAAAAGAACATTGTCGCTTTTGCGGTTGTTACTAACTTTGTACCTCCTTAGTCGTCCTGAATAAACGGAGAGCTTTTGTTTTAATGTATCCAGACACTGATGGGCTGTGTTGTTTTCTGAATCATATCTTGAGTGTCTTGCGGTAGTCAGCATTATTTCTTCAGCTCTCCTGATGACTTTTCTACTTGTTACACCTCGTGTGTATTCTGTGACTATACTAATATCCCTACGTAGTAATTCGATCTTTCCGAGTAGTCTTTTTTCCCAGGGTGCAATTCTGTTAACAGTTCTTTCGTTATTAGTACCCCGTCGTGTTCTGATCTTAACACCCACTACATTAGCAATTGCTGTTGCTGCACAGTAGATTAGCATATGCAAATATTCTAACGTGTGAGCTTCTACGACATAGTTGGGTAGGACTTCAGTGTTCACAATTTGTAACAGCGCACCTAGTTTCTTACAAGAGTTTATTCGTGGTAGAGGTG
This sequence comes from Diabrotica virgifera virgifera, assembly GCF_917563875.1. Lineage (NCBI taxonomy): Eukaryota > Metazoa > Arthropoda > Insecta > Coleoptera > Chrysomelidae > Diabrotica > Diabrotica virgifera. Next base: position 134,434,405 of record NC_065449.1, on the reverse strand, counting down.
GTCTGCTAAGTGGGTTTGTTCCATTAAACTCTTATACGGCACGAGCCATTTCGTTTACTAGACTATCGCGCAACTCGTTGTTTTCCTGCTGTGTATTATCAGGTTGAGTTTCTGGCATGGGGATCCCAGGAATCTGCTCATCGAGGATTTCATTAGGGACTTGATCTAAAACTTGTTCTTGGTTATTAATCTCCCGTTCGACTTCGCTTTTGATCGAATTGCGTCTAGTCTCTGGGATAAGGTTGTTCCTTATGATTACCCGGTATTGATCTGATACTCTTTGCTCCGATACTTGAATATCTGGGTATGACCTGCAAAATTCGGCATACAGCTGTTGTCGGTAGCCGATTGTTTCTTGACCGAGGTTTGTCACGTTGTAATAGAAGCGCAAAATGTTTTCATTAATGGACACAGTCCATTTCATGCGCTGCCTCGGTCGTCCCGCTTGAGTGAGCGCCGGCTGATGATCCAGCGCAGCACCTTCGGTGGAGCTCTTGTTGTTGTTTGGCTCGCTTGTGGTTGTGGTTGTGGTTGGGCTGTAGCTGATTGTATGACAGGGGCCCGCCTCCTCAACACCCTGCCACCGACGTCCCGCATGCTGTCACGTCCAGCGCCGGCTCCAGACGTGCCCTGGCGATCCCCAGGCAGCGATCCTAAACAATCTTTAATTATTAATATATTTTATTATTAATATATTATATCTTCTGCTTTATGACCGTGATTTGGCAAAAATATGAGAAACCTTTCAACAGGAGTGAAACCTTCCATGTAAAGAAATATCACAGTTAATTGATTGACAAAAATTATTATTTTATGTGAATAATGTGCTGATTTTTTTACGTTTGAGGCTTTGTGGGGGCCTTCAGAATGTGGGGGCCCGGGGCAGATGCCCAGCCTGTCCCCCTTAAATCCGACCCTGACAATAATTAGAGAGTTTATTACCAAATTTATATATTTTTTTTCTGCAGAGATAATTGTTTTCTTTACTTGTATATTTTCCAAAATGAGGAGTGGTTTTAATGGATGTAAGATTATAAAAAAATATTTGTATTGTAATGATCAAAAAAGTATCAATGCATGTAAGTTAAGAGATAAATAAATGATAATATGTTCAAACTTATTTTTTATTGTTTTTATTTTATAAAGATAGGGGTTGTTTTAAGGGTTGAAAAATCAAACAAAGAAATAATTATTTATGTACCAAGTCAGTAAAGTGACTCTTTATCGAACGAGTCTGATATTACGAGCAGAGTGAGCGAAGCGACGAGGCGAGTAACAGACGAGTTATAGACTATAACGACAAAGTAAAGAAAAGCCCTTAAAATTGATATTTTCTTCAGAGAACTTCCAAATATCCGCTTTTTAATGTGACGTTTATTTGACACTCGAACTTATTGTTTGGATAACAAATTTTATCAAAAATTGTAAATAAATATTGCATATTAACGTCAAATATGTCATGTGTGTATCATATGTTTACCGTCAAATTGTGGTCGCCAAAAATGTCAGGCGACTACGCTAGGTGTCGCGTCAGTCATGCACGGAGCGAATAAGTATTTTTTTTATTATATTTATTGTTGTTATTATTTACTTTAACGTAAGGTTATTAACTTAATTCTTGTTTTCTATTTCTAATGATTTTATTTACATTGAATATTAATTTGTTTTGTTGTATAATCCACTTCCGCAATAATTATGCGATAATTTGATTTAAAATGAATTCAACAATTTTGTGTAATTGGGCAACAATGTCAACTTAAATCTCTTATGTAGATAATAACGTACAACGGTATCTACAGTGCGTCCATAAAGTAACGCATAAATTCATTATTTCGTAAGCCGGCGACTTTAAGGAAAAATCTCGAAACAGGTCGATTTTTATTTTTAAAATACAATTTTTTGGCATATATATTATACTAGTGACGTCATCCATCTGGACTTGATGACGTAATCGATGATTTTTTTAAATGAGAATAGGGGTCATGTGATAGCTCATTTGAAAGAGTATTCAATTCTCTATTCACTAGTATAAACATTAACATAATTATTTATACAGGGTGTCCAAACAATGCTTTTTTAATTAAATTAATTGAGACAAAAAGAAGAATGTATGTAATTTATTTAATTCAGAATACGTTTTACGGTTGTCAGAAAACAGGAAAACATGTTTAGTTGACAAATAAATATTGCTTTTCGCATAATTCCATGTTAAAGCTGCCACCCACCTGCCTCTTGGAAATTTGAACATTATGTTTAAGCGAAAATCAATGTTTATTTTTTCAAATTAAGCACTTTTATGTTTTCTGAGAGAAGTAAAATGTATTTAGAATTAAACAAATTACATAGGTACATTTATCTTTTTGTGTCAATTAATTTAATTTAAACAAATTTTTTGGACACCCTGTATAAATAATTATTTTAGTGTTTATATTAGTGAATAGAGAATTAAATACCCTTTCATATGAGCTATCACATGACCCCTATTCTCATTTAAAAAAATCATCAATTACGTCATCACGCCCAGATGGATGACTTCACTAGTATGATATATATGCCAAAAAATCGTAATTTAAAAATAAAAATCGACTTGTTTCGGGATTTTTCCTTAAAGTCGCCGGTTTACGAAATAATTAATTTATGCGTTACTTATGGATGCACTGTATATTGTACGGACTGTATTAAATGAATAAAAAATATTAGTCCTGTCGCCAGGGGGGTACAACGGCCTCCTTTATCAGATGGGCTTACCCAAGTTTTTTTTATTTTTTTTGACCCGTAGAACACGAATTTTTTGGGTAACAGTTGATCCGGATGTCGATAAGATTGTTATAAACAAAGAACTTGAGGAATCACATAATCGCAACACAAAGCATTTTTTTGTATTTTTTGAGTCATTCTAAACAAAAAATGTTTGTACAAGTCTTTCGTAGGATGCATAGTTTTCGACATAAACGCGGTGGAACTTCCAAAAAATCGAAAAATTGCAATTTTTGAACCCGAATAACTTTTGATTAAAAAATAAAATATGCTTTTTCTCATGAGGATCTTTCAGTGCGTCACAGTTTTTCGATGTCTTTCTAACGCGTTAAATTGCATTTGACAGAAAAAAACGCACGTCGGTGATTACATTTCGTCGGTGACATTTATAACATTTATTCTAGTTGTCAATAGGTGGCGCTATAATCGAAATAAAAATTATTTTCGAATTATATAATATATCTACGAATATAATCTGTACAATTTATAAGACTATACAAATCAAAGAAAATACCATTTTATAAATACAATAAACAGAATTGATTTCTTTTTATGCCAAATTGCAAATAAAATTTGACAACTGTCAGATTTAACTAAAATGTCATGTCACTAAAATGTATATTATCACGGACTTACCTTTTTTCTATCATTTGTGACGCACTGAAAAATGCTCATGAAAAGAAGCATAGCAATTCTGCTTACCGCATTTGAAAGTTCAAGTCAAATTCTATCGGTTTTGATTATTTTCATTGCTAAAAATTAATTTTATTATTGTTAAACAAAGCTATAAACACATAGTGCTTGAATGATGTTTTCAATGCATTTCTCATTTATAATCGAATGAGTAGGCGAGCATACAGACTATTTCTACGTAGATTACGTACATTAAACGCATGCATTGGGCACGGGAAACACTATGTGGTTATAGCTTTGTTTAACAATAAAAAAATTAATTTTTAGCAATGCAAATAATCAAAACCGATAGAATTTGACGGTGAACTTTCCAATGCAGTAAGCAGAATTGCTATTTTATTTTTTAATCAAAAGTTATTCGGGTTCAAAAACTGCAATTTTTCGATTTTTTAAAAGTTCAACCGCATTTATCTCGAAAACTATGCATCCTACGAAAAAACTTGTAAGAACATTTTTTGCTAAAAATCACCCAAAAAATACAAAAAAATGTTTTGTTTTTCGAAAAATCTCTGTTATGTAATTCCTCAAGTTCTTTGTTTATAACAATCTTATCGACATCCGGATCAACTGTTACCCAAAAAATTCGTGTTCTACGGGTCAAAATACATAAAAAACTTGGGTAAGTCCATCTGAGTTAAGGAGGCTGTTGTATGATGGGGCAAAAAAGCCCCGAAACCGGTATAGACACTTCCTGAACTCTCCGATTGAACTAGAATATAATGCTGCATTTTCAGGTTGCAGCGAAATTAAAAATGTTTATACATTTTTAAATTATATTTCTTTGCAAGTTTCAAGGTGATAAGAATTAAATTTTTTCCCGATTATTGTATATCATGTTCGTTGGGGCAAATATGCATTTTAAAGTGTTTTCTATTAAAAATATATGATATATATGTTTTAATTAAAATATATTATATTTGTTTTAGGGATTTAGCAGCTCGCAACATCCTAGTATTTTCTAAAAACAAAGTTAAGATATCTGATTTCGGCCTAAGTCGAGCTCTTGGTCAAGGCAAGGACTACTATCAAACCAATTTTAATGTAAATTTAAAATTGCCCATAGCATGGTGTGCACCGGAATGCATAAGTTATTTACGTTTTACTACCGCTAGCGATGTTTGGGCATTCGGAGTAACACTTTGGGAGATGTTTTCGTATGGATTCCAACCATGGGCTGCACTTACAGGACAACAAATTTTGGAAGCAATCGACGAACCAAATTTTCAAAGGTACTATACACTACATACACTACCTTAACAATTTAAAAGAGAGATGGAGAGAGAAATATCATAAAATATTTACAGCTCACCGACTGTAACGTGGCCGGTGGTGGTAATTGTTTCTGTTGTTTCTGAGTCAAATATACAAGCATTCTAGTGAACGCACAACTTGAGGGAGGGGCTTATTATCGGCCACCTTAAGATCGGTGAGTTGTACTGATATAATGTTTGACGGTGTAATTCGCAAAGATGAAAAAGCGTAAAAAAGTAGCAGTGTAGTGGGTTTGGATTTTTCGGTAGTGGGATGAATATTGATTCTACCCAGTCTAGCAACGTTCCGGGCTATATCCAATCTGCACCTGGGCTCTTATTAAGTTTATTAACCGCATTTATAATTTCAGTTTTCAGAATTTCTGGTCATTCGCTGTTGTTGTCCAATCTTCTTGATTCTTCAGGTATGCCGTTAAAATATCTTTGATATAGCTTTCTCATTCTTTCAGTTTATCGTGGGTCGACTCTAGTAGTTTGTCGTCCTTGTTCACCATGGTGTGAAAAGTTGTTCTCTTGTTAGTCGGTGTGAACTGTTTTACTTTTTTATGTAACTTAAAAATATCGTGCCTTTGTTGCAGTTTTTGTAATCAACTATTTTACCAAAAAAATGATATAACGTTTCGAAGCCCAAATCGTGTTTCGTTGTCAAAATACAAAATACTACTAAAATAAACAAAAATTTTGTTGCTAAGTAAAAAAATTCGTATAATAATTGATTTAATCTGACTCATTTATATTGGCAATTCAGACGTATATTAGGTATACATTTTAAAGTAGTAGACTTTAAAGTGATATCGCCAATATTTATGAGTTGCGTTCCTGGGACGACTTTACTAAAAGATAGTTCATTCGATTACATGAAATCAATCCCAACTCAAGAATATCCGTCACAAAAAAATCATAGCATGTGATCTGTCTTTAAAAAGACAACCAAATGCAACGATGACAGTAAAATCCTCGCGTTAGAGATTCCATAGTAAATCACGAGGGAAAATCAGGAAAAAACCTCGTGATACTATCCCGACATCGTAAGTATTTGGTCTTACATTTAATTTACTTTCAAAAAACTAATACCAAATTCTGACTTTAATATGTTTAAATTATAAATAGAGAGTCTTATCATACCAGCCAACGAGTAAAGACGTTAAATTCTAATTAATATTCGATTACAGTTTTTGCAAAAGTTAAAAACGCGTTTTGTGAATGTGTTATTTTAGCGATAAACATTGGTAAGGTGACTTTGAATACATATTATAGACGACTTCAAAAATAGGCCAGTATTTACTGGGCCCAAATAATTGATATTTTGGCATACAAAATATCAATTTCTACATCATGGCATCCTCATCTACGTCAACTCAACCTAGTTCTACACCAGACCAACAATCTCTAGAACCTAAAAGCTACTCTTCCGTAACCAGACAAACAACCGCTAATGTTTTTCCATCAAGAAACCAAGAAATTGTGTTCGACGCAATTGACAACACCAATATTGAAGATTACCTTCACAGTTTAAGCCAAATTATTCGACCAATAAATATTATTCAAAGCTATCCAACAACAGAGCAAATGAAAAATTAGTGGACGACTTTATTACCAACCACGGAAAAATCAAAGTTAATCAACAACTCTTACAAGCACGACGACTAATCACACCCAGCCAACGACTAGTACTCCCAGGCGTATGTCCATCTATTCCACACTCAATCTTAGAATCCGAATTGCAAGCACTTGGTGTCAACCTTTTGTCACCCTTATCATTTCTCCGTATTGGGACTTCCAGTCCTGAGTTCCAGCATATATTAAGCTTCAGGCGACAAACCTATATATCCCCTTTAACCAACCATACCTTACCGATTCTTTTATTATCACCCACGAGGAGACATCATATAGAATATGGATATATTTAGACAACCAGACTTGTCATATACAGGGTGATTGATTAGTAGGGTAAAGCTCAATAGCTCCGCTATAGTAATAGATAGCAATAAAAGTTAATAACAAAAATTTTAGCCACCTTTGAGCTTCAAATTACAAAATTAGTTAGAATGTTACAGGGTGTTCGATAACACAATGGCAGACCTAACTTATGTTTTTTTAAATGGAACACCCTATATTTTATTTTATATTCGAAATCCTGTTAACTTCTCCATCACAAAAAGATAAATGTTTGTAATGTTATACAGGGTATTTACAAAGTTATAACCAATTTTGTATGAAAATCGTAACAAGTTCAACTCCCTGTATAAATAAAAATAAGAACAACAGCAATGGTTTATTAATGCCATTTTTTTTTATTTATTGTCAAAATTTTTAAGAATTATTGATATTGCTAATTTTCTTTATATCAAATACGCGAGTCAAAACGCAAGTACATTATTTTCTCAGTAATGTTAAATGGAACACCCTGTATTTTATATTAACGTACACCCTGTATTTTATTATTGAAAAGTAACATTAACGTACTTTAATTTTTATATAACATGCCCTATGCCCAAATTTATTAGTTTTCGAGATATTTTCATTTTTCAGAGCAAATTATTTTAGGTGTTTAAATTTATCTAAATTTTAAGTAAGCCATGACTGAATTGACAATTGAAGATTATCGATTATCAATCCGGTAATCAATGTAACACTGTAGCAAATAAAGAAATAAAAATAATTTATTAGTAATACATTTTACAAACAAAAACACAACCACTACGTGCAACATTTTTGAAACAATTAAAAACTATCTTTTTATGTAAATGCAACAAATAAACAAAGAAAATTAGTAATAAATTTTACAAAAAAAACACACAAACACAAAATACAATATTTTGTGAAGACAATTAAACACTACTTTTGTATGTAAATGTAACAATGTAACAAATAAAGAACGAAACATAATTTATCAGTAATACATTTTGCAAAAATACATGTTTGAAAAAATTAGAAGCTACTTTTAATAAAATATTTTTAATATTTAATTACATAAGGTGTTCAAAATTATCTCCTAACACATTTATGTACGCCTAAAAATGAGCATTGAATGAGCTACTTTACGGAGCATTTGTAAATTAACACATCGAAATACACTTTGTATTCTATTTTTCATCTCATCCCTTGTTGTTGGAGGTATTTTATAAACTTCATTATTAACGTAACCCCAAAAAAATCAGTCCAGTTTATTAAATTCTGGTGATTTGGGTGGCCACGCTACTGGTCCATTGAAAAATGAAAATATCTCGAAAACTAATAAATTTAGACATAGGGAATGTTATCTAAAAATTAAAGTACGGTAATGGTACTTTTCAATAGTGATATAAAATACAGGGTGTTCCATTTAAAATTACTGAGAAAATAATGTACTTGCGTTTTGACTCACCCTGTATTTGATATAAAGAAAATTAGCAATATCGACCATTCTTGAAAATTTTGGCAATACGTTAAAAAATATGGCATTAATAAACCATTGTTGTTTTGCTTATTTTTATTTATACAGGGAGTTGAACTTGTTACGATTTTCATATAAAATTGGTTATAACTTTGTATAAATACCCTGTATAACATAACAAACCTTTATATTTTTGTGATGGAGAAGTTAACAGGATTTCGAAATTAAAATAAAATATAGGGTGTTCCATTTAAAAAAAACATAAGTTTGGTCTGCCACTGTGTTATCGAACACCCTGTAACATTCTAACTAATTTTGTAATGTGAAGCTCAAAGGTGGCTAAAATTTTTGTTATTAACTTTTATTGCTATCTATTATTATAGCGGAGCTATTGAGCTTTACCCTACTAATCAATCATCCTGTATGCAAAAACACCAAGCATTCAGCAAAAGACTGTCCAACAAAGGCATCTGTATCAGGTGACACCACTTCAATTCCTCAAAATACAGAATCAGGTGAGAACTCTATTGAAAATAATTACAATCGGGCGACTAAAGAACTAACGAGTGGCATCCCACAAAATCAAACCGAACTTAACGATCAAGTTGTTCAAAATGAAACACTAAGCGCAGAACTCCAAACTAACCAAATAGAAACAGATCCAATATCACAAAAACGCACAGTTTCTGAGCGTTCTCCAACTCCTTCATCAGAACATGCTTTTGAAGTACCAAAAAACAAAGAGAAAAATACTAAATTAAACCAAGGCAATAAACCAAAAAAGACGTTAGAGGAAATGCTGAAACCTACAGAAGAATTATTTAGAGACCAAAATTCCAGTTAGCCCTTAAACTATGATCAACTAATAGATTTCTTCGAAAATTGTACAGGCTCTTCCGACCCAATAAGCATTGCAAAAATGTATACCAATGAAATTTCTGAAGTCACAGATCTACTGACAAAAATTTTCCCTAAACTAATTGACCGAAAAATTAAAAGTAGATGCACCCGAATAAGAAATAAAATTTTACGACAGATTGATCCAGACTTCCACACCGAACCAGAAAGCGACACCCCTACGGACACATATTAAAATATCAATATCATTCACTAGTTTAATTCAGTGGAATCTGAATGGGTATTACACCCATTTAGAAATGTTGCAAATACTAATCTCAAAATACAGACCAATGATTTTATGTTTACAAGAAACTAATTTTAAAAACGACACTGCACATTAACTAAAAAACTATAATTGTTTCTTTAAAAATCGACAACATGCTAAAATAGCCAGTGGAGGAGTAGCCATATACATAAAGGACGACATTAATAGCACAGCAATACCACTAGAAACAAACATTGAGGCATTTGCAGTCAGAATCAAAGATGTAACTAGTTTTTCCGTATGTAACATATACATCCCCCCAATCAAGAACTTAACCATAATGAAATATCGGATCTTTTAGAACAAATACTTACTCCACGATTAATTGTCGGGGACTTCAACGCACATTATCCTTTATGGGGTGCAAAAAAAATAACACATCTTGGTAGAAAAATAGAAGTGCTTCTGGAAAAACTCAACCTAAATTTACTTAATGATGGACAAGATACCCGTTTCGACATAAGAACGGGCGAGGGTTCTGCTATCGACCTATCTATATGTGAACCATCAATAACGCATATGCTTTCATGGGATGTATTACCAGAGCCATACGACAGCGACCATTATCCTATTTTAATCCATAACGAAGATGCATCTACAGCTATACCAGAAGCAAAATGGAACTTAAAAAATGCGGATTGGACGAATTTCAAAATCATATCGAACGCAACTTGCATGCCATAAATGAAAATAGTAATGTGAACGAAGAGGTAGATTTCATTACAAAACTAATAATAGATTCAGCAGATGAAAAATTAACTTCAACAGTTCCTTGGTGGAATCATGAATGTCGACAAGTAATACAACAATCCAAAAAAGCGTTTAATAAATTCAAACAACAGAAAAATGAACAAAACTCTTTAGAATTTAAACGATTAAGAGCTATAGCCAGATTTACTATCAAAAAAGCTAAGCGCGAATCTTGGAAAGCATACGTTTCAACAGTTGACAGTTCTACTCCAATGACAACTGTATGGAAAAAAGTAAAAAGAATATCTGGTACAAAATCACACAAGTCAATAAATCTGTTAGAGCAAAATAATATAATATATAAATCCCAAAACGAAATATCAAATATACTGGCATTAGTTTATAAAAAAAATTCAAGCGACGCAAACTATTCACCAAAGGACATCGCACACATCTTATGGAAAATATAATGTCACTCAAATTCAATAAAATTTATACGAATAGATTCGTTTTAAATTAACGGTCAAATCTTATCATTGCGCCAACTCCATATTTTCAATAATAAGAGCAGAAATTGATATAAATAAATCTGAAATCAAATGGATATGTACATAAGTTAGAGAGAGAAAAAATATTTTATAATACCCAAATTGTCGGTACTCCATAAATTAGCGGATTAGTTTTACTAATCCGCTTAGGCCCAGCGGGGTTTAAGCTCTTTTGAATAGCACCCAGAGCAATAGTGATTGTAACTGACACTTTTACTGACTAAAAAATTTGATTTCGATAAACTTTAATTGCAAGTTGCGCCGTAATGAATCATAATTAAGAGTTGGCGCAATGATAAGATTTGACCGTTAATTTAAAACGAATCTATTCGTATAAATTTTATTGAATTTGAGTGACATTATATTTTCCATAAGATGTGTGCGATGTCCTTTCTTAAGGAACAAAAGAAATGAAGAAAGATATACCATAGATTATGAAGATCAAAATAATAGTGAAATAAACTTTCCAATATCGATGGATGAATTAGAAGCGGTAATAAAAAAACTGTAAGAACTCGTGCCCTGGACCAGATAATATACCCACTATTTTTCTAAAAAAACCTCACTTACCCATCTAAAGAACACTTACTCAGCATTTTCAACTTAATCTTCTCGAAAAGTTTATTTCCAAAATCGTGGAGAAATTCAATAATAATTCCTATTCCTAAGCAAAGAAAATCAAAATCAGATCCCGAAACATATAGACCAGTATCTCTTACTTGTAGTATGGGCAAAATGCTGTATCTGGAATCAAAAAAATTAATTATACCAGAACAGAATGGCTTCAGAAAACATCGTTCTACTGTAGACAATCTTATTGACGTAGAATCGGAAATACATGAGGCTTTTGCAATTAAACAACATTGTATCGGAATATTTTTCGACATTCGTAAAGCCTACGATACAGTGTGGAAATTCTCAATATTAAAAACTCTTAGCGAATGGAAAATTAGAGGTAATATATTCAAATATAATCATAATAATAATAATAACTCCCTGTAGGAGTTTTTTGTCAGTTCTTCTATCAGGCGCGGCCCCCTGCGAATGGGGGATGCTTTCTGGGTATTCGTAGCGCCAATGCCCAGAGAGTAGCAGGGATACTTGCCGTGGAACAAAAACTGACACCTGGCAGTAGGTATAAAATGCACACCCATTAATATGGAGAATTATGGTTTATGTTTAGGATCGCTTCCTGGGGATCGCCAGGGCACGTCTGGAGCCGGCGCTGGACGTGACAGCATGCGGGACGTCGGTGGCAGGGTGTTGAGGAGGCGGGCCCCTGTCATACAATCAGCTACAGCCCAACCACAACCACAACCGAGCCAAACAACAACAAGAGCTCTACCCGCCGAAGGTGCTGCGCTGGATCATCGGCCAGCGCTCACTCAAGCGGGACGACCGAGGCAGCGCATGAAATGGACTGTGTCCATTAATGAAAATGTTTTGCGCTTCTATTACAAGGTGACAAACCTCGGTCAAAAAACAATCGGCTACCGACAACAGCTGTATGCCGAGTTTTGCATGACGTACCCAGATATTCAAGTATCGGAGCAGAGTATCAGATCAATACCGGGTAATCATAAGGAACAACCTTATCCCAGAGACTAGACGCAATTCGATCAAAAACGAAGTCGAACGGGAGATTAATAACCAAGAACAAGTTTTAGATCAAGTCCCTAATGAAATCCTCGATGAGCAAACTCCTGAGATTCCCATGCCAGAAACTCAACCTAATAATACACAGCAGGAAAACAACGAGTTGCGCGATAGTCTAGCAAACGAAATGGCTCGTGTCGTACAAGACTTTAATGGAACAAACCCACTTAGCAGACCACCGCTACCACGAATAAACTCCTGTAAGAAACTAGGTGCGCTGTTACAAATTGTGAACACTGAAGTCCTACCCAACTATGTGCTAGAAGCTCACACGTTGGAATATTTGCATATGCTAATCTACTGTGCAGCAACAGCAATTGCTAATGTAATGGGCGTTAAGATCAGAACACGACGGGTTACTAATAACGAAAGAACTGGTAACAGAATTGCACCCTGGGAAAAAAGACTGCTCGGAAAGATCGAATTATTACGTAGGGATATTGGTATAGTCACAGAATACATACGAGGTGTAACAAGGAGAAAAGTCATCAGAAGAGCTAAAGATATAATGCTGACTACCGTAAGACACTCGAAGATATGATCCAGAAAACAACACAGCCCATCAGTGTCTGGACACATTAAAACAAAAGCTCTCCGTTTATTCAGGACGACTAAGGAGGTACAAAGTTAGTAACAACCGCAAAAGCCTCAATGCTCTTTTTGAAAGTTCTGAAAAGGCGTTCTATCGAAAACTCAATTCCACTGTAAAACGTGTCGATAAGACTTACCCAAGCCAAGAAGAAATTCATGAGTTTTGGGGAAATCAACTTTCCACGCCAGCTGCTCTTCACAACAATGCTGGATGGATAGAAGAAACGACACAGAACTGCCAACACTACATTACCACCCTTTACGAACCCTTCACTACTGAAGAAGTCTCAAATACCATCAAAGAGCTTCACAACTGGAAATCTCCTGGACCAGACGGAGTTCAAAACTTTTGGCTCAAGAAGTTTTGGAGTGTTCATGAATGCTTATCAACACTAATTAATCATGTTATTTCTAATCCGCAGGATATACCATCATTCCTAACTCAGGGAACCACTTATTTAATTCCGAAGGATCAAAATAACACCCAAGATCCAGCCAAATACCGCCCAATTACTTGTCTTCCACTTTGTATAAATTGGTCACATCCTGTGTAGCCCGGCGTATCTACCAACACTGTGCTCTGAACAATATCATAGAGCCTCAACAGAAAGGATGCGCTAAGGGTTCCATGGGTTGCAAAGAACAACTCATCATCGACTCAGTCATTTCTAACCAGGCATATTCCAAAAAGAGGAATCTTTTTACTGCCTTCATTGATTACAAGAAGGCCTTTGATTCAGTGCCGCATGAATGGCTTATAGATATATTGAGAATATATAAAGTCGATGATAATACCTTTTTAGAGCATATAATTACGGAGTGGAAAACTAGAATTCACCTTCAAATACCTGGTGAAAATAACATCGAAACTGAAAATATCGCAATCAGCCGGGGCCTGTTTCAAGGAGATTCGTTGAGTCCACTGTGGTTCTGTCTAGCTATGAACCCATTATCTCAGCTATTGAACTCCACAGACGCAGGTTTTAGCATCAAAAATAACAACAATGTGGTGGCGAAGCTTAATCATTTATTGTATATCGATGATTTGAAATTAATGGCTTCCACTCGAAACCAACTCGATGAGATGCTAAAAACTGTAGAAACTTTTTCTAATGATATTAGCATGCACTTCGGACTAGACAAGTGCCGTATTTTAAATATAGTCAGAGGAAAAGTACAGCCCGGAGGATTCGATATGCAAAATGGCCAGAATATCGAGGCCATGGGTGAAAACGATATGTATAAATATCTTGGAGTAAAGCAAGCGCGGAGAATTGACCATAAACAAATGAAAACAGGGATAACTACTGAGTTTGTACGAAGGGTAAAACAGCTGCTTCGCTCACACCTTAACAGTATGAATTTGTTTAAGGCACTAAACACCTACGCATGTTCCGCGCTTAGCTATTCATTTGGCATTGTTAAGTGGACAAAAACGGACATAGAAAATCTTCAGCGAAAAGTAAGAACGCACCTCACAAAGGCACAAAAACACCATCCAAAAAGTGCAGTAGAAAGAACGACATTACCACGGAATTTAGGAGGAAGAGGACTTATGGATATAGGTGAGCAATTAGACAAACAAATTGCTAATTTAAGATCTTATTCTCAGATGCAGGCTGAAACATCTACTCTACATCGCGCTATCTGCGCAGTAGATGACACAACACCGATCAAACTGAGGGAACCAGAAATGCGCATAAACCACCTTACTAAGGACGAAAAAGTGCGCGCCTGGATGGGTAAACCTCTGCACGGGCGACATCCCAATGAGGTCAGCCAAGATTATGTCGACAATATAGCGTCGAACTACTGGTTGACATCAGGAAAGATGTTCCCTGAAACGGAGGGTTCATTACTGGCCATTCAGGATCAGGTTATACCAACCAGAAATTACCTGAAATATATCATCAAAGACCCTCATGTTCAAAACGACAGATGCCGATATGGATGTCAAGCCCAAGAAACCATCCAACATCTTACAGGGGGCTGCCAGGCATTTGCTGCAACTGAGTACAAGGAACGGCATGACGCAGTGGGAAAAATCCTTCATCAGGAGATAGCTATCAAGCTGGGACTTCTCCAAACCGACCATCTCCCATATTATCAATACGTCCCTGAGAGTATGCTTGAGGATGGCAACTACAAGCTATACTGGGACCGCACTGTGCTCACAGACCAAACATTGGCGCATAATAGACCAGATCTCGTATTAGTCAATAAATTAACGAGACAAACAACCCTCATTGATGTGGCGATTCATAACAACAAAAATGATACGTACTAAATTTACTGAAAAGATCGCCAAGTACAGATATCTGAAAATTCAAATACGGAGACAATGGAGAATGCAAAGTACCCAGACGATACCCATTATTATGTCTACTACTGGAGTCATTCCGAAGACCCTCCTCGAAAGCATAAAAAAGCTGGGTCTTAATGAACATCTTTATAAGACCATGCAGAAAGCAGTACTACTCGCAACGGCCAGATGTGTACGAAAATTTCTGGGAGATACACCTGCATACCAAGTCACCTAGGGCTCGAAAACACGGAAAGAGTCCCACCAGAGCTCAATCCTTTTGATACTGTAGGTATCTGGGATGAGTAAATTTTCCCCTTAGAGGGAGTGTGAGCCGTATGGCTAAATCTGGATCAATTTTTCCCTTAGAGGGAGTGTGAGCCGTATGGCTAAATCTGGATAATAATAATCCTGTGGGAGTTTTATGTCAGTTCTTCTATCAGGCGCGGCCACCTGCGAATGGGGGATGCTTTCTGGGTATTCGTAGCGCCAATACCCAGAGAGTAGCAGGCATACTTGCCGTGGAACAAAAACTGACACCTGGCAGTAGGCATAAAATGCACACCCATGAGAATGGAGACTAATAGTTTATGTTTAGGGCCGCTGCCTGGGGATCGCCAGGGTACGTCTGGAGCCGACGCTGGACGTGACAGCATGCGGGACGTCGGTGGCAGGGTGTTGAGGAGGCGGGCCCCTGTCACACAAACAGCTACAGCCCAACAACAAGAACAACAACCACAAGCGAGCCAAACAACAGTAAGAGCTCCACTCGCTGAAGGTGCTGCGCCGGAACATCAGCCGGCGCTCACTCAAGCGGGACGACCGATGCAGCGCATGAAATGGACTGTGTCCATTAACGAAAGCATTTTGCGCTTCTATTATAAGGTAACAAACCTCGGTCAAGAAACGATCGGCTACAGACAACAGCTGTATGCCGAATTTTGCAGGGAGTACCCAGATATTCAAGTATCGGAGCAAAGAGTATCAGATCAACACCGGGTAATCATAAGAAACAACCTTATCCCAGAGACTAGACGCAATACGATCAAAAGCGAAGTCGAACGGGAGATTAGTAACCAAGAGCTAGTTTTAGATCAAGTCCCTAATAAAATCCTTGATGAGCAGATTCCCGAGATTCCCATACCAGAAACTCAACCTCACAATACACAGCAGGAAAACAACGAGTTGCGCGATAGTCTAGAAAACGAAATGGCTCGTGCCGTACAAGAGTTTAATGGAACAAATCCACTTAGGAGACCACCGCTACCACGAATAAACTCTCGTAAGAAACTAGGTGCGCTGTTACAAATTGTGAACACTGAAGTCCTACCCAATTATGTCGTAGAGGCCCACACATTGGAGTATCTGCATATGCTAATCTATTGTGCAGCAACAGCAATTGCCAATGTAATGGGCGTTAAGATCAGAACACGGCGGGGTACTAACAACGGAAGGACTGGTAACAGAATTGCACCCTGGGAAAAAAGACTTCTCGGAAAAATTGAATTACTGCGTAGGAATATTGGTCAAGTCACAGAATATATAAGAGGTGTAACAAGTAGAAAAGTCATTAAGAGAGCTGAAGAAATAATGCGGAGCACTGCAAGACACTCGAGATACGATCCAGAAAATAACACAGCCCAACAATGTCTGGATACATTAAAACAAAAACATAATAATTATAAACAACACAGCCCAACAGTGCCTGGATACATTGAAACAAAGACCGTCAGTTTATTCAGGACGACTAAGAAGGTACAAAGTGAGTAACAACCGAAAATCCGACAATGCCCTTTTTGAGACTGCTGAGAAGGCGTTCTATCGAAAACTCAATTCCACCGTAGACAATCTCGATAAGTCTTATCCAAGCCAAGAAGAAATTCATGAGTTTTGGGGAAATCAACTTTCCACACCAGCTGCTCTTGAACAACAATGCTGGATAGATAGAAGATTCGGCACAGAACTGCCAACACTACACTACTACTCTCTACGAACCCTTCACCACTGAAGAAGTCTCAAATATCATCAAAGAGCTTCATAACTGGAAATCTCCTGGACCAGACGGAGTTCAAAACTTTTGGCTCAAGAAGTTTTGGAGTACTTATGAATGCTTATCAACACTAATTAATCATGTTATTTCTAATCCTCAGGATATACCATCATTCTTAACTCAGGGAACCACTTATTTAATACCGAAGGATCAAAATAACACCCAAGATCCAGCAAAATATCGCCCAATTACTTGTCTTCCAACTTTGTATAAATTGGTCACATCCTGTGTAGCCCGGCGTATCTACCAACACTGTGCTCTGAACAATATCATAGAGCCTCAACAGAAAGGATGCGCTAAGGGTTCCATGGGTTGCAAAGAACAACTTATCATCGACTCAGTCATTTCTAAAAAGAGGAACTATTTATCTAACTCTAATCAAGCATATTCCAAAAAGAGGAACTTATTTACTGCTTTTATTGATTACAAGAAGGCCTTTGATTCAGTGCCGCATGAATGGCTTATAGATATATTGAGAATATATAAAGTCGATGATAATATAGTGACCTTTTTACAACATATAATGACAGAGTGGAAAACTAGAATTCACCTTCAAATAGTGATGAGCGAGACTGGTCTTGGTCTTGCAGTCTTGGTTGCAAGACCAAGAACAAGACCAAGACCGAACCTTGCAAGATCACGCAAGACCAAGACCAACCTGCAAGACTCTTGCACTTTTTTGAGAAAAATTGGTTTTTATTATTTAACTTTATTTTTTTAGTTCAATAATATATACTGACATTGTAAGAAACCTTAAACAATATCGAATTTTTAAAATACATAATATTTTGGTTATATATTTAAGTCGTTTTGATTAAGTCAAACGGTTTGCATTTTCTCAACCTTCAAAGTGTCCAGAAGGCAAGTTTTCAAACGGCGACAGTTCAAGGACAATTGAAATTACTAGTAAGACAAAAAAATGTAATTATAGATAGGGCAATCCATTTAAAAAAAAATGCAATTAAAAACGGTTTTTATGTAAGTACCAGTAGTTTTCGCTTTTTTGTCTAATAAAAATACTGACACTTATTTCAGTTCTTTTCGCATAATCGAGGAAAAATGTAGGTCTTTAAATTTAAAATAAATACAAAAAATATCATAATAGGTTTTGAAAAGGATTCACAATGCTGTGAAAGCATTGTGGCCTGAATAAAAAATAACTGGTTGTCGATTGTAATGTGTCAAGCTTGGTATCGCAAAATCCAAAGCTTAGGTTCAGTTTCTGAATATAATGACAAAAATTCCGATACTGGGAAATTTTTAAAATTATTTTTTGGATTAATTTTTTATAATCAACGAAAGTTGGAAGTTGAATTATTTGTGAAAATGCCGGATGACAAACGTGTAAAGAATTTTACTGATTTCATAGTTGAAAACTATTTGGAAGAATCTAGGTTTTCCCCAGAAAGGGCCAGTAGTACAAATAGTATGTGCCGCACTTGAAATGCATGCGCATCATTTCAGTGTGTTTTAAATTCTAGTTTTTACTACCCACATCCGAATATTTTCAACTTTTTAAATGTCATAATGGCTATTCAATCCAAAAATATGTGAAAATAAAAAGTGCGAATAACTCGTGTTACGAGAGCAATGTAGTTTAAATAAAATTGAAGAACTGCAAGATAACAAATTACAGAATTAAGCGTTTATAACTCCCCATTAGGTTTAGTTATTATGATATAGTATTAGGTCTATAAATAGGTATGGTAAATATGTACGTATTTACTAAAAAGTATGTTTTAGTTAGTTTATAAAAAAAGTTAATTATATTAAATAATGATTAAATAGAGTAAAAAATATTTGATTTTTGTGTTCTCTTAAAAAAATTTAATTTATGTTCTTAAATTTGACCCTCGTAGGATAAATACTACAGTGTTCGAGTGAAAGGAGCAGATCATTATCTGTTAACAACTATAAACCGTTTATCCCTTTTCGTAAAATCCGTGAATTGAAGGTCCCCGACCATTTGTGGCACCTTTAAGAAGCTCTTTTTCTTTAACATTGTATTAAAATACAGGGGCAATAAACAATAATCCAGACTCAAGACGTGGTCTGAAGGCAGGCGGTAGGTATCGACAGCATGCAAAACACAACGTGACACAACCGAAGGCCGGCAATTGCAACAAGGGTTGTAAATGCAGCTTTTTCCTACTGATAAACATTACCATTATAAAAATATACTCTAATCTCTTTATATAGAGAGAAATAATTAGGTCATTAGGTGAATGTATAATGTTTAAATTGGTATCCGTTTGAAACTACATTCTACATTCTGTTAAAATTTTAAAGCAAAAAATATAGTTTCATTCTTCACACCTTTATTTATTTCAATGTACATTTTATTCGAAATTGTTTCGTTCAAATTATTACTACCAAAAAAGCAAGACCAGCAAGACTCTTGCAGCAAGACCAAGACCAAGACTGCCTTTTAGCTGCAAGACCAAGACCAAGACCAAGCTTGCAAGAACAAGACCAAGACCAAGACTAGCCTGGTCTTGGTATTGTTCTTGTTTTGCTCATCACTACCTTCAAATACCTGGTGAAAGTAACATCGAAACTGAAAATATCGCAATCAGCCGGGGCCTGTTTCAAGGAGATTCGTTGAGTCCTCTGTGGTTCTGTCTAGCTATGAACCCACTATCTCAGCTATTGAACTCCACAGATGCAGGTTTTAGCATCAAAAATAACAACAATGTGGTGGCGAAGTTTAATCATTTATTGTACATGGATGATTTGAAATTAATGGCTTCCACTCGAAACCAACTCGACGATATGCTAAAAACTGTAGAAACTTTTTCTAATGATATTAGTATGCACTTTGGACTAGACAAGTGCCGTATTTTAAATATAGTCAGAGGAAAAGTACAGCCCGGAGGATTCGATATGCAAAATGGCCAGAACATCGAGGCCATGGGTGAAAGCGATATGTATAAATATCTTGGAGTAAAGCAAGCGCGGAAAATTGACCATAAACAAATGAAAACAGAGATAACTACTGAGTTTATACGAAGGGTTAACAGCTGCTTCGCTCACACCTTAACAGTAGAAATTTGTTTAAGGCACTAAACACCTACGCATGTTCCGCGCTTAGCTACTCATTTGGTATTGTTAAGTGGACAAAAACAGATATAGAAGCTCTTCAGTGAAAAGTGCGAACACACCTCACAAAGACACAAAAACACCATCCTAAAAGTGCAGTAGAAAGAACAACATTACCACGGAATCTAGGAGGAAGAGGACTTATGGATATAGGTGAGCAATTAGATAAACAAATTGCTAATTTAAGAACTTATTTTCAGATGCAGGCTGAGACATCTACTCTTCATCGCGCTATCTGCGCAGTAGATGACACAACACCGATCAAACTGAGGGAACCAGAAATGCGCATAAACCACCTTACTAAGGACGAAAAAGTGCGCGCCTGGATGGGCAAACCTCTGCACGGGCGACATCCCAATGAGGTCAGCCAAGATTATGTCGACAATATAGCGTCGAACTACTGGTTGACATCAGGAAAGATGTTCCCTGAAACGGAAGGTTCATTACTGGCCATTCAGGATCAGGTTATACCAACCAGAAATTACCTGAAATATATCATCAAAGACCCTCAGGTTCAAAACGACAGTTGCCGATATGGATGTCAAGCCCAAGAAACCATCCAACATCTTACGGGGGGCGCCAGGCATTTGCTGCAACTGAATACAAGAAACGGCATGACGCAGTGGGAAAAATCCTTCATCAAGAGATAGCTATCAAGCTGAGACTTCTCCAAACGGACCATCTCCCGTATTATCAATACGTCCCTGAGAGTATGCTTGAGGATGGCAACTACAAGCTATACTGGGATCGCACTGTGCTCACAGACCAAACAGTGGCACATAATAGACCAGATCTCGTACTAGTTAATAAATTAACAAGACAAACAACACTAATTGATGTGGCGATACCTAACAACAACAATCTACGTAGTAAATTCACTGAAAAGATCGCCAAGTACAGAGATCTAGAAATTCAAATACGGAGACAATGGAGAATGCAAAGTACTCAGACGATACCGATTATTATGTCTACTACTGGAGTCATTCCGAAGACCCTCCTCGAAAGCATAAAAAAGCTGGGTCTGAATGAACATCTTTATAAGACCATGAAGAAAGCTGTACTACTCGCGACGGCCAGAAGTGTACGAAAATTTTTGGGAGATACACGTGCATTCCAAGTCACCTAGGACTCGATAACATGGAAAGAGTCCCACCAGAGCTCAATCCTTTTGATACCGTAGGTATCTGGGATGAGTCAATTTTCCCCTTGGAGGGAGTGTGAGCCGTATGGCTAAATCTGGATAATAATAATAGCGTTTATTGCCCAACAGTTACCCATTTACAGAGCAATTTTACAAATAAATAATAAACAATGCTCATGCAGACAAATAAATAAATAAAGAAAACAAATATACGTTATAAAGACAAAAAAAACAAAATGAAATACCTTAGGTAAGAGCTCGACACTTGTTTTTTAATTCATAAACACTACAACAGAAGATATCACAATTATTAGATAATTTGTTTGCGTTTCTGCACATTAAGTTGATTGGTGCTGTCAACATTATATTCGTGTAGGATCTTTTACACACAAATGTATTATTAGATCGAGCTGATACCCGAGGAACAAAGATATCGATTTG
The DNA here is from genome assembly GCF_917563875.1 of Diabrotica virgifera virgifera. Classification (NCBI taxonomy): domain Eukaryota; kingdom Metazoa; phylum Arthropoda; class Insecta; order Coleoptera; family Chrysomelidae; genus Diabrotica; species Diabrotica virgifera. The sequence continues at coordinate 134,412,625 of NC_065449.1, read as the reverse complement.
TGCTAGTAAATTAGGACAGTCAACTCCACCATTTAATAGTTTATGCAAAAATAATATCGCTGATTGATTCCTACGCATTTCTAATGAAATAAAATTAAAACTATCTAACAAAGCGACATAATCACAACCCCTTTGGGGATATGTTCCTGTAACTTTGAAGGTTAAAAATTTTAGATATTTTTTTGAACCCTTTCGATAACGGTTGAATATTTAAAATAAATAGGATTCCATATTAAAGCACCGTATTCCATTTTGGATCTAACTAAGCTCATGTACATAGCATTTAGTGCTGATAGATTATAGAAACTTTTGCAGTTGCGAATAATGAAACCCTATGAGCGATATGCCGAGGAAACAATAGAATTAATGTGATAGTTAAATGTTAGTTGACAGTCCATGTAAATACCCAGATCTTTGATACAATTAGTTCTTTCTAGTACAACATTATCAATTTCATATGGAAACATGAAAGTATTATATTTACGACTAAAAGTAAGAATCTTACATTTAGATTTGTTTAGGTGAAGTTGGTTTTGTAGACACCAATTATGTAATAAATTAATTTGTGTTTGCAACATAACACAATCTTCTAAGGTATTAATTGTTACATATAATTTCAAGTCATCCGCAAACATCAGCTTATTACAATCTAAGGACTCACTCACATCATTAATAAATAATAAAAATAGCAATGGGCCTAAATTCGATCCTTGCGGGACTCCACTAGTTGCAGTATATATTTCTGAACTATAGCCATTATAATAAACATACTGTCTGCGTTGCGACAGGTAAGACTTGAGAAGCTGGAAATAAGTATTGTTAATTCCCATCGAAGAAAGTTTTTGTAATAATATTCGATGGTTTATCTTGTCGAATGCTTTTGAGAAGTCAGTGTAAACTGCATCAATTTGCCCCCTTGCATCAAGTGATTTACATAAATACTGAGTAAATACTGCAAGATTACTAGTAGTAGATCTTGCGCTCATGAATCCATGCTGATCTGTAGATATAAGATTCCTAGCAGATACATATATACGATTGTACAAAATGGTTTCCAAGATTTTAGCAACATTATTCAAAATAGAGATTGGTCTATAATTATTCACGATATTACGGCTATCTGATTTGTGAATAGGGCAAACCTTAGCTATTTTCCAAGCATCCGGAAATGTTGACGTTTTTAAAATTAAGTTGAAAACTGTTTGTAGTGGTTTTATTAAAACCCGCAGACAATCTTTAAAAAGAAATGATGGGATTGTATCTGGACCTGACGTAAATTTGTTCTTTAACCTCTTTCCAGCTTCCAAAATCTCCTTTTCCGTTATTGGTTCACAACTAATATCCAACCAGGTACCCGGGTCAAAATTAAACTAGATTAATAATTATATAATTAAATTAGACTCATCATTAATATCTGGTAAAGAATACACACTTTTAAAAAATGTACTAAAGGCATTGACTATTGCTTGAGAGTTATCAAATGATTCATTATTATAAAACATATTTCCTGGAATTCTAGAAGTATTGTTTTTATGATTAACAAAAGACCAAAAATATTTTGGATCTTGTGTCAGCTTAATCTGTGTATTTTGTAAATATAAACTATATGCTTCCTTGCACTTTTGTTTAATTTCTAATCTATATCTACTAAATTCATGGTAGTAAACAATATTATTTGTCCGTTTAAAAGTTTTATGTAGCTTGAATTTTTCTTTTATGAGTTTAATAATTTCCCCCGTATACCAAACTGGATATCGATGTTTATAATTTTTATAGACTGGAACATGTGTGTCAAGAATTTCATAAAATTTGTTGTAAAAATCTCTCACCGCTTCATCAACTGTAAGACAGTTGTCTAAAAAGTTCCAATTTGTATACATAAAATTATTATAAAGGTCAAGATAGTTCGCTTTTTTAAAGTTATATGTTTTGTTCTTAATATTTGAGTTAAAATTATTACGTTTTTTAATAATATCCTTTAATTCAATTGACAGAGATGGATGATAAATATCTTCATTCACCAAAGGTTTAAAATCCCTAGTTACCGTTCAGTTTATATTACTAATGACTAAATCTAATAATCTAAAATTACCATTTAAAATATCATTAGACTGCTTCATATTTAAAAAAGCTAGCATATTCATTAGTGAACGAGTTTTGTTATCACCCATATCATTATCAATAAACGTTGGACAATTAAAATCGCCTACAATAATAACTTGTTCAGAGTTTAAAACATCCAAATTTTCAAACAATTCAAGGAAATATTCAAAATATTCTAACGAAATAGATGGGGGTATGTAAACGACAGCTATATAAAATGTGCTAAAAGGAACAAAACATTTACAAACTAAACAGTCAATCATAGGAAAAATATTATGTAAGTGGGATGTATCTACAACATCCGATTCTATTGTACTATCAACTGCAATTAAAACTCCACCACCAGATGTAAGTCCTAACTGATCTAGTTGACGATCATTACGATAGACATCATAGTTAGAAGGAAAAAATTCACTGGAGTTCACATCTGATTTTAGCCAAGTTTCACTAAGCGCGATCACATTGTACTCACAGTCACTAACGTTAGTAGAGAAGATGTCGAATTTGGTATTAAGACCTCTCACATTTTGATAGTAAACAGATACGGAGTCGTTGGAGTTACTGCTGGGTGCATTCAGTTTAACGGAATTATTTTAGGTACATTGCTAAAATATTTAATACGAACCTTTTCGCCAGCTGAAAGCCTCAGAGTCAATTCTTCTTTTACTTTCTTAAAGTATTCCACCTGTTTTGGAATTCGATCAAATGAAATTGCAACAGCAGTCAATGATGGTTTGTTCTTGATTTTCTTCGCGTTCTTGATAGCAAAAATAACCTCAGATTCATTATTTAATGTAATTTTTATAGGACGTTTCTTTTCAGGTGCAAATTTACCAAGTCTAAACGGTTGAAGGGTGTTAATATTGATGTTGGGATTAACTACGTCGAGCAGTTCCGCAACTTTGTTTCTGGCAGTATTATTCTTGATATCCGAGGCTTCATTATGATCTGGTTCATCAAGGCCATATATTATTAGATTGCATTTACGCTTTTGGCGTTCCGCTATCTCATTAATAATATCTTCAAAATTCGGCGCTATATCGGTATTACTCGGTTTGGGAGTGTTGCTGTGGATGGATTTCAGATCTTTAATTTCATCGCGAAGACTAACTATTAATGTTTTGAGCTCTTTGATGTCGTTTTTTATGTCTATACATCCAATGCAAGACCAATCATAACCTTTATTCATTGCCATTACCCTGATCAAACTTATACTGAAATATATATCAAACTTATTAGAAAATAGACAGTTTCAAGTCAGAGTAGATGGCGTATATTCCTCAACAAGAAATCAAGAAAATGGTATATCGCAGGGCTCGAACCTTAGCACAACTCTGTTTCTTATAGCTATGAACTCTATTACCGCAAAAATGAAACATCCTGTAAAAGCTAGGCTATATGCAGATGATTTGGTTATACTTTGTAGAGGAAAGAACCCAACAACCATCCATAACCATGTCCAAAAAGCCATAAATCATATTGAAGAATGGTCATCCACAAGTGGACTTCAGTTTAATACCCTTAAAACCAAAGCAGTGTGTTTTACGAAAAGTTACCAAATACAACTGAAGAACTTATACTTAAATGGAGCACAGGTTAAATATGTAGATGAAGTTAGATTTCTCGGTATGATATTTGATCAAAAACTAACTTGGAAAACACATTTAGAATATTTAAAAAAGACATGTCAGCCTGGAATAAATTTGTTACGATCACTTGCAAACAAAAAATGGGGTGCCGACTCGTCTACATTACTACATATCTACAAGGCCCTAGTACGTTCCAAACTTGACTATGGCTCAATCGTTTACAACTCCTCAAAAAAGACGTACTTAAAAACAATAGATGTGATTCAAAATACAGGTCTTCGAATTTCCTTAGGAGCACACCACACAAGTCCAATACAAACTCTATACTGGGAGACTAGAGAGATCCCACTCACGTTTAGAAGACAATATCTAAGTCTTTCTTATGCCGCTGCAGTATCCTCTAATCAAGATAACCCAGTTATACACAACGTATTCGCTGACCGCTTTAAAAGTTGTTTCCAAAACTCAAATCGAACTGATCACCCTTTTTATTACCGCATACAAACTTACTTATCAAAAATAGGTATTCATTTTCCAGACACCTACGATATTTCCGCAATCCAAACCCCTCCTCCTTGGACAATTCGCCTTCCCTCTACTGATACCAGCTTATTGCGACTAAACAAATCAGAAACGCCTGCAAGTCAAATAAATCAAGAATTTCTTAAAATATTAAGCAAATATGGTAGCTGCTTCAAAGTTTACACCGATGCCTCCAAAGACGAAGACGGAACTGGCTCAGCAATCTACTCGTCAGATTACACAGCAGCTTATAATATACCTTCATATACAACAACGTTCTCCGCTGAACTGTTTGCTATTCTAAAAGCATTGGCTCTGATAGTTAACAAAAATAATAAGAGAAACATCATTATCACAGATTCTCTCAGCTCAATATTGGCATTAAGACAACTCTATTCTGATCATCCACTACTACTTTTCATTAAAAAGGAACTGAAACATGCAGAAAATATGAATATTAAAGTTAATTTTATTTGGGTACCATCTCATACTGGAATCGAAGGTAGACAAGGTTGTAGACAAAATAGCAAAGAATAACCCAAACGCAGAAGAGAACATGAAAACCCTACAGACCGACCTGAAAGCATATTTCAAAGTAAATACTTTTAAAATATGGCAGGATACATGGAGGGACTCATCAACCAAGCTATACGAAGTTGACATTAACCACAATCAAATTCCACAATTCAAAAACAGAAGAGAGCAAGTAATCTTCACTCGTCTCCGGATTGGCCATACTCGATTAACCCATGACTACATACTCCAACGTGCCGATCAACCTGTGTGTGATTTGTGTAGAAGTGTCCTTACCGTAAAGCATTGTTTATTGCAGTGTCCGAAGTATAAAGTGCAACGAAAAAAGTACAACATACCACCAACATTAAATAGTACACTCGGAAAAGACAGTGATACAAAAAGCATCTTCACATTCCTCAAAGACTGCATCCTCTTACCAAAAATATAGTATTTTACTTTACTTTGTATAGATTTAGAGCTTTTTATAATTTCCTATTGTTATGTTTAAAATCTATTTTTAATTTATAATTTTGTAACACAATCCATACACGCTAATAACCCTGCGTGGTTGATGCGTAATGTAAGGAAAAAAATTATAAATAATATTAATAATACATAGATATACAATAAGTAATATGTACTAAAATATAAAATTTGTACTAACTCGATATGTTATTGACTTACTAATCTTGGTATTTTCTTTCTATTGACTTCCTCTTTCAGTATGGGTAACCACATCCTACTGCATTCTACCGAGGAATTTGTGACACAATTGGTTTCATTTAACATAATTAGAGCCGCTTCTTTGATTTTTCTCTTTTTACTATCTGATTCTTTCAGGACTACACTTGAATCTCTCCACTGAACTCGTATGTTCATTATCCCATGCGTGTTGACATATTTGAGATCTATCAAATTCTCTAGTTTTAATATAAGACTGATGTTCACTTATTCTAACGTTTAATGGTCTTGATGTTTCACCTAAATAAAATTGTTCGCATTCACAAGGTATTTTATAAATGCAGTTCTTTGTTCTTTCTTGTTCATTGCTAGGTTTAGTTTTAGATAGAATAGATCTCAATGTGTTTGTTGTTTTGAATGTTGTTGAAATGTTGAATTTATTTCCTATTGTTTTAAGTTTCTCGGATAGTCCTTAATATGGTATTGATATTTTCCTCGTATTATTTCTTGTGAATGTTGTCCAATATCAAACATTCATTATTAATATCCGAATTGAACAGTATATTTTTATCACCTCGTACATCATATTAACCAATTTGTTATCATATTTAAACATGTGCGGGATATTTCATTTGTTTATTTGTCGTAATTTATAAACTATATTTTGGCAATGAACATTAAATTAGCTGACTAATTAACTTTGTTGTCGTGTGGCCCATGACCCAATTCATGTTGCCAACAAGAAATAATACACATTTTAGAATAATTCTCAAGAATCACTTCGACCAGGCCAGAGGTGCCTTTAACTTCAATCACTATGTAGTATCATTAGAGTCTTCAACTAAACGTGTACCAGTAACAAGTCAGTAATCAAAGTTTTCCCGGGGTAATTACCCTAGTGTCGGTTTTATAAATAAATTCTTTTATCGCTGTTGGTGTTTCCCTTATCTGAAGAACAGCCTCCACTGAGCCCTAGGATTATACATGGTCCTTCGAGCCGGATCTGAACCAGCGACCTATGGACCCCAGCATCCCTTATCTGAAGAACAGCCTCCACTGAGCCCTAGGATTATACATGGTCCTTATCGAGAAAAAAGGAGACATCGAGGTAGAAACGAGACTCGACAAACCTACAACTACAGTCCACACCAAACAAACCCAGTAGCAGATAGACGACGCTAGGCCCGGGAGAACAGAAGCAGGAGAGTCGGAGAGCATCCAGAACAGAAAATAGAAACAGGAGAGCCGGAGAGCATCCAAAACAGAAAAAGAAACAGGAGAGCCGGAGAGCATCCAGAACAGAAAATAGAAACAGGAGAGCATCCAGAACAGAAACTAGAAACAGGAGAGCCGGAGAGCATCCAGAACAGAAACCAGAAACAGGAGAACCAGAGAGCATCCCGAGCAGAATCCACAACCAGAGGAGCGACTCAACGCTCAAAGAAAAAAAAACCGTAAGTTTTTGAATGAGTTAATATTTTTCCAACTGTTACGTATCGTATACCGAAATATTTTTTAGATATATTTTTTTAGTACACTCTACAATATTTTTCATTTAACTCTAAACTATTTAACTTATACATATATTTTTTCCTATATAATAATAATAAACGGTATTTATCTCTAAAAATATTTATTACAGTTGAGTCCGCGAGTCTTTACCCGTGCGTCATTAATACCTGGCGAGATAAAACACATACTTTTTATCTAGCATCATTCTCTTCCATGCATGAAACTCATGACAAACCAGCTGCCGTTTGTTATTAAGTAACAACACATGTTATTTTTATGAACCATCTAGACTCGGTGCATTGAAAAGAGATAGGTACAAAAAAAGACGATTCGGTATGTTTTCATATTTTAAGCACAATTTGTTTGACGTTTCTGATTTGTTTAATTTTGTGGCTGTCAGTCAGTTGAACTTTTTGCGGGTTTTGTCGAATTTTTGCGTTTTGAAGTTTCTTTATATTACACAAACAGTTGTTTTCACAACTAATTTTATATTGGGCTTTGAAATGTTAAGGTAAATAATTATATTTAGGCAATTAATATTTAAAACATACAAAGCTAACGTCATTCACACAGTAAAGAAATGACTATGTTTAGATTTCCGTCAAAGTGAATAAAATAACAAAAATAAAATATGTTATTGGATTTTTTTATAAATTGTTTATTTATTTATTAATCAATAATAATAAAAGAATTTATTAAGCTACTTCAAATGTAGCTGTAATTCTGCGCAAAAATTTTGAAGCAAAACTTACATTTGACATTCTATATATTTGATAACGTCAAATTTTATAATAAAACCCGTAATCGGAACAGTAGCAACTTTCTGTCAGTTGTTGTTGCCTGAAATAGATTTCCGACTTATTTCGTATGCTTTAAGTGATGACGCACGGGTAAAGACTCGCGGACTCAACTGTACATATTTATTTTATTTAAAAATTTGATTAAGAAAAAAACGTATACTTTGATAGGTACATATTGCATTTTGTACTTCATTCATATTGCATAATTTTACTAAAACATCGTAGCCAAGAGTTTTCAATTTATATTTGTGTAACATAATATTATATAACATTCACCTACATATTACAACTGAACTACAGTAAAACTGAGCGTCAGCAAGGTCAAACAGAATCAAATTTCCCCATCACATTATTGCAGGAAACGTGAATCATAGTACTTGAAAATATAAACAACATTTTATAAAAATACAATAAAAACATTTACTACTGGATAAGAGTAGGTAAATTTAAACATGGAAACTGTATACAGCAAGCAGGCAGAGATCGGAGCAGAGATATTTAAACAGGTATCGAATCTTAAAAAGGATTCTGGATCTCGAAAGAATCAACAATATATTAAAGAGCGTCAGGATAGGCTGGAGGATTATTGGACAAGATTTTTGCATAACCACGAAAAATTACTAAAGGGTGGAGTAACGAAAGACAAATACTTCGAAACAAAATACTACGATCAGGTCTTTAAGACATATATTGAGGGAAAAACCCTATTGGAAGAATATGGAAGAAACCTGAAAAGAGGAAAAACAACAAAAGTAAAGGAGATACAGATAAGAAAACAAAAAATCGAGGAATTATTACAAGATTATGAACAAGACTTGCAGGAGGATGAAGAACTGCAGGCAGAGTTAAAAGAACACATGGAGAAAATAAATACACTCGTCATCGAAGCAACAGTAAATGAGGAGCTAGACGTTTTAGATAATGGAGAAGTAGAGAGAATAAATCAGCTAAGGAGGAAAGTCAGGGAAACTTTAAAGAAAATACGGCCAGGGATGCAACGGCCAGACAGCACACAGAGAAGAGATGGTGTGACATTACCGCAGGTGAAAATCCCTGTGTATGAAGGAAGATATGAAACGTGGAGAACTTTCCACGATCTGTTTACTAAAGTACTACATGAAAACGACCAATTGTCGAACGCAGAACAAAGCGTACCAAACGGACACAAATACATTATTACATGGGCAAAGAGTGACAAAACCCTCGTCCCAACAAAACAAAAGACTCCCGCAGGTACCGAATGACAGTAGGTATAAGGGAGCAGAAGAGGTGTACCAAACGGACACATATACATTACTACATGGGCAAAGAGTGACAAAACTCTCGTCCCAACAAAACAAAAGACTCCCGCAGGTACCGAATGACAGTAGGTATAAGGGAGCAGAAGAGGTGTACCAAACGGACACAAATACAATACAAAACAAAACGTCGATCAACGGAAAGAAGAAAACAATGTAACACAGAAAGATTATAACAATAACTCTGAAAAAAGAAGAGAAACGTACAGAAACAAAACTGCAACAGTACTCACGCCAAGGAAAACGTGACAAAACCAACGGAAAAGAAAATAGAAGACGTGACACGAGGACGTATCGTGGTCACAGAAATAAAAAACAATACGAATCACAGGAGACGAAGATGTACCGTGATAAAAGAAAGACGTCGTGATACAAGGACGTACCTAGATCAAACTTACATTATTACAAACGAAAACAAGAAGAAAACTTACAAGAATAAAAATAGAAAATATGATAGAGACAATTATACGAGGAGGAATCATTATGAAAACCATACAAATAAGAATAAACATAAAACATATGAAAGAAGGACTTATCATAACAAAAATGGAAAACAGAGAAACAGAGGAGCACAGCAAGCTCAGCAAAGCAGAAGAAAGAAACAATGGACTCGGGTGATTTACAACCACCGTGAGCAACAAAAGAATTCGGTGCCTGATGCAAAATTTTCAGGAATGTATGCAAACTAGATACGGATTGACTTAAGGGTTGAAAACTAAGTCGTGTGTGATGATGCTAAAGAGGTATGCCTAGGGTGGTAATTCGAATCCCACTCGGTTTGAGGACCTGCATATTTAACACGAAAATAGATTGTTTACATGATGGAAATAAGCAAACGGAACTTGGAATTATGGAATTAGGATAATTTTTTTGGAAATTAGCTATAAAGCTGCAAATTGTGGGGATTTTTAATGCCTCGCCCCAAGGAATAATTTTACACTTCTCTACAAAACTTATATAACTCTTGTATACAACTACAGGGTTGATAACTTAATACTTCACTTATGGTCATCCAAAAGGACAATATAAAGGTGACTGCAATAATTAAATACTCTAATAATAAATTGTCTAATAATAAAAATCAGTAAAATAACTTTTATGTAGTTCAAGGCTGGTTTGAATTAATAAATTAACGGCATCAGCGTTTAGGAGACATTACTTTACAAATACATAAATATCGAGATTCAGCAAGAACAGTAAACTATATCCTATTTGTTTGGATGAAATAAAATACAATAATTAAACACAACGGCGAAGTATATGATAAGTATATAAAAATAGTCCCAGAGCTAGTCGCACGATCTATAATATTAATAATATAATAACTGATAATACAATTCGATAATAATAATAAAATAATACAATTATAATACAACACTTTACACATTGAAACTTATATCCCACTCAATACCTTTTTACTTACCTTTACCTAACCTAAACTTTGATTTGAATGTTATTGATTTAATTCTGCTTCAGATTTAACTTTGATTTATTACTTAAGGTGTTGCAGTTGGAAAAGTATTATTTGTTCAAAGACTAGTGTCTTTACATCACACATTATATTAACCTATCATTGTAAAATACTGGATCATGATTATTGTAAACTTTGAGCACTGACTACATTCGTTATTACTTCTTATTTCGTCGGGCATTACTTATTTCGCCCCCGCAGTATGTCCAATATCAAACATTCATTATTAATATCCGAATTGAACAGTATATTTTTATCACCCCGTACATCATATTAACCAATTTGTTATCATATTTAAACATGTGCGGGATATTTCATTTGCTTATTTGTCGTAATTTATAAACTATATTTTGGCAATGAACATTAAATTAGCTGACTAATTAACTTTGTTGTCGTGTGGCCCATGACCCAATTCATGTTGCCAACAAGAAATAATACACATTTTAGAATCATTCTCAAGAATCACTTCGACCAGGCCAGAGGTGCCTTTAACTTCAATCACTATGTAGTATCATTGGAGTCTTCAACTAAACGTGTACCAGTAACAAGTCAGTAATCAAAGTTCTCCCGGGGTAACCCTAGTGTCGGTTTTATAAATAAATTCTTTTATCGCTATTGGTGTTTCCCTTATCTGAAGAACAGCCTCCACTGAGCCCTAGGATTATACAATGTTGTAGGATCCCGTTCCAAGTTGTTCTGTTAAAGTCGTCCCAGGAACGCAACTCATAAATATTGGCGATATCATTTTAAAGTCTTCTACTTTAAAATGTATAATATACGTCTGAATTGCCAATATAAATGAGTCAGATTAAATAAATTATTAGAAGAATTTTTTTACTTAGCAACAACATTTTTGTATATTTTAGTAGTATTTTGTATTTTGACAACGAAACCCGATTTGGGCTTCGAAACGTTATAAAATCATTTTTTTGGTAAAATTGTGGCTTATTTCCCATTGAAAATAGTTGATTATAAAAATGCCACAAGGAAATAGCTTTAGAACAACATGCTGTTTTTGTATTTCAACGCACTTTGTTTCCAGACATTTCTCTTTTGCCTCGGTAATTTTTTTCGATTTATTCTATTATTTATTATTCTTTTGTATCCTTTGTGCTTTTCACCATTTCCTTTGGATTCTCTTCGTTTGTCCATTAATTGTAAAATATCTTCTGTTATTCATTCCTGTTTGCTATTTCTGGGTGTTGCTTTTAGATGTTTTTCTATTAGCATTACGTCATCGGACTCAGTAATTCTATGGTGGTAAATACTTTCTAATTTTTTGTTTAATTCTTTGTGTACCGCCTGTTGTATGGTGTCGTTTTTCACTAATTGTATGTCTAGTTTGTCTTGAGGTTTTTGTTTCCTTATTAGTTTCCATCCTGCACGCGCTTTTACAACAACAGAATTATGATCGGAATTGATGTCGGTTCCAGGATATGTTCTTGCACTGCTGATAGCGTTGTGATATCTTTTGTTGACTAATATAATATATAATCTACTTGGTTACGGATTACTCTGTTTTCATTATGTTGTGGTGAAGTCCATGTGTACAATGTGCAAGGATGTAATTTAAACCATGTATTTGTCGCCACCAATTTAGTCATTCTCTCTCCCGCGTCGTTCCTTACTCCAAGTCTGAAGTCTCCAATCAATCCAGAAACCTTTCCTGTACCCAACTTAGCATTAAAGTCACCTAAGATAAAATTTATATCTCGTTTTTTTTGTCATCTTTATCAGTTTTTCTGTTCAGCGTGCGACGCTTCTAGCTCCTCCATGAATTTATCTGCTGTAGGGGCATAAGTCTGAATGATGTTTATATTTACTGGCCTGCCGGATAGTTAAATAAGTAGGCATCGATCAAAAAATGGCACGAAGTTTGTGACAACATTGTTATATTTGTCTTCTAAAATTACGCCATCTCCGTTACGATAAACCGGATTATTATTACTAGAGTAATAGAAAGATTTGTTCATGGTTTTAACTTTACCTGAACCTGGCTATCGAACTTCGCTCAACTCCAAGATCTGTATTCATAAACGTTTCATCTCGTGGCAAGCATTTGCTAGTTTTCCTGTTTTTAACAGACTTCTTACGTTCCATGTTGCAAGTTTAAAGTTCGTATTTAAAATATTTAGATCTATAGATCCCTACCGAAGGGCGTTGACGCCTAATAACGGTATATATATATATATATATATATATATATATATATATATATATATATATATATATATATATAGACTTCCGGTATACAGAAGAGGCTGTCCGACCTCCACCTTTTCTACTAGGAATTATTTTTTTAAAATTGTGTATTTGGTAAAAGGGGAGCTTATAAAATGGGACTACCTATTGAGGGGAAAGGATTTACCAAAATAAATTTTGTATATATATACGTATATACTGAAGCGTACAGCATACGTTATGGCTTCCATATATAGGGTAGTTCAAGGCGCGTTGTCACTTCCAGCGGTGTTGTCATATTTTGGAAGTCACAACGACTTTTCTGCTAGATTTACCTCCTACTTTGAGCGTAATGTGTGATCTTTTGAAACTTTTACTGTGAATACAATTATCTGTGTTTTACAGTTGTCTATTTAAATTAAAAGATTGATACTCTTTGATTATACAGGTTTACAAAAAAATACATTTCGGACTATTTGACGAACCCATGTGACTAGGGGGTTTTTCGGGTCGCTGGTCACGAATTCGGGGTCCGCTGAACTCTATCACGTCAGGTAAAGGTCATTTAAAGGTCAAATCAAGATAAATCGACAGTCGCTCTGAAAAAGTATATTAGGGGGTTTTTGGGGTCGCTTACGACGAATCCGGGATCCGCTGACCTCTATCACGTCTAGCTGAAGGTCATTTCGAGGTCAAATCAAGACAAATCGACAGAATCGCTCTGAAAAAGTATATTAGGGTGTTTTTGGGGTCGCTGCTCACAAAACTGGGGTCCCTTGAGCACAACCACGTCAGCTAAAGGTCACTTCAAAGTCAAATCAATTTTGTGGACACTGATTTGACCTTGAAATGACCTTTACATGACGTTGTAGAGCTCAACGGACCGCAGTTTTTATGATCAGCGACCCCAAAAGCCCCTAGTATATATTTTCAGAGCGATTGTGTCGATTTATGTTGATTTGACCATAAAATGACCTTGAACTAGACGTGATAGAGGTCAGCGGACTCTGGATTCGTCTTCAGCGACCCCAAAAACCTCCTAATATACATTTTCAGAGCGACTGTCGATTTATCTTGATTCTACCTTGAAATGACCTTTACTGGACGTGATAGAGGTGAGCGGACCCCGGATTCGTAATCAGCCACCCCAAACACCCCCTTGTCATACGGTTTCGTCAAATAATCCGAAATTTATTTTTTTTTTGTAAACCTGTGTTATTTATGATATGATTGATATTTATTTTACAAATACTAATATTTTATTATTGCTGTAAAATGGATTTATTGGAATTAATTAAAAAAGTGTTAATAGTAAGTCATTTATTTATGAATATTATATCAAAAATGTTAATAAATAAATTTGAACTTATAGAAAATTTTAATATTTATTATTTTTCTTGATTAAATTTTGAATTTTACATTTTATGACAGACACCGTCCTTTTAATTTTTTATGTACCAGTAATAATATGTAATAAGAAAATTAAATGGCTAAATACCCCAGGTGGGGATGAGCCGCTAAAAAGCTATCTAGATCTTTTTCAAGCAGATTAGTCCCAGTCTGCTACTCGATACTATTGACTGTGTTTCTCCATTTCTTTCTATCCTGTCTTTTTCTGCTAGTCTCTAATTCCTGCCCTATGTAAATCTTCCTTTACTTCGTGTAACTATTTATTCTAGTTCCTCCGCGCCTCCTTCTAGCTCCGGGTTTCCATTGTAAAAATTGAGTTTATAGTTGTTGCTCTACCTGCTCTCCATATATGCCCCAACCATCTAACACTGTGCTGAAATCTGAAAATCTGGAATAATATCTACCCGGGTCGAAACATTTTTTTTTAATTTATGAAAATAGTTATTTATGAAACAGTTCGTGAAGTATGCTTTTTGCGAACGCACGCGATGTTTAGAGCATGAGCGACAACGGAGCGAGTGCTATACATCGCGTAAGTTCGCAAAAAGTACTTCACGCACAGTTTCATACAATATTTTATCTACGATAAACAAATAAAAAAACTGTAACTCTTCGTCACTGGAATTCATTTCTATTCTACAATTTTTATAACTTTGACATTTAGAAATTCTTATTTCTTTCAAACCACAAAACTGTCAAATTTTTTTTGTAATTTATGCTCACTATGTCATCACCATGACAACGCGAAAGTTAAGGATATTTGATTATATAAAAGTGTGTCAAAAACAGTGCGAAAAAGTAAATCCCATTTAAAATACACTGTTACTTTACGCACACTTTAAACTAAACCCTTCACGCACTGCTATCTATAATGACAGTTTTCACAAACTAAAAACTTATACATAGTATGATATAGAGTAGATAAAAGTCATTTATTAATTATTAATTAATTATAGTCAGAAGAAAATTAGATCATGCACCCCTTGTTTTTTATAATTGTTAACATAGTAAATTGCATATCCAATAATTATTGTTATCCATTAAATAGATCGATGCAGATCAGCCTTATATCGGATCCTCTACTAGTAGTCCGTTCGCTGACGGTAAAATATTGCAAAACCCATAAATTTTGAAATTTGTGGGTTTTGAAATTTGTGAAACCGCTGACATGAAATTTGGCATACACATAGGTAAGATGTCAAGGAAGAAAATTGATATTGTGCCGATGTGTGCTTTTGCCATGGAGGTGACTTTCGCCTCGTCTCGGGATGAAAAAATATACGTTCAAAATAAGTCCGGAAATTGATTATCTAACTAATTGTACGCAACTTTTGTTCTATAGCATTTTCTCACTTTTTTCGAGTTATTTGCGACTAAATATGTTCATTTTTCAACAAAAAAAACTCATTTTAACGTTTTTTTTTTTGCAATTAACTCAAAAAGTAAGTATTTTATCAAAAAAACCATTCTTAGGAAAAATATAGCCCATAAAAAAGTGAAAAAATGGTGTACTTATGTATGAGATCCCTAGACCCAGTAAAATAAGAGTTGTAACTAATAAAAAATAGGTTCATACACGCCAAATTCCAAATTGAATATTTCAACGTGAACTGTCAAAAACTAAAGCACTTTTTGGGGAACACTCATTACAACTTTTTTCTAGTGTTAAAAAAAAGGTTAAGAAAGTTTTTAGCATTAAATTAAGGAAGTTACGCTCAAAATGAAGATCCTTTTTTTTGTAAAAAATCATAAAATTCACCCCCTAATTAGCATCCTACATGAAATTAATTGCCACCACTTCACAAGTTGATTTACTGTGTATGTATTGTTTATAAATATGATCTGTAAGCTTCATCAGTTCAAAGTTCTTATTTTTGAAGGGGATGTAATTGAAAGGGATTAAACTAGTCACTAATCAACTGTGTACGCCAATTTTGAACAACCATATCTTAACCAATATTTGTCTCAAAGAAAAACACATAATCCTAAATATTCAGAAAAGCAAAACCTACATTTCTTACTATGTATTTGTAGTTTTTGGTATCACTACTAAATTTTATGTCATTAAAAAAAAACATTTTTTTCAAAATAAAAAAAATTTACTTTAAAACCAATTTTTTTCAAAAATAAGCCCTTTAAGCCGATGAAATTACAGATCATATAAATATTACATAAGTTAAGTATATAACTTGTGAAGCGGTAAGTATTAATTTCATTTGAGATTCCAATTAGGTGGTGATTTTTCGGATTTTTTTAACAAAAATAGCACCTACGCTCAAAAATTTTTGAGCGTATGTTTAGAACTTTTTTAGAAAACATAAAAAAGATTTTTTTAAAACTTTAAAAAAGTTGTAATAAGTTTTCTCAGAACAGTGCATCATTTTTTGGTTGCTATCATTTTTCGGTTATTTCACGTGAAATCATTCGTTTTTAAATTTGACGAATATGAACCTGTTTCCTGTTTTACATTAGCTACAACTTTGCTTCTACTGATTCTAAAAGTTCATACGTACATCAATTTTGTTACTTGTATAAGTTATATTTTTAATGGTTTTCCCGATAACATACTTACTTTTTGAGTTATTGGCAAAAAACCGTATAAAAGTGTTTTTTTCTTGAAAAATTGACATATTTTCGCGCAAATAACTCAAAAAGTATTAACTTAGTGAAAAAATTCTATATAACAAAAGTTGCTTAGAATTAGTCAGTTTACCTTTTTCCGAACTTATTTTGAACGTATATTTTTCACCTCCGAGAAGAGGAGAAACTCACCCCCAGGACAAAGTTTTCTTTTCACTTTTTTTGTTTGACATGTTACCTATGTGTATGCTAAATTTCACGTCAATCCGTTCTTTAAAATTTGAAGCAAATCCGTTAATGAACTATAATACTATTTCGGTAAGATCGTAAAAAACGAATCAGAATATTTGTTTTGTTTGTATAATTATTGTTTTAGCATACAGTCAAGTCGCCCTTGAATCCCAAACATTTTTAAAAGAAAATAAAATTTTTATTGGGTATTGGAATATGTTCAAGCAGACATTTCCGTTCAAATTTTTAGTCACAACATACAACATATCAATGTTAAATATTATTAGAGCAACCTTAGGGTGTCACATTTCTTTTAATGACCTACACAGATTTTTATTACCTACTGCTGATAAAGTGATATCAAATATCACTCGTCGACATCTCTGTATTAATTTGAAATAATAAAATATAATAATATGTAGTTTTATATTCTAAAATATTTGGAAAAAATACCTACCTATGTATTTTTACCTATGAAGAGTACAGGTTCAATATCGGCAAATGAGTTTTGTTTTAAATACCGTTCGTATAGAGGTGTTCGTTAAGAGATAAGCGCAAAATCTTGGTCCAATGCTAATTAAATGCACTAATTTTTTTCGAATTCTTAGAAAACTAATAAATATTTTTGAAAAATTTAAACGCAGAATGGAAGATTACATTATTACCGAGGGCCGAAGGTCCCTGAAAACTTATATAATGTTTATTTTAATAAGATAACGGGATGAAAAAACAAGAGAAAAGTTAGTGTAATTTTTAATTTCGAATATTTCATTCAAAAGAAACTTTTTGTTTATTCTAAGCGACTTTCGGTCCTCCGTAATAATGTAATCTTTCATTGTGGGTGTAAGTTTTAAAAAGTATTTCTTAGTTTTCTCAGGATTCGAAAAAAATGAATGCATTTACATAGCATTGGACCGAGACTTTGCGCCTACCCCATTAAGAGAGAGTTTACTGTATTTCATATTAATACTATAATTTATTACTTTAAACTTTTTATCGCTCTTGATTCATTTTTTCGTGTATTTAATTCCATTCAATTGTAATTGTACATTCAATTTTTTACACGTTTTATTACTTTCGAAATAACAATAACTATAAAATCGATTTTTCAGCCTACTTGGGTCAAAAAAATACGCAATTTTCGGAAATTTCGTTAAATGAGAACATTTACCTACATTTATTGTATTTAAGCTTTTAATAAGATTTTTTTAAATAATTTAGATTATTTAATAGATACATTCACCGGTACGAAAACGGGCACCCCAAAAAATGGGTCATTTTTGATGGCTCGTATCTCCTAAACCTATTGTCCGATTTAAGTATTTTTTTTAATATGTTATAGCCTTATTCTTTAACAATATCGCTGTAATAATATTGCTTCTAGACAGGTAAATTATCATTGTATACCGGGCGTACCAATCAAACTGGGTTTTTTTCTCAATTTTCACAACACCCTGTGGAATATTCTAGCCTTTATACAATATTGAAATTAAAACCTAACTATAGCCCCAGGTTTTCTTAACATTCTGTTTTTTTATTCATTCGCTTATGTTTGATAATAAAACAGTTAGCGACTTAACAAGTAGCTATGTTCTTTATTAATACATGGTGTTTCTAAATAAGTGCGACAAACTTTAAGGGGTATAATGATTGTTTACTTGATAAAGCTATGTCCACAAATGCTTGCAAATATAAAATTCTTTTGCCAAACGATCATTATTTTTTTATGCAGAATTACTCCTTAAAGTTTGTCGCACCTATTTAGAAACACCATGTATCGATAAAGAACATGGCTAGTTGTTAGAGTCCCTAACTTTTTCATTATCCAACGTAAGCGAATGAATAAAAAAACAGAATGTTAAGAAAACCTGGAGCTATAGTCGGGTTTTAATTTCAATATTTTATTAAGGCTACAATATTCCACAGGGTGTTGTGAAAATTGAGAAAAAAAACCCAGTTTGATTGGTACACCCGGTATACAATGAAAATTTACCTGTCTATCAACAATATTATTATAGCGATATTGTTAAAGAATAAGGCTATAACATATTAAAAATTACTTAAATCGGCCAACAGGTTTGGGAGATACCCGTTTTTGATGTGCCCGTTTTTCGTGCCGGTGAGTGTAGATTGAATTAGAAGTTCATTGTAAAAAATGAAGTAAAAAAATGTATAGGTAAAATATTATAGATTAAAATAAGTACAGATAATATATAATTATAGAGATATATTATAATCACTTATTGTACCTTCGTTTAAGGTTAACTTTAAAAGTAAAGCAGATCTGCTATTATTCATGTTTAAAAAACAAAAGGCACACAAAATACTAAGTACGATTAGGACCGCGAATCTAGAACAAATGAATGTCTGGAAACCGTTACACAGGGTTGCCAAAAAACGGAAGTCACATCGAGCGGTGTGGTATACGGAAGACGCTACGCGTTGTGTACATAACCTGTATAGTAGTACGGGAGCGACACTAGCGCTGGAGATATACCGTCGAATTAAAATCTGATCTTATGAGTATGTGATATATGATATGACTTCCGGCGAAATTTTTAATATAAGCGTTCTGATACCATTTAGTAGCCAAATTCGTAAAAATATAGTCAAAACGTTGTGACTTCCGAAATCGGAAGTCATAGTATTATGAATATTCATATTCATATAAATATATGAAGTGACAACGTATTACGAGTATCTACTTTGGAAGTCACATGGATACATGTATCAATATATATATATATATATATATATATATATATATATATATATATATATATATATATATATATATATATATATATTTAAAATATTTAGACTATTCCTCCCGGGGGAACACCTCTTGATCATCTAACATATGCCGGGGACTAGGGGTCGTTTCTGTTTTTGCTTTCATTGTTGTTTTTTGGGAAATATTTACCAGAGTGGTTCCCGTTGCATTCTCTGGTTTGTATTTTCGTCGATCCTTTGAACTCAGACGCTATTTGCAGCCGCCCACTCTGGGTCAGATGTTGCGAGTCAGACACCCGGGGTATCTTTAATAAATCTTTAATAAAAAAATATTATTTCTTAAGATAATTGTACATCTAATATACCCAAACTAAATAGCTTTCTTGGTTGCAGACTAGAACAACCAGATTGTTGTCCACTTGACCACTACAATCTCATGTTAGACTGTTGGAGGCATGAAGCTGCAAGCAGACCCCGGTTTGCAGATATTGGACCTATATTAGCGGATTCAAGACCTGAACAAGTACAGGCTAAGATTTCTTCCAATGAAGGACCTCATATGTTAAGTTACAGGGTAGGAGATGTGATAACCGTACTAGATAAGAAGTAAGTGTGAAACAAATATAGCAATATAATATGATATTTAATTTTCTGCTAATAAACAATTATCATTATTGTGTTTTAAAATGTAGATACTAAATTAGAATGCCATAATATGGCATCCGTCAAATATAACTTCTTTTCAATTAAAATTGTAGTTATGTATGTACATATAAGTTACTTTCAAATGAAAATTGTAGTTATAACGAGTCATAAAAAAACCTAATTAAAACAGGCCTTGTAATAATAATACATCAAATAATAAAAATAAAATAGTCTTATTGTGTACACCCAAAATATAAAACATGTAGGTGTACAACTGAGTTTATTTTAATATCCACCACAAGATAAACTGAGATTGAAAAAAAAATATTTTGCTTCCCTCATTTTTGTCTTTCGCAAATTAACATTCTAAAATTATTATATAAATTTAATGGAAAAGATGAAAAGTCCCAGATGCAAAATTCATTATTAAAATAATAATAAATAATAATTTATATCTGAAAACTTTTCGTGGAACCAGTTTCTGGTAACATCCTTAATCTCTGACTTTTACAATTTATAGGACAAGAGAGGACGAATAAAGAAGGCGAAAAGGACTCTACAATATGCAGTCACATTCCGCCTTATTCGTCTAGGAAATGGTCCGAGAGATAGTTCCTAGTACTCAAAATCTGAGTAAAGATAAAAGTGGCACTTTTATCTCTCTTTAAGAAATGTCGCTACAGCGTCCTTGAAGTGGATTATAATGTTATTTTTGTAATTCACCTTAAATACGCAGTTTGGTTTCGTTTCGATTCAAAGGTGTTCATGTAGCCCCACTGAAGACGTCTTGAGACAGAAACAGCTGTCTAAGGATGGTGAATCACCTCTGAATCTGAAAGAAACATAAACTTAAAACACAGCCAAAATGTTAAGATACTGAACCAGTACTAGGCTTTCTGCAAATTTTGTATGTTCAATGTAAATTGTACAACTTGATGGCTAGCCAGAATATCAATACAGAGTAAAACACCATGATGTATAGCAATATTTGGCCCTCTTTTGGATGATTAATTACTCCCACACAGCAAATTTAAAATAATTTTAAATAAATATTACATAAGTTAACTTTAATTTTAAAGTTGTTCTGAAGCTACATATTTCCTTGTGGCATTTTTATAATTAAGTATTTTCTATGGGAAATAAGCCACAATTTTACTAAAAAATGAATTTATTAACGTTTCGAAGCCCAAATCGGGTTTCGTTGTCAAAATACAAAATACTATTAAAATAAACAAAAATGTTGTTGCTAAGTAAAAAATTCTTCTAATAATTTATTTAATCTGACTCATTTATATTGGCAATTCAGACGTATATTATATATTTTAAAGTAGAAGACTTTAAAATGATATCGCCAATATTTATGAGTTGCGTTCCTGGGACGACTTTACTAAAAGATAGTTCATTCGATTACATGAAATCAATCCCAACTCAAGAATATCCGTCGCAAAAAAAGCATAGCATGTGATCTGTCTTTAAAAAGACAACCAAATGCAACGATGACAGTAAAATTCTCGCGTTAGTTAATAATCTCGAAACGTTAATAAATTCATTTTTTAGTAAAATTGTGGCTTATTTCCCATAGAAAATACTTGCTTTAATTTTAAAGAAAATAAAATAGTCTAAATCGCGTTTAAATTCTGTAAGGTTTAACCCCGACAAAACTGAAATGTATGTATAGGAGTTTTTACAAGACCAAACTAAATACATTTACTACAGAAGGAATAAGACAGTCGTTCACATTAATTTAGAAGGGATACACAACTGTCTCATGTTTATCTGGTTAAAAGTTTATTCATGAAAATAGTAACAGAATTGATAAATCTAAAAAAAATTCTACGCCAAGTGCATGAAAGTTCACGTACTTACAACAGACACTTGGAAATAAAAATATTCAGTAGTAATCTTGAAATAAGGATATTATATTTGTCCACTTTTTGAATTTTAATTACGATACAAAGTGTGGAGACTTAATTTCAGCATTTGATACAAATTAGACCAACATAATCTTAATTACTACATAATATTACATAATCTCACAATTAGTGCTGTCGCCAGGGGGGGACAACGCCCTCCTTTATTTAGGTGGACTTACCCAAGTTTTTTTTATGTATTTTGAACCGTAGAATACGAATTTTTTGGGTAACAGTTGATCCGGATTTCGATGATTGTTATAAACACAGAACTTGCAGAATTACATAAAAGCGATTTTTCGCAAAACAAAACATTTTTTTGTATTTTTTTAGTCATTCTAAGCAAAAAATGTTCTTACAAGTTTTTTCGTCGGATGCATAGTTTTCTAGATAAACGCGGTTGAACTTTCAAAAAATCGAAAAATTGCAATTTTTGAACCCGAATAACTTTTGATTAAAAAATAAAATACCAATTCTGCTTACCGCATTTGAAAGTTCAAGCCAAGTTATACCGGTTTTGATTATTTACATTGCTAAAAATTAATTTTTTTATTATTAAATAAAGCTATAAACGCATAGTGCTTGAGTGATGTTTTCAATGCATCTTTCATTTAAAATCGAACGAGTAGGTATAAGTGCAAGCGCCTACAAACAGGCAAAATCTACGTAGCATGCGTTAAAACGCATGCATTGGGCACACGTCAAAATGCTCAAACACTATCTGTTTATAGCTTTGTCTAACAATAAAAAAATTAATTTTTAGCAATGCAAATACCCAAAACCGGTATAATTTGACTTGATCTTTCAAATGCGGTAAGCAGAATTTCTATTTTATTTTAACAAAAGTTGGTCGGGTTCAAAAATTGCAATTTTTCGAGTTTTTTAAAGTTCAACCGAGTTTATCTCGAAAACTATGCATCTTACGAAAAAACTTGTAAGAACATCGTTTGCTTAGAATGGCCCAAAAAAACTTGGTTTGATTAGAATGATCAAAGTACATAAAAAAACTTGGGTAAGTCCATCTAAATAAAGGAGGCCATTGTACTCCCCTGGTGACAGCTTTGGTTTAAACAGCTAAAGGCTAAAGTATTAAATGTATATAATAATTTTACAAGGACTTGAGGAGGCAAAAATGGGTAAAGCAAAATATTTTTTTCAATCTCAGTTTTGGAATACATCTTGGTTTATCTTGTGGTGGATATTAAAATAACCTCAGCTGTACACCTACATGGTTTATATTTTGGGTGTACACAATAACGATTATTTTATTTTTACTGGATATATTTATACTAAATTTAAATTCAAGATGCAGTAGAAATAAACAAACCAAGACATGTTAAATGCTACTAGGAGCACTCCCAAATCATAATTTACAATGTATAAACTTTGGAAATCATGATTTGGGATTTACATTTTATATACATTGTAAATTATGATTCGGGAGTAGCATTCAACGTGTCTTTTTGTTTATTTCTACTGCATCTTGAATTTAAATTTAGTATAGTACATAATATATGTTATAACCCAGAGATTACAAGCCAAAAAAGAAACATAATTCTTTTAAAACAAATCAAAATAATACCACAAAAATTGTTTTTCATTCAAGTCTAAAATTGTTTAGACTTTTGCGTTTGCGACAAACATTTTTTGCGTTTTACCATGTGGTGAGTTGATGAGAAATAAATTAAACTTTTTATAAAGGGTCACACAAAAACGTTACATAATATGTTTAAATCCTAATTAAATATCTGGTTGGAGACATGGTTTAAGTGTTCTTCCTGATTATTGCATCATCAAAAAAACTGAAAGATATTGAATCGTTTCTTTGGTTGTGTGTTGTTAAACCATAATTAGTAATTCTGCAATTTGTCATTATCAAGATGATGAGAATAAGGATTTAATTAAGTATCTCATTGTGATATTGTACAACAATAAGTGTACTATTTAAGCAATAAGTGCCTTAAAAATGTTATATTTATTATATTGTCTATTATCAGCTGTAATATTTGATAAACTGAACATAATTTGTCTGTGTTCAGTAATTTTTAACGAAGGAGTGTTCGTTAATAACTAGTGTTAGTGTTGAATACTATTTTTGCTTAATATTCCCAGATATATTTGTTTCTCTAATAACCAAACTTTACATTGACAATATCAAACCAATTCGTCACGTCATTTAGCATGGTGACTAGGCTACTATCGAACTTTACTCCCTGATGAATCCCATTTATGTGATTCCAGGGTTTATCATTTTCGGTTTTTTCCATTAGTCCATTTACTCACGATTTTCGCTCTGAATTTCAAAGAACCGCTTGGACTGACGTGGAATTTGGCATACACATATCTAACATGAGGAAAAAATGATACTGTGCCAATGTGTGCTTTTGCCTTGGCTTGAGTATCCTTTGAGTACCCCTTCTCGGGAGTGAAAAAATATACGTTCAAAGTAAGTCCAGAAGTGGATAAACTGACTACTACTAAGCAATTTTTGTTTCGGAGAGTTTCTTCACTAAGTCAATACTTTTTGAATTATTTGCGAGTGAATATGTCCCTTTTTCAACAAGAAAAAACACGTTTTTAGACGATTTTTCGCAAATAACTCAAAAAATACATAAGTATTTTATCGAAAAAATTTAAAGTGTTTAAAAAAAGCTTTATTTTTGTTTATTAAAATTCTAGCCTCAACAGCAAGCAAGTTACGGTCAAAATAAAGTTGGTCTTTTTTTTTTTGTTGAAATAAAAGCGTTAAACTCACCCGCTAATTAGCATCCCAAATGAAATTAATCGTTACCGATTCACAAGTTAATTTACTTATGTACTGTTTGTATGAGGGGGTTGCTAGTCCCCTACCAGGCGCGTACTAGGTGGCGGATAGGGAAATGCCTCCCAGATATGGGTGGTACCGAGGAAATGAAATACTCGGAGCGGACCAAAACTAGCAACAGTAGCGGCGGATCCAGAGTGGACGGCTACGAACAGCGTCTGACCCAGAGTGGGCGGCTGAATATTAGGTCCTCCAAAAGGGGGTTGTGGCGTCAGGCGTTAGCAACCGGGCACACATAAAAAACCTCAAGGGCTGAAAAAACAAAAGACAAAATGAAATTACGATTAATCCCCGGGTGGTAACCCACACCTCTGAAGGAGGGAGCCCCATCGGATACGGGGGGGGGCAGTTTTGCTTTAGACGATAGAAGCCCAGCTTCAAAACTCAACCAAACAACAAGAAAAAAAGACAGAGGAAACTCGCACTAGGCACATGGAACGTACAAGGATGGCGAACAAAGGATAGAGAGGTAATAGCGGAGTTCCAAAGAATGAATCTGGATATAATGATAACGACCGAGACGAAAAAGAAAGGAAACGGTACCGAGAAAATAGGAGGTCATTCACTGTTGGAGCGGAATAGACAAGCAAGAAAGGGCAAAAGTAGGAGTTGCAATTATACTAAAAAATAAATGGGAACATGCCATCGAAAACTGGGAACCAATAAATGAAAGAATAGCCAAACTTAACCTAAAAATATACGGAAGACAAATTATCTTACTAGCGGTATACGTTCCAACAGAAGACAGCTCAATTCAAGAAAAAGAACAATTCATAGAACAACTGCAAGAAGAAATCGAAAACAGAAAGAAGAATCAAGAAATAATTATTGCCGGTGACCTGAATGGAAGAACGGGAAGAAAAGAAAACGACAGAACAATAGGTAGATTTGGAGAAGATGTAATAAACGATAACGGAGAGAGAGTGATTGAACTATGCGAAATAAACCATTTAAAGATCACAAACGGATTCTATAAACATAAAGACACACAAATACACGTGGACACAAGAAACAAGAAAATTGAGGTATATTATTGATTATGTTATAGTAAACCAAGAAAGCTCTATAAAAATAAAGGATGTGAGAGTAAAGCGAGTCGCAGAATGCGGCACAGATCACAAACTAGTAATCGCTCGAATGAAATTCCCCTTTATATGGACCCAACAGAAACCGACCTTGGGAGATACTGACTAATCTACGACTCCGGCATTACCTGTCAATGTGTGCTCAATAAAAGAAAAGAAATTCAACATAAACTTATTAGAAGAAGACTCCATAAAAGACTTATACAAACGAAGATTGGACCAAAAGCTAGAAGAGTTTAGGTATGAATCATTAGAACAGTCTTACGAACACATAAAAACCTGCGTAAAGACAGCAGCCCTAGAAGCTCTTGGAGAAAAAGACCAAAAACACACCCATCAAAATACAAAATTAAACGAAGACACACTGAAATGCATAAAAGAGAAGAAGGAACTCCATATAAAATACCTAAACAAAAAAAATTGTGAGGACTTGGAACTCTACAGGGAAAAAATAAAGAAGTAAAAAGAAAAGTAGCAAAAGAAAAAAATGAAAAATAGGAAAAAACATGCACAGAAATAGAACAACACATAGGAGGCACGAGAAATTCAGAGTCATGGCGTATCTTAAAGTCACTCCAAAGAAATAAGACAGAGAAGGTCAAGATCGGTAAAATCAAAGAAAACGAGTGGCAAGAATACTATAAAAAATTGCTAACCGAAAGTCGCCCCCAATTCAAAGAAGTAGAAAGAGACGGAATAGAAATCTATACACATGACGACATCGAATTAAGCCTAGCTGAGGTAAAAAGAACGATCAAAACACTAAAGAACAAAAAAGCAGAAGGCCCCGGCGGAATTCCAAATGAATTGATAAAGAACGGATCGGAAAAGCTATTCCGCATGATACACAAAATGTTTGAGAGAGCACTGAATGGAGAAGACTTGCCGACAGAATGGACTCAAGCATATATGACATCAATATATAAGAAAGGAAATAGAAAAAACTGCGAAAACTATCGAGGAATCAGCATAATATCATCTATAGGCAGACTGTATGGAAAGACCATAAAGGAAAAATTAGAAATATATATATATATATATATATATATATATATATATATATATATATATATACAGGATAAAATCGGAGAAGACCAGGTAGGATTCACAGCGGGGAAAGCATGCTTGGATCACATCTATACGGTCGAACAACTAATAGAAAAACGAATGGCCAAAAATAGATCCGTCTATCTGGCATTTGTAGACCTTAAGAAGGCGTATGACTCGATACCTAGAACCAAGCTATGGGAAGCAATGGAAGACATCGAAATCCCACGAAGATTAATAAAAGCAGTAAAGGCACTCTACAAAAATAACACAGTAGCTATCAAAATGGGTAATCGAATATGCTTTCCATTTAAGACGACAAAGGGACTACCACAGGGCTGCTCCACATCCCCTACCCTATTCAAAATATTCCTAGAAAAGACCCTGAAACCATGGAAAAGAAAGTGCGAAGGAATGGGTATACCAGTAAGGAATGAGTATCTATATACCCTAAGTTTTGCTGACGACCAAATAGTGATCGCACAAGGCGAAGATGACCTCAGTTTTATGATGAGGAAACTGGAACAGGAATATACAAAGAATGGGATGGAAATAAACCTAAAGAAAACTGAATACCTAACAACGGAGAATACAGAAATAAAACAACTGGAAATTGACGAAGGTAAACAAATCAGAGGAACAGATAAGTACAAGTATTTAGGTTTTATAATATCAAACAAAGGAACAACTGAGGAAGATATAAATAATTACACTTTTATAAAAAAGAACTTTTTTATAATAAAACCTTTTTATTATTTATAGGAAAGAATATAAGATAATTTAACGATAAACGATTTAACGATAACATGCTTAAAATTCCAAAAATTACACTCTAATAAAAAAGTACTTTTTATAATATCACGGTTTTGTTATTGTACATATAGGACACAACATGTTTGGAAAGAATAATTAACTTATAAAATATGAATTTTTAGTAGATGTATTAATTATTGTTATTTCTAATTATGATTTCAAAAATTGCACTAGTATAAAATAATATTTTTTATAGTACCACGGTTGTTTAAAATGGTATATATAATTTTAAGTATATAAACTTTTAATTATTTAAAAATTAATAAACATTTTCAATTTCGTTTGCAAAACGAAAATACAGCCGAACCATATTCTAGTCCAATCAGAGAGTGCAGCAAGCACCTCTACCGGTTTCGAAACTTATTAGTCTCTAATCAGGAGGCACATATGCTGCTCTCCCTGATCCAACCAAAACAAAACCCCGGCATGCAGTCCCGGATTGCAACGAACGAAATGGCATAGATGCCCTAGTGGCAACTGCTAGCAAAAAGACTAAGTTTTCACTCTAATGGCATATAAAACAACATAATGCTATTCTACATCCCACCAGAATGAAAACAATGGGAACCTTCTCTGGTTACACCTCCGAGGCTTCTACAATTTGCAAGCCATACGGATGCTGAGACTAAGGAAGATGAGGGAATTCTACAATTTGCAATTCACGTCCCATCTGCTCAACGCGGTAAAGTTCCAACGAGAATAGTTCCCTTCGTACTCCAATCAGAGTAAATGTAAATCAAAAATGAATAACCACTTTCAATTTCGTTGCAAAACGAAAATACAGCCGAACCATATTCTAGTCCAATCAGAGAGTGCAGCAAGCACCTCTACCGGTTTCGAAACGTATTAGTCTCTCATCAGGAGGCACATATGCTGCTCTCCCTGATTCCCTCATCTTCCTTAGTCTCAGCATCCGTATGGCTGGCAAATTGTAGAAGTCTCGGAGGTGGTACTAGCGAAAGTTTCCATTGTTTTCATTCTGGTGGGATGTAGAATAGCATTATGTTGTTTTATATGCCATTAGAGTGAAAACTTAGTCTTTTTTTAATTATTTATTAAAACAATTAAAAAAAGATACGCAACAGCCGGGTTCCAACTGGGGACCTCTCGATCTGCAGTCTAATGCCACTGAGGCACCATCAATTTGTAGATATCGATTTATTAACGTACTTTAAAATATCATTGCATTAGTCACATTTTTAAAATATGTAGTTTGAAATTAAAAAAAAATCGATTTATCCATACAGTGTGATTGGTCAGTGGGGTAAAGCTTTGTAGATCCGTTATAAGTAATAGATAGTAATAAAAGTTAATAACAAAAATTGTAACCAACTTTGATTACAGATTGATAATCAGTAATCGTAAATTGTAAGTTTTAGACAATTATTCAGTCATGGCTTACTTAAAATTTGGAAAGATTTAGACCCGTAATTATTAATAATTTTGCTGTGAAAAATGAAAATATCTCGAAAACTAATAAATTTACACATAGGGAATGTTATACAAAAATTTTAGTATTGTAATGGTACTTTTCGATAATTATATAAAATACAGGGTGTTCTACTTAAAATTACTGAGAAAATAATGTACTTGCGTTTTGACTCACCCTGTATTCAATATAAAGAAAATTAGCAAAACAACCATTTACGAAAATTTTGACAATAAATAAAAAAATATGACGTCAACAAACCATTGACCTTGTGCTTGCTTTTATTTATACAGGTAGTTAAACTTGTTACGATTTTCATATAAAATTGGTTATAACTTTGTAAATACCCCGTATAACATACCAAACATTTATATTTTTGTAATCGAAAAGTTACGAAGATTTCGAATAAAAAATAAAATACAGGGTGTTCTATTTAAAAAAAAACATAAGTTTGGTCTGCCACTATGTTATCGAACACCCTGTAACATTCTAACTAATTTTGTAATGTGAAGCTCAAAGTTCGCAACAATTTTTGTTATTAAGTTTTATCGCTATACATTACTATTACGGATCTACGGAGCTTCACCCCACTAATTATTAATCACCCTGTATAATAGCAGTAAAATATTGAATTGTTAGCTAGTTTTAAGCTATCCTGAAAATTTCAGGTGTCTAGGTAGCCTAGAACTATTTTTAAAATGGATTACAAAATTTGCGGAGTCCGTGACACCAACTAACCCAAGGATATAAAAAGGTTTTAAAAATAGACTAGGACAAACAAGAGACTGCATACGAAAATTGAACCCGATACTGTGGGATAAGAACATCAGCATAAAAACAAAAAGAAGAATATATAATACCATGACAAGAAGTATCCTCACTTATAGGTGTGAAAATTGGACAATAAATAAGAAAACCAAAAATAAAATAAGAGCGACAGAGATGGAATTCCTAAGGAGAAGCTGCAGAGTAACAAGGAGAGATAGAATAAATAACATAGAGATTCAGAGAAGAATGGGAGTGAACTCAGACATAATAGACTACATCGAACAGAAGAGATTAACCTGGTACGGACATGTCAGAAGAGCAGACCAAAATCGGTGGATAAACCGAATAACAGAGTGGAGCCCGATAGGAAAAAGGAAGAGAGGCAGACCCCGAAGATCCTTCAGATATGAAGTAGACGAAGCAATGGAGAGAAGAAATCTACAGGAAGGGGACTGGCAAGACAGAAAGAGCTGGAGAGAACGGTCGAGTGAAGGAATACAGTGAAAACTGTGGAAATCGTTAATATATATATATATATATATATATATACAAACAAGTGGTTTATTAGGGTTGCAGTCAGAAGTTTGGCCAGGATATCAAAGAAACACTCTTTTGACTTTTTGTCTAGCTTTCGGGGTTGTTTGACCCCTTTATCAAGACTCTGTAAGATAAAACAAAAATGTAAGTATTTTAAAATATTACATTGTTTTAGTAAACCTACTAGTCGTTGAGATTATTAAAAAGAAGCTTGATGATGCTCAACATTTCAAATTAACACAAATATTGAAAACAGAAAACAAAAAACAAAGGGCACAATACATTTTAAAATTTTTGAATAATTAGCAGAAATACAATAATTATTCTGTCATGTTGACCTACTGATAATGTAAGTCAAAAACTCTGACACATAGAGAACAGAAAGAAGAAACAATCAAATTAAAAAGTATCAAATAAAAAAGTAATTAAGTGTTATGATTATTGTGGTTCTTTTTAAAACATCAGAGGCCCCTACAAGGTGTGTTTAAATTCACTAACTGTACTTAAGAGTATGCAACTCATTATACGTCCATGTGTGTTTTGTAAAACAAACAAGTATTTTTATGTTTTGGTTTTTAGTGTTGCGCAAGTAGATAACAATATATGTTGCTAAGTTTTTCTATATCTGATTTTTTATTTATACATGAGTTGCTAGATTTTATGCAACACATTTCCACAAAAACGCGTTTACAGTGGTTTGTTTCCCTTGCCTGATGTTTTAAAAAGAACCACAATAATCATAACACTTAATTACTTTTTTATTTGATACTTTTTAATTTGATTGTTTCTTCTTTCTGTTCTCTATGTGTCAGTCAACATGACAGAATAATTATTGTATTTCTGCTAATTATTCAAAAATTTTAAAATGTATTGTGCCCTTTGTTTTTTGTTTTCTGTTTTCAATATTTGTGTTAATTTGAAATGTTGAGCATCATCAAGCTTCTTTTTAATAATCTCAACGACTAGTA
The DNA here is from genome assembly GCF_917563875.1 of Diabrotica virgifera virgifera. Classification (NCBI taxonomy): domain Eukaryota; kingdom Metazoa; phylum Arthropoda; class Insecta; order Coleoptera; family Chrysomelidae; genus Diabrotica; species Diabrotica virgifera. Next base: position 134,380,972 of record NC_065449.1, on the reverse strand, counting down.
GGTTTACTAAAACAATGTAATATTTTAAAATACTTACATTTTTGTTTTATATTACAGAGTCTTGATAAAGGGGTCAAACAACCCCGAAAGCTAGACAAAAAGTCAAAAGAGTGTTTCTTTGATATCCTGGCCAAACTTCTGACTGCAACCCTAATAAACCACTTGTTTGTTGATATTGACAGTCACTAATATCCAGTATTTCCTATATATATATATATATATATATATATATATATATATATATATATATATATATATATATATATATATATATATATATAGAAGATAAATTAGTGTTGATCACAGCTGATTAAGTTAGAGAACAAACTTTGAGATTCTTTGGGTAAAACAGCTGAAAGAATAGGCTAAGTGTACTCTTTATTCCTTTATTGATCCAATATTTCGTCGATAGTCATCGACATCATCAGGGATAAGCTACAAATAGTTTTACATAAAGAATTGACGGTCTATTTAAATTTTTTGATGTTACTTACAATTTGAGATTAGCGCCGTAATGAAAGCTGGTCAATGTTATAAAAACTTGTATAAGTTGTCTTACAAAAAACATGTAGTGTATATTTACAAAACTGGTACAAAAACAACGAAAAAGGTGTTTTCTTTTTTTGCATCGGACTGAAATAAGTCCTCTCGAGAGTTTTACATCTTTTTATTTTATTTTAATGCAGAACCTGAACCATGTGACATGTTGTAGGTTGGAAAACACTAACCTCTAAAATCTTCTCTCTTAGATAGTCGAAGTAGAATGGAGATTTTAGTGGCCTTTGCCTTCATTGGATGTATATACCTATATTTGCTTAGAAACTCAAGTTCTAGCTAATTTTATTTATTTAAAAAAAAAAAAAATTTTATACAATTGAAATTGTTAATGTGACTGAAGATCACTTTAACAAGAGTTTGTTTACTAGATCTTGGTTAATTTCAAAATCTAGTTCTTATGTAAATGAATATGTGCTGTTAGATTTGTTACTAAAAGTCTATTGTTAAACTGTGCGATACTATGGTAATGTAATATTTTTATTCTAAAATGGAATCTATTGAATTGTTGAATTTAATATGTTGTTTGTCAACTGTGAGAAGAAAAGAGTAGATTTCACTAAGGTGGTGGATGTCTGTTTTTTTATTTATGTTGTTATCTGTTTGTGCTATGCAAGCCATTTCTAGGAAAAGACGTTTTTTGTAGTTGGTTTCCCTTTCTAGAACCTCTACAGAATCAAAGTCCATCTGGTGTCCTTCATTTACTGCGTGAAGCGCTAATGAGCAACGGTCAGGATGCAGTCTGCAGTCGCTTTTATGTGACGTTAAACGATTTTTTAAATGCCTTTCTGTGTGGCCTATGTATTTTTTATTACAGTCTTTGCATGGAATGCTGTAAACTACATGTGACATCTGCTCCTTAGGTGTTTTGTCTTTTACTTTTGTGTGAAGACTTTTGATTGTAAATACAGTTTTGTTGGCAAATTTAAAATTATGAAAAGAATTAAGTACCCTTGCTAGTCTGGGTGTGAGTTCCTTGATGTAAGGTAGAGAAATCATAGTGTATTCTATAGTTGGTTCAATAGTTATGCTCTGTTCAACATTTTCCCTTATTTCTTGGATGTTGGTGTCAATTCCTTCGGCACCACCTCCTCCTCTATGAACATGTGTATTGATGTTGTTTAATTCATCTACTATAATCTGAGGAAGGGATGAAGGGGTGTCATATAAGATTTTCTTAACTAAATCAGTGGGGTAAGAGTTGTCTGTAAAAAGGTTGTGCAAAAGTTTAAGGTTCTTTTCGTGGAAAGTTATATCAGAAATTTTCATCACCCTGGCCTTCATTTGTTTTAGTAGATTGATTTTCATTGAATGTTTGTGATATGATAGGTAGTGCAGGTATCTACCTGATGCTGTTGGTTTTCTATACCAGTCCACTATGATATTATTGTTATTAGTTCTAATTAATTTAGTGTCGAGGAAAGGAACAGATTGTTCATTATCCTCTACTTCTATTGTGAACTGTATATATGGATCATAACTGTTGAAGACTGATAAAATGTCTTCAACTTGATCTTTTGGAAGTGCCAAGATGATGTCGTCCACATATTTCTTCACAAAGGTAAGGTTATAGGGTAGTACTTGGATAACTGTGTCGAGAATGTCATCGACTACATATGCAGCTAGGATTGGTGAAACTTTTGCACCCATTGGTGTTCCAAAGGTAGATTTATATATCTTATTATCGAAGGTGAAATAAGTGTTGTCGAACAAAAAGGTTACCAACTCCAAGAAGGTCTCTAGGTCTATTTTGCAATGAGTTGAAATTATATCCCATCTTTTTTGTATTGATCTCAAACACGCTTCTAAGTAGACATTACTAAACAAAGACACCACATCAAGACTAGCAAGAATATAGTTTGGTGGAAGGGTGACATTTTCCACTAGTTTTTTGACTTCAAAAGAGTCTTTGATATAATATTCATTGTTTAAGTCATATGAGGTTGTTAAAATGTCTGTTACTAGAGTGGCTATTTTCTCTGTAGGCGCTCCGATGGACGACACTATAGGTCTTACTGCTAGTTGAGGTTTATGAATCTTTGGCAACGAATAGTATTTAGGTGTTATGCTGTTATATGTTGTAAGTTTCTTTTTTGTGGCATTGTCTATCATGCCTTTTGTGTTTAATGACTTTATGAGTTTGTTACTTTTTGCCTGAACAGAAGAAGTAGGATCACTGCGTAATTCAATATAAGTATTACTGTTTGTTATCAAATCATTGGACAGTTCCATATATTGTTGTTTTTCCATAACTACAGTTACGTTACCCTTGTCAGATAAAGTAACTATGAGTTGTGGGTTTTGTTTGAGAAAATATTTGGTTTTCTTTACTAGTTGTTGTAAAAAAGAAGGTTTAGTTGAACTGTTACTTGTTACATAATTGGTAAGAGTGTTTGTAGCTCTGGCCATTGCAATTGATCTTATTTCCTTCTGTTCGATAAAAGAAGTGGCAAAATCTATGTCAGCCATAAGGCGCCTTACAGAGATATTGTGATGCAAAACAGGTTCTATACTAAATTTAGGTCCTAACGCTAGTATACATGAAACATCGTGGGGAATCTCAACATTGGTTAAGTTTTTTAACCAATTTGATTTTACTTTGAGTGTATTTTTTATAGTCTTTTCTTTTATGTTGTTGAGTTTATTAATTTGTTTTCTTTTGATTTCATGAAAAGAATGATTGTATACTCTTAATTGTCTGCCTTTGAATTCATTAAAAACTAATTCTCCACAATGTTTAATGATAACTGTCTTTAAATTGAGTAATTTTTTCTCAAGTTGTTTAATTAATTTATGATTGAAACCTATCTCATAATTTAAAAGTTTATCTCCTACCCTTGTGTTAATGTTGTTGATTTGAAGATGTAAAAAAGGTTCTTGTTTTCTTATGATCTCTTTAACAGGATTTGTTGCTGAATTTATATGGTCAGGACGGATGCATAATTTTCTACAACTGAGAAGGAAGGTTCTCCTATTATATTCTTGTGAAAGTTTTAATTTTGTTTTTGCCCAGTGTTTAAGTGATAAGACTGCCACCTCTCCATGGTTAGCTCTTATGGTGGAGTAGAAACCCATCTCTATATTGAAGATAAATTAGTGTTGATCACAGCTGATTAAGTTAGAGAACAAACTTTGAGATTCTTTGGGTAAAACAGCTGAAAGAATAGGCTAAGTGTACTCTTTATTCCTTTATTGATCCAATATTTCGTCGATAGTCATCGACATCATCAGGGATAAGCTACAAATAGTTTTACATAAAGAATTGACAGTCTATTTAAATTTTTTGATGTTACTTACAATTTGAGATTAGCGCCGTAATGAAAGCTGGTCAATGTTATAAAAACTTGTATAAGTTGTCTTACAAAAAACATGTAGTGTATATTTACAAAACTGGTACAAAAACAACGAAAAAGGTGTTTTCTTTTTTTGCATCGGACTGAAATAAGTCCTCTCTCGAGAGTTTTACATCTTTTTATTTTATTTTAATGCAGAACCTGAACCATGTGACATGTTGTAGGTTGGAAAACACTAACCTCTAAAATCTTCTCTCTTAGATAGTCGAAGTAGAATGGAGATTTTAGTGGCCTTTGCCTTCATTGGATGTATATACCTATATTTGCTTAGAAACTCAAGTTCTAGCTAATTTTATTTATTTAAAAAAAAAAAAAAAATTTTTTATACAATTGAAATTGTTAATGTGATTGAAGATCACTTTAACAAGAGTTTGTTTACTAGATCTTGGTTAATTTCAAGATCTAGTTCTTATGTAAATGAATATGTGCTGTTAGATTTGTTACTAAAAGTCTATTGTTAAACTGTGCGATACTATGGTAATGTAATATTTTTATTCTAAAATGGAATCTATTGAATTGTTGAATTTAATATGTTGTTTGTCAACTGTGAGAAGAAAAGAGTAGATTTCACTAAGGTGGTGGATGTCTGTTTTTTTATTTATGTTGTTATCTGTTTGTGCTATGCAAGCCATTTCTAGGAAAAGACGTTTTTTGTAGTTGGTTTCCCTTTCTAGAACCTCTACAGAATCAAAGTCCATCTGGTGTCCTTCATTTACTGCGTGAAGCGCTAATGAGCAACGGTCAGGATGCAGTCTGCAGTCGCTTTTATGTGACGTTAAACGATTTTTTAAATGCCTTTCTGTGTGGCCTATGTATTTTTTATTACAGTCTTTGCATGGAATGCTGTAAACTACATGTGACATCTGCTCCTTAGGTGTTTTGTCTTTTACTTTTGTGTGAAGACTTTTGATTGTAAATACAGTTTTGTTGGCAAATTTAAAATTATGAAAAGAATTAAGTACCCTTGCTAGTCTGGGTGTGAGTTCCTTGATGTAAGGTAGAGAAATCATAGTGTATTCTATAGTTGGTTCAATAGTTATGCTCTGTTCAACATTTTCCCTTATTTCTTGGATGTTGGTGTCAATTTGTTTTAGTAGATTGATTTTCATTGAATGTTTGTGATATGATAGGTAGTGCAGGTATCTACCTGATGCTGTTGGTTTTCTATACCAGTCCACTATGATATTATTGTTATTAGTTCTAATTAATTTAGTGTCGAGGAAAGGAACAGATTGTTCATTATCCTCTACTTCTATTGTGAACTGTATATATGATTATAGAATACACTATGATTTCTCTACCTTACATCAAGGAACTCACACCCAGACTAGCAAGGGTACTTAATTCTTTTCATAATTTTAAATTTGCCAACAAAACTGTATTTACAATCAAAAGTCTTCACACAAAAGTAAAAGACAAAACACCTAAGGAGCAGATGTCACATGTAGTTTACAGCATTCCATGCAAAGACTGTAATAAAAAATACATAGGCCACACAGAAAGGCATTTAAAAAATCGTTTAACGTCACATAAAAGCGACTGCAGACTGCATCCTGACCGTTGCTCATTAGCGCTTCACGCAGTAAATGAAGGACACCAGATGGACTTTGATTCTGTAGAGGTTCTAGAAAGGGAAACCAACTACAAAAAACGTCTTTTCCTAGAAATGGCTTGCATAGCACAAACAGATAACAACATGAATAAAAAAACAGACATCCACCACCTTAGTGAAATCTACTCTTTTCTTCTCACAGTTGACAAACAACATATTAAATTCAACAATTCAATAGATTCCATTTTAGAATAAAAATATTACATTACCATAGTATCGCACAGTTTAACAATAGACTTTTAGTAACAAATCTAACAGCACATATTCATTTACATAAGAACTAGATCTTGAAATTAACCAAGATCTAGTAAACAAACTCTTGTTAAAGTGATCTTCAATCACATTAACAATTTCAATTGTATAAATTTTTTTTTTTTTTTAAATAAATAAAATTAGCTAGAACTTGAGTTTCTAAGCAAATATAGGTATATACATCCAATGAAGGCAAAGGCCACTAAAATCTCCATTCTACTTCGACTATCTAAGAGAGAAGATTTTAGAGGTTAGTGTTTTCCAACCTACAACATGTCACATGGTTCAGGTTCTGCATTAAAATAAAATAAAAAGATGTAAAACTCTCGAGAGAGGACTTATTTCAGTCCGATGCAAAAAAAGAAAACACCTTTTTCGTTGTTTTTGTACCAGTTTTGTAAATATACACTACATGTTTTTTGTAAGACAACTTATACAAGTTTTTATAACATTGACCAGCTTTCATTACGGCGCTAATCTCAAATTGTAAGTAACATCAAAAAATTTAAATAGACTGTCAATTCTTTATGTAAAACTATTTGTAGCTTATCCCTGATGATGTCGATGACTATCGACGAAATATTGGATCAATAAAGGAATAAAGAGTACACTTAGCCTATTCTTTCAGCTGTTTTACCCAAAGAATCTCAAAGTTTGTTCTCTAACTTAATCAGCTGTGATCAACACTAATTTATCTTCAATATAGAGATGGGTTTCTACTCCACCATAAGAGCTAACCATGGAGAGGTGGCAGTCTTATCACTTAAACACTGGGCAAAAACAAAATTAAAACTTTCACAAGAATATAATAGGAGAACCTTCCTTCTCAGTTGTAGAAAATTATGCATCCGTCCTGACCATATAAATTCAGCAACAAATCCTGTTAAAGAGATCATAAGAAAACAAGAACCTTTTTTACATCTTCAAATCAACAACATTAACACAAGGGTAGGAGATAAACTTTTAAATTATGAGATAGGTTTCAATCATAAATTAATTAAACAACTTGAGAAAAAATTACTCAATTTAAAGACAGTTATCATTAAACATTGTGGAGAATTAGTTTTTAATGAATTCAAAGGCAGACAATTAAGAGTATACAATCATTCTTTTCATGAAATCAAAAGAAAACAAATTAATAAACTCAACAACATAAAAGAAAAGACTATAAAAAATACACTCAAAGTAAAATCAAATTGGTTAAAAAACTTAACCAATGTTGAGATTCCCCACGATGTTTCATGTATACTAGCGTTAGGACCTAAATTTAGTATAGAACCTGTTTTGCATCACAATATCTCTGTAAGGCGCCTTATGGCTGACATAGATTTTGCCACTTCTTTTATCGAACAGAAGGAAATAAGATCAATTGCAATGGCCAGAGCTACAAACACTCTTACCAATTATGTAACAAGTAACAGTTCAACTAAACCTTCTTTTTTACAACAACTAGTAAAGAAAACCAAATATTTTCTCAAACAAAACCCACAACTCATAGTTACTTTATCTGACAAGGGTAACGTAACTGTAGTTATGGAAAAACAACAATATATGGAACTGTCCAATGATTTGATAACAAACAGTAATACTTATATTGAATTACGCAGTGATCCTACTTCTTCTGTTCAGGCAAAAAGTAACAAACTCATAAAGTCATTAAACACAAAAGGCATGATAGACAATGCCACAAAAAAGAAACTTACAACATATAACAGCATAACACCTAAATACTATTCGTTGCCAAAGATTCATAAACCTCAACTAGCAGTAAGACCTATAGTGTCGTCCATCGGAGCGCCTACAGAGAAAATAGCCACTCTAGTAACAGACATTTTAACAACCTCATATGACTTAAACAATGAATATTATATCAAAGACTCTTTTGAAGTCAAAAAACTAGTGGAAAATGTCACCCTTCCACCAAACTATATTCTTGCTAGTCTTGATGTGGTGTCTTTGTTTAGTAATGTCTACTTAGAAGCGTGTTTGAGATCAATACAAAAAAGATGGGATATAATTTCAACTCATTGCAAAATAGACCTAGAGACCTTCTTGGAGTTGGTAACCTTTTTGTTCGACAACACTTATTTCACCTTCGATAATAAGATATATAAATCTACCTTTGGAACACCAATGGGTGCAAAAGTTTCACCAATCCTAGCTGCATATGTAGTCGATGACATTCTCGACACAGTTATCCAAGTACTACCCTATAACCTTACCTTTGTGAAGAAATATGTGGACGACATCATCTTGGCACTTCCAAAAGATCAAGTTGAAGACATTTTATCAGTCTTCAACAGTTATGATCCATATATACAGTTCACAATAGAAGTAGAGGATAATGAACAATCTGTTCCTTTCCTCGACACTAAATTAATTAGAACTAATAACAATAATATCATAGTGGACTGGTATAGAAAACCAACAGCATCAGGTAGATACCTGCACTACCTATCATATCACAAACATTCAATGAAAATCAATCTACTAAAACAAATGAAGGCCAGGGTGATGAAAATTTCTGATATAACTTTCCACGAAAAGAACCTTAAACTTTTGCACAACCTTTTTACAGACAACTCTTACCCCACTGATTTAGTTAAGAAAATCTTATATGACACCCCTTCATCCCTTCCTCAGATTATAGTAGATGAATTAAACAACATCAATACACATGTTCATAGAGGAGGAGGTGGTGCCGAAGGAATTGACACCAACATCCAAGAAATAAGGGAAAATGTTGAACAGAGCATAACTATTGAACCAACTATAGAATACACTATGATTTCTCTACCTTACATCAAGGAACTCACACCCAGACTAGCAAGGGTACTTAATTCTTTTCATAATTTTAAATTTGCCAACAAAACTGTATTTACAATCAAAAGTCTTCACACAAAAGTAAAAGACAAAACACCTAAGGAGCAGATGTCACATGTAGTTTACAGCATTCCATGCAAAGACTGTAATAAAAAATACATAGGCCACACAGAAAGGCATTTAAAAAATCGTTTAACGTCACATAAAAGCGACTGCAGACTGCATCCTGACCGTTGCTCATTAGCGCTTCACGCAGTAAATGAAGGACACCAGATGGACTTTGATTCTGTAGAGGTTCTAGAAAGGGAAACCAACTACAAAAAACGTCTTTTCCTAGAAATGGCTTGCATAGCACAAACAGACATCCACCACCTTAGTGAAATCTACTCTTTTCTTCTCACAGTTGACAAACAACATATTAAATTCAACAATTCAATAGATTCCATTTTAGAATAAAAATATTACATTACCATAGTATCGCACAGTTTAACAATAGACTTTTAGTAACAAATCTAACAGCACAGATTCATTTACATAAGAACTAGATCTTGAAATTAACCAAGATCTAGTAAACAAACTAAACTAAACAAAGGCCACTAAAATCTCCATTCTACTTCGACTATCTAAGAGAGAAGATTTTAGAGGTTAGTGTTTTCCAACCTACAACATGTCACATGGTTCAGGTTCTGCATTAAAATAAAATAAAAAGATGTAAAACTCTCGAGAGAGGACTTATTTCAGTCCGATGCAAAAAAAGAAAACACCTTTTTCGTTGTTTTTGTACCAGTTTTGTAAATATACACTACATGTTTTTTGTAAGACAACTTATACAAGTTTTTATAACATTGACCAGCTTTCATTACGGCGCTAATCTCAAATTGTAAGTAACATCAAAAAATTTAAATAGACTGTCAATTCTTTATGTAAAACTATTTGTAGCTTATCCCTGATGATGTCGATGACTATCGACGAAATATTGGATCAATAAAGGAATAAAGAGTACACTTAGCCTATTCTTTCAGCTGTTTTACCCAAAGAATCTCAAAGTTTGTTATATATATATATATATATATATATATATATATATATATATATATATATATATATATATCCATAGCACTATATTGCATCCCTCTTATTACTCTACACATAACATTTTACGTCCGTGACTATTTTGCAGCCGTATATCGGAAGCAAAATAGTTTTTCTATTTTTTTCGCTTATTGTTGAAGAGAAAGACATCGTTTATACAGAGAACTCTTTCGGATTATATTGTAATTCTTTTACACTTACAGACAGAAATCTCAACCATACCAAATAGCTGTAATCTTAAAATTAAAGGATGCAATTAAGTACTAAAAGTGAAAGATAATATTCACATTTAATTCAGGGAATATCCGCGAGGGTGCGCAAACTAATATACGGAATGTATATTTTTAATTCATTTAATGCATTATTTTGATTCCTCTTTTGAAAATCCTGACGGCAACACTGTACATCTATAAGTAGATACTAATAAACTCGTTTGCGAATATAATTCGACTTGTGAGAAAATTAAGAATGTTAGCCTAACGAAGATTAAGCGTAACAAAGTTAGAGATATGATTTTGTCAAAATCAATACATATGTATAATAATATTCATTTATATATATTATAATAAAAATAGATAATAATATTAATTTTAATAATAATAATAATTCTCTTATTTAAATAATAGTAGGATAAATAATGAAAATTTAAAAATTTCCGAAGAAAAAATTTACTCATAAAATTATCTGTAACGGACAAAAGTAAAAATCTGACATAGTTATTTATTGGTTTTACAGGTTTTAATACTTTGAAAATAAAAATATGTAATATAGGACTGCGCCGAAAAAATTTTAATTTTGAAAATATAATTTTTGTGGAACTAAAACACACCTAGGTACATATCTATTACCTTTTAACTGACTACTAAATTGAAATTTTTTTACGAAACTAAATTTCAAAATTATTTCTAACTCCATTGTTAAAAACGTTTCTATACATTTTTTTATTAACTCACCATTTTTTATTTAAAAATCTAATATATTCTACATATATCTTGGATCATTATAATTCAAGAAACGTTTGAATTACAGTAATCTTAGTTAACAAGATGTAAATTCTAGAGAAATAATTTTTATTAATTTTTAAAATACTTTGTAATTTTATTTAAAACTAAAAAATGATCCATAATAGTTGAAAATTCAGTTATCGCTGAGTATTGCTAAATATAATTTATTTTAAAAAATAAAATAATTTTAGTCCTTACGAGAACAAATAATTATCTGATAGGAATTAGAAATTATCTCTTTTTAAAATAATTTACTAAAAATGTAAAAACTATAAATAAAAAGAAGAGCGTGGTACTTGGAGAGTGCCGACAAAAGTGAATACTTCTTATAGCGCGTTATTACTTTAATATATGTAGGTTAATGAAATTTTATTTTATTCCATTTGAAACTATTCGACTCGATGCGACGCCAATCCATTCGATAGGATTCAATCCTATCGATAATCCGAATAAATTCGATTTTATTTAATTTTATTTAATCAACATCTATAGAGCTGAAACCACTTGGAACCTAGTCAACAATAGAACATTGTGAATCTTCATTTAGTTTTAATACAAAAAAGTGTAGCATTAAATTTTTAGAAAAAACTATACAAATCAACCTTTAGGGTTCAACCACCCCTAACCCAGTAAGTATTATTAAATTCGGGATCCTTAAATAGTTTTATCATGGAAACATGCGTACCTATATAGCACTGTTTTCGGAATCTATATTATTTAGTTTTAATATAAAAACATGTTTCACGCTATATTTTTTGAAAAACTGACCAAATCAACCCCAAATGGTAGAGACCACCCCAAACCCAACCAATGATATAAAGTTCGGAATCCATACCATATCATAATTTTATACCATAAAAACATGTGTCGCACAATAATTTTTTAAAAAATTGAACAAATCAACCCTACAGGGTTGAAACCACTCCAAAGCCAGCCAACCAGACCAAATCAACTCCCAAACACTTAAAACCACGCCGAACCCAACTAGTGATATAAAATTCGTAATCTATACTGAGTTTTACCATAAAAACATGTCGCACTATATTTTTTGAAAAAACTGAACAAATTAAGCTCCAAAGGTTGAAACCGCTCCGAACCTAACCAATAATATTAAATTCGGAATCTATGGTTAGTTTTAGCATAAAAAACATGTGTCACACTATCTTTTTTGAAAAAACTGAACAAATCAACCCCAGTGGGTTGAAACTACCCCGAACCCAACCAATGATATAAAATTCGGAATACATACTGGGATTTTTTGAAAAAATTGAACAAATGACTTCTACAGGTTAAACCCACCTTAACTCCAGCGTATCATAGACAATTTTATATTTAGTTTTACCATAAAAACATATGCCCCACTTTATTATTTGGAAAAACAGAATAACTCACCCCTCTAGGTCTGAAACCACTCCAAAGCGAGCCGAACAGACTAAATCAACTCCCAAACAGTTGAAACCACCCCGAACCCAACCAATGATATAAAATTCGTAATATTTACTCAGTTTTACCATAAGAACGTGTCTCTCTATATTTTTTAAAAAGCTTAACAAATTAACCCCAACGGTTGAAACCACTCCGAACCTAACCAATATTATCAAATTCGGAATATATCCTTAGTTTTACCATAAAAACATGTGTCGCACTATATTTTTTGGAAAAACTGGTCAAATCAACTTCCAAATAGTTGAAACCACCCCGAACCCAACCAATGATATAAAATTCGTAATATTTACTGTACGTGTCGCACTATATTTTTTTTAAAAAGCTTAACAAATTAACCCCAACGGTTGAAACCACTCCGAACGTAACCAATATTATCAAATTCGGAATCTATCCTTAGTTTTACCATAAAAACATGTGTCGCACTATATTTTTTGGAAAAACTGGTCAAATCAACTCCCAAACAGTTGAAACCACCCCGAACCCAACCAATGACATAAAATTCGTAATATTTGCTCAGTTTTACCATCAGAACGTGTCGCACTATATTTTTTAAAAAAACTGAACAAATTAACACCAACGCAACGGTTGAAACCACTCCGAACCTAACCAATATTATCAAATTCGGAATATATGCTTAGTTTTACCATAAAAACGTGTGTCGCACTATATTTTTTGAAAAACTGAACAAATCAAGCCCAATGGGTTGAAACTACCCCTCTAGGTCTGAAACCACTGCAAAGCCAGCCAAACAGACCAAATCAACTCCCAAACAGATGAAACCACCCCGAACCCAACTAATGATATAAAATTCGGAATCTACACTGGGTTTTATCTTAAAAATATGTGTCGCACCATATTCTTTGAATAAATTAAACAAATGACCGCTACAGGTTGAAACCACCTCAAAGCCAGTATATCAAAGAAAATTTTATATTTAATTTGACCATAATAACATGATGCACTTTATTATTTGGAAAAACAGAATAAATCACCCCTCTAGGGCTGAAACGACTCCAAAGCCAGCCAAACAGACCAAATCAATACCAAACGGTTGAAAGTACCCTGAACCCAATCAATGATATAAAATTCGGAATGTATACTTAGTTTGCTAACCATGCGTCGCACTTTATTTTTTGAAAAAACTGAACACATAAACCCCAAAGAGTTGAAACTATCCCGAACCAAACCAATAATATAAAATTTGGAATTATACTCTGTTTTACCATAAAAATGTGTGTCGCACTATATTATTTGAATAAATTAAACAAATGACCGCTACAGGTTAAAACCACCTCAAAGCCAGCGTACCATAGAAAATTTTATATTTAGTTTTACCATAAAAATACATGGCGCACTTTATTATTTGGAAAAACAGAATAAGCCACCCCTCTAGGGCTGAAACTACTCCAAAGCCAGCCAACCAGACCAAATTAACCCCAAACGGTTGAAATTACCCTGAACCCAACCAATGATATAAAATTCGGAATCTATACTTAGTTTTATGATTAGTGTGACCAACTAGTCCGAAAAATCCGGGACATAGCTCGAATTACGAAGTCGTGTCAAGGCATCTCCGACAAGGCCTCCGGGCCATCCGAATTTCTGTTTTGTAAAATTCTATTTTAAAATTTTGAACATGTTATTCTTCTAAGAATTTACGTCAAATTGAATTGGTGAGACAAACTTCTTCTCTATTGTGGTATTATACTGCCGTCCTGAGCCAAAAGGGCGTATCTCAAAAATTTTTCGATTTTTATATTATGGTTCTTAAGGACCCCAAATACAATGTGTAACTTATTTCCTAAGCGAAAAAGACGCATTTTAACTCCATAGTGCCTAAAAATTGGTAATAAAATTAGATGCATCTATACGAGTGCTTGTAAAAAAAACACCGGTAAATCGCAATAACTCAACAACTTAAAATATTGAGATGCGTCTTTTTGGCTTAGGACGGCAGTATAGTTCGACGAAACTCAAACTGTGGACTTTTTTCGTTTCTGTATTTTAATTATCATCTTCTGAAAAGACGATTCAAAAAGTCCGAGGCATGCCGCATGCAATGAGGTAATGATTGCTGATAAGTGTTTTTTTTTCGGTTTTGTCAACCATTTTAAGTAAACAAACTTCTTGATTTCGTTCACACTATAAAAAATGGCCCGATTTTCATTGCAAGGTCCTGATGGCCCGATTTTCATTGCAAGGTCCTGGATTTCAGGAATTTTTTCCAGCCTTGTCCCGACTTTGACTGAATTGGAGTTGGTCACGCTATTTATGATACATATAACATGTGTCGCACTATATTTTTTGAAGAAACTGAACACTCAACCCCAAAGCGTTGAAACTATCCCGAACCAAACCAATGATATAAAATTCGGAATCTATACTGAGTTTTACCATAAAAATTTGTGTCGTACTACGCTTTTTGAAAAAATTGAACAAATCACCGCTTCAGGGTTGAAACCACTCCAAAGCTAGCCAACCATAGAAAATTTGGAATCTATATTTAGTTTTACCATAAAAACAGGTGTCGCACTTTATTTTTTGGAAAAACAGAATAAATCACACCTCTAGGGCTGAAACCACTCCAAACCCAGTCAATTATATAAAATTCGGGATATACTTGAAATAAGTCAAACAATAGAAAGTTCAGGATCTGTACTTTTCATTCTGTAGTTTACTATTAAAATTAACAATTTTATAGATATGTTACGGTATACTACAAGCTTACCACTCGCGCCACCATTTTTGAATGACGCCCAATACGATTTTACACCCGCCAATATTCCATACCGAACGATAAGAAGTATTCACTTTAAAAATTTGCAACCATGAAATCTTATTTACTATATTTATTGTTTAAAAAATTATTTGTAATAGAAAATAAAACGGGATAATTCCCGAAGGTTGGCTGTATACTATCTAGTTAAATAACTTTACTCCCTGGTGTAGTTGGTATAATATTTTAATAAAAAATTAAAATTTTTAAGAATCCAAGAATATTATGTTCAAAACGTTTTCGTACTTATCAGTACATCATCAGTGAACTCATTGTCCTTGCAAAATAGCCACAATGCCAAACACTGGTAAAGTTATATGTTCCAACTACATAGCAAAAATTATAAAATAGTTTGGCTTAAAGTGGATGCCAATAGATTACTTCCAGCAGCATGATGCTCTACTACTCTACTGCTTTACGTTAACATATTTTTTGTTATTAGGTTTGCATTGAACCACGTTTTGTATGTCAAATGACGTTTTGAATTTTTAAAAATTTTAATTTTTTATAAAATATTATACCAACTACACCAGGGAGTGTTTTACTTCACGTTAAGTTATTTGTAATAGTATTATGAAGTTACAGCTTTGTCTAAATTTTTTGGGAGAACATAATAATTTTTTTTAATATACAGGGTGTCCAGAAACTCTACCGACAAACGAAGACAGGAGATTCCTCAGATAATTTTAAGACATTTAACCCAATTCATCTAGTCCGAAAATGCTTCCTAAGGGAGCTAGAGCTCTTTGAAGATGGCGTCTTGTAAATAGGTTTTCTTAAATACCTCCAGAACGATTCTGTTTAGAAAAACAAAAATTGGTACGAATATTTATCTTCCAGAGATAAATCGATTTCATCTATTGCGAATTTCTAGTACCGGTCATAGCCGTCCGTTTTGGGTAGGGCAACGGTTATTTTATCACATAACTTTTAAGCATTTTTGATACTGAATTACTAAATTGTGTTGTATTTTAGTACTAAAATGTACTCTTGATTTAAGTCGGTAGGGCACACAGTTTTCTAGAAAAATAGATTTGAAAATTTTTCGTTTTTTAAATTTGAAAAGAAATTGAAAAAAATAAAAAACCAGTGTATTTTACCAACTTAAAGCAACAGTACCTTTTAGTACTAGAATACCTCATAATTTAATAATCTAAAGTAAAAAATGCTTAAAAATTAAAGACAAGTTATGCGATAAAATAACCATTGACCTACCCATACGGACGCATATGACCGGTACTAAAAATTCGCAATTGATGAAATCGATTCGTCTCTGAAATATAAATAAACGTACCAGTTTTGTTTTTTTTTTAAATGTTTATTTATTTTTTTTTGGAAATTCACAAAACGAAAAATTTTGCAATCGATTTTTTTAGAAAACGGTGTGTTCTACCGCCTTAAAGCAAGAGTACCTTTTAGTACTAGAATACCACACAATTTAATAATCCAGTGTCAAAAATGCTTAAAAGTTCAAGACAAAAAAGTTATGCGATAAAATAACCGTTGCCCTAACCAAAACAGACGCCTATGACCGGTACTATAAATTCGCAATAGATGGAATCGATTTACCTCTGGAAGATAAATACGCGTACCGATTTTTTGTTTTTCTAAATAGAAGCGTTCTGGAGGTATTTAAGAAAAACTAATTACAAGACGCTATCTTAAAAGAGATCTAGCTCCCTTAGGAAGCATTTTCGGACTAGATGAATTGGGCTAAAATGTCTTAAAATTATCTGAGGAATCTCCTGTCTTCGTTTGTCGGTAGAGTTTCTGGACACCCTGTATATTTCGCTAATTAACTTGACGAGAACGTTAAAAATTAAGTTTTAAATAAACATACTCGTACATAGCGCGGAGTCCAGTTTTTTTCAAATGAAAAAAAAGGTTAGACCATTATCTCCATTCCCCGTCAATATTGAAAAAATAAGGTAGATATACATATAATTTTGTGTTGCGAATATCAAACTAAAAAGAATTTAAAATATTTTGTATAACTGAATTATTACTGTCGTAGATTAAAACTGTTTATGCATTTTAACTTGGCAACAATGTTGGACGTAAAGTAAATAGCAAAATGAAATATATATTCATATGTGGATGTAAAATAGTAATGTATATATACGAGATGTATATAAGTGGACTCATATTAGATAGTAATATAAAAAGAAGCAAAATAATCTGAAAATAAAAAATTTGAATACATTTTTTTTTTCAAAATAATAAAAAGAAAAATACAGTATACATTACCAAATTTTTTATAGACAGAGTATACTTCGTTAGTTTTTCTCTAGGATCATTGCTTATGGGGGATGCAATATGTTTGCTTTCTGAACGGACGCAAATTTGTGCCCAGATGTAAATATATATATATATATATATATATATATATATATATATATATATATATATATATATATATATATATATATATATATGTCTTCATATCAAGGAGAGATCCATTTGTATCATAAGTTATACAAGATGAGATCCGTTTTGCAAGGCGAGATCCGATTTTGGATCTCACCTTGTATTCACGTGTATATAGTGACATCTCGATGTAACAATGGTTGGGGTACAAGGAAATCGATTTTTGTCTGGACCTCATTTTGCACCCCATTTGGTGAATTTTATATTGCAGTGGTTCCACTAAATCCGCTGTAGAGGGCAGCGCGCGCGATCTGTTTGTATATGCTAAATATATATTTTGCAGACAACCCGAGATCCGGTAAATTTGGAAACATCGCAAATGAATTTCACGGTCAGCTCTCTCACTCGGCTTATGTCTAGCTTGAATAAGAATATTTACATTATTTAAGCGCTCTGTCCAGAAAGGCGATTGTAAAATATCTCGAGAACTAGACGTCATATCGAAAAAACTTTGGAATGCTTTTTTAATGGTTTTTCAAAATCTATATACTTATGCAATAGCAGGGTTCATATTCTGCCTGCGAAAGCGGTGGGTGTAGCAACATTGAATTTTCAACTGAAACCCTTTATTTTTAATTAAATAGTTGAAATTTAGAATCCAGTCGGAAGAGCTACAAAATAGTCGTTTTGATAACATTTTTAGGGTTTAGGGGTACCTCAGGTAGTTAGCTTAAAACGTAAGAAATAAATTTGAACAGTAACGGATTAAGCCAACACAGAGCCTATCGCAAATGTATACTTTTCATTAATGTTTATTGATAAACAAAGCTCCAATTATATTTTACTTCAACTCATTTTAAGGCTATTTCAATAAACTAATCGGTTCTTTTTTCAGTTTTTTTGATAAAATATTGTAACTTACAGACGAAAATTCTTAAAATCGGCTATTTTTCATTTAAATTGTCAATAAATAATTAAATTGGTCAGATTTACATAAATTTTGTTATTCCGTCCATATAGAAACTAAAACAATTGTTACGCAGTTACACTGAGTGTCATAAAACCGTGTATTTTTACTCATTTCTTTGAGCTATTTCACGTAATATCGAGATATAAGTTGTATTTTTACATATGTTATATTAACGTTAAACTGACTTAATTTATAGTTTTATAAGCAACAATTAAGTATAGCGAAATTTATAAAACCTTGTTTAAATTGTTTTACATGCTCTATAATGCGGTTATCTTAAATTTTGTTTTGAATGTTTTTCTTCTTACTGATAGACAAAAAATGGCAAAATGCGCATTTTTGACATCAAATTGTTGATAACCAACACAGTTACTACTCAAAATATTTAAAAAAAAAACCTAACCGTCAGTATAACAGGTGGCCTGGCAACCAGATGCAGAACAGTACCATACATGTTTTCCACTTTTTAGAACTTTCTTTAAGTGAAATTTAAAATCATTTACCACCAATAACTTGCACCCATGTTCACTCATTACGAAATCTGTAACAAGAATTTCAGCAATTTCAGCCATTTTTTCAAAATTTATTTGGATTTTCTCTAGTAATCCTTCCAAAAGACAATACATAAATGATAAGTACCTTTTACACCACCTTCAAAGAGGGTAATTTATACAGGTACATACCTGGAATTATTATATGGACCGTTCACTCTTGTTAGAGTATAGTTCGCTCAAATATGAGCTCTTTTCATCCATTTCACGCGGTAAATTAGTCCGCTTTTCCTTTTTTAGGTCGTAGTTCATAGGTCTTGATGTTTTTTTGCCTTCTCTACTATCTTCTTCCACTCTCTCCGGTCCTGAATCTTTTCTCACCAGTTTGCAATTTCCATCTTTGATATATCGTCTAGCAGTTGATCTTCCCATCTTATTTTTGGTCTTACTCTTGGTCTATTTTTTACTGGTTTCCAGTTCATTATCTTCCTGATCAGTTCTTCTATCCCTCTTCTTTGTGTGTGCCCAAACCATCTGAGCCTTTGTGCTTTAATGAATTTTACTATATCTTCTCCTTTATTTATATTTATTATTTCATGGTTCATCAGCTTTCTATATTCCCCTGTTTCTGTCTTTACTGGGCCATGTATTCTTGTCATAATTTTTCTCTCAATTATTCTTAAATTTTCTTCGTCTTTTTTCGTAAGGCACATTACTTCTGCTCCATAGGCTATCACTGATCTGATTGCTGCTGTGTATATTTTTGATTTTGTTTTTTTGCCCAGGTTTTTGTCCTTGAGTAGTCGGTGATATTTCCAATATACTCTATTACCTGCTTTAATTCTTTCGTTTATCTCTCTATACTCCTTCCATTTTTGCCGTCCACCATCACCCCCAGGTATTTGAAGCAGTCTACTCTCTGGAATGTATTTTCACCTATCTTTATTTCTGTTATTCTGTTGACATTGTCTCGTGTGCTTATAAGATATTTTGTTTTATTCTGATTGATTATTAATCCTCTCGTCTTTGCTTCTCTTACCAGGGTTAAAAGTGCCTCTTCTAGTCTTTTTTTATCTCGTGCTACCAGTCCCAGGTCATCTGCATATTCTATGATCTGTGTTGAGCTTTGAATAATTGTCTTTTTCAGCCATGTGTCCCTAATTACTCCTTCTAGAGCGATATTAAATAGTGTCGTTGACAGACTGTCTCCTTGTCTTACTTCAAGTTCTATTTTGATGTCATTTGTATCGCCCTCATTTGTTTTAACTTTTGCTGTTGAGTCTTTTATTGTCCTTCTAGTTAGTCTTATTAATTTTGCCGGTATCTCCATTTTTTTCATTTCTTTTAATAATTGTTGTCTGTATATTAGGGTGGTCCGAAAAAAGTTAAATTGATAATCCCGTATCGCTATAGTGAGGAAAAGTTGCGATTGGTAATTACAAGAAAAACAAAACAAAAATTATTAAAATCGGACTTTATCTTCCGATCCCGCAACGGGCCTAAAGATTATGAAAAAAATGAAATTTTACCTTTTTTTCGGAAATTTTTATTAATCCTCCATGTACGTTTTATTTATCGCTATAGTAAATTTTATTTACAGTTTGCACGGTTGAGTAATAAAAACAACAGTTTTACGCATCTAACGAATCTTCCGATCCCGCAAGGTCCATCAAAATCTATAAAAATTTGAAATTTTCGATGATTTTGATAAATTTAAAACATTTAGTTATCTCATTTTTCTCCTACATTGTGAAGTTTTTCGCTTGTTTATATATTGTATGACAATACTTAAACAACCCAGAACTCACAACGAGGAGGTGGTTGCACTTCTAGCTCCACACACACCCTTCTCTCCAACCAACCAATAAGTGTGATTTTTACATTATTTACATAGTAAATTTCTTTTTCATGTTTGTATCCAGCTTTTAAACGTCAACTTTGTATTGCGATTTGGTGGTAGAATCTGGCAGCATGGACCTCGATTTAAGTGTTACCCTTATGAATCCATCTCTTGGCTGGGGCCCACATACATTAGACCAGGGGTGACCAACTTAATCGGACACGAGATCTACTGTCTGCCTTTCTAATTCTCTGCGATCTACCGACTAGGAATTTTCGTAATATTTAGGACGGGAATAGGTAGGTAGGTAGATACTTTTTTCTTGCCATCGATCGACTGACCTAGGGGTCGCGATCGACGGGTTTGCCTCCCCTGCATTAGACGATGCTTCCGTGACCAACTTTAGGCACCTCTCATCAGCTTGCGTGTGTCAGGGATAGTTTTGTACATTCCAGTCTGGTATGTCGCCCGATGCAATGCAAGAACTTATATCTTCATTTGACACTTCGAAGAAGAGGTGGAGAAGATAGTTTTGCAACAGTCTGCAATAGTTTTGCAACAGTCTGCAATAGTTTTGCAACATTATATTCCAGTTTATTATTTCAGTTTAGTACCGTGCTTCAAAATTTTAAGTACTAGGGAGAAAGGAAACACATTAGAGAGCTAGGGCTAAGGAGAGTGTTAAAAGCCGGATAGATTAAAGCCAAGGACAAACGTATTAGAAATTGCATCCCTCCTACTTTAAATTTTGAAGCATAGGACTACACTGAAATATTAGATTGGAATGTTGCAAAACTATCTTCTCCACCAGTTCTTCAAAGCGTTTCAAATGAAGATATAAGTTGCTACATTATATCAGGCAACACACCAGACTGGAATGTACAAAACCATCCCTGCCATACGCAAGCTGTCTAGCGGTACCTAGAGTTGGTCACGGAAGTATCGTCTAATGTATGTGGGACCCAATCAAGAGATGGATTCATCAAGGCAACCCTTAAATCAAGGTCCATGCTGCCAGATTTTACCACCAAATCAAAATTCAAAGTTGACCTTTAAAAGCTGGACACAAACAAATGAAAAAGAAATGTACTATGTAAATAATGTAAAAAACACACACTCATTGGTTTATGGAGAGAAGGGTGTGGGTGGAGTAAAAAGTGCAACCACTTTCTTGTTGTGAGTTTTGGGTCGTTTAAATATTATTATACAGTATCTAAACAAGCGAAGAGCTTCACAATGCAACAGAAAAATGAGATAACTAAATGTTTTTAATTTATCAAAATCATCAACAATTTCAAATTTTTATAGATTTTGATTGACCTTGCGGGATCAGAAAATATTCGTAAAGTGCGTAAAACTCTTGTTTTTATTACTCAATCATGCAAACTGTAAACAAATTTTACTATAGCGATAAATAAAATGTACAGGGGGAATAAATAAAAATTTCCGAAAAAAAAAGGTAAAATTTCATTTTTTCATAATCTTTAGGCCCGTTGCGGGATCGGAAGATAAAGTCCGATTTGAATTATTTTTGTTTTGTTTTTCTTGTAATTACCAATCGCAACGTTTCCGCACTATAGCGATACTGGATTATCAACTTGACTTTTTTCGCACCACCCTACTGTATATGCTGTCGAAGGCCTGTTGGAAGTCGATGAATAGTATGTGTAATTCTATGTCATGTTCATAGCTTTTTTCAATTGTTTGTGTCAGTACGTGTATTGCATCTATTGTTGATCTTCCTTTTCTAAAACCCTGTTGGTATGGTTCTATAATTTTTTCTGTGTATTGATTTAGTCGGTTTCTTATAATTGTGGTCAATATCTTATACGTTGTATTTAGTAGCATAATTGGTCTGTAGTTGCAGCACTTAGTTGGATCACCTTTCTGAAAGATTGGTGCGAAGTGTCCGTTTTTCCATTCTATGGGCATGCTTTCGTCCTTCCAAATTGTAACCATTAACTTCTGCATTCGCTTCGTGAGCTCCTCTCCTCCGTTGATGATCAGTTCGTTGTTGATTTCATCTGGCCCTGGCATTTTGTTTACTTTTAGTTGTTTTAATACCTCCATGAATTCCTGATAAGTAGGTGCGCCTTCCTCTTCATCTCTGTTATCTCTTATATCCTCATCCTCTGAATATGCCTTGTTATCGTTTTTGTATAGGTCCGTGAAATGTTTTTCCCAATCTTTTTTGTTTATTTTTGTGGCAGATTTTTTAGTACTGTATTGTTGTTTTATCTATTCGAACAATTTCTTGTTGTCTTTATTATTCGTTTCTAATTCTTGCATTTGTTCAGAGATCTATGTGTTCTTCTTTCTTCTATAGAGTTTCAATGCTTCTTGTTTTTCTTTTCTATATTAATCCAGTTGTTCCTGTTCGGCACTTTGTAGCCATTTGTTTCTTGCGAGGTGCTTCAGTTGACTTTTTTGGTGACATTACTCATCAAACCATTCTTTCGATTCTTTGTTTTTTTGGAATCCTATTATTTGTTCTTCTGTCTCTATTATGCTGTTCTTTATGTTTTTCCATTCTCCTTCTATTTCTATGTGCTCGTACTGACCCAATTTCTGTTCCAGTTGTTCTGTGTATTGTTGCTTTGTTTCTTGCGTTTTCAGATTGGCTATATTCCATTTCCTCCTTTTTCCTTCCTTATGATTAATTGCTTTGATTATTTTCATCTTAAGTTTTGCTATCAACAATATGTGGTCAGTGCCTCCATTTGCCCCTCTATATGACCTTACGTCTTGTACTATTTGTGTCCACTTTTTCGAAATTAGAGTATGATTTATTTGGTTTCCATCCATTCTTCCTGGTATCATCCATGTTATTTTGTGTTCTTTTTTATGTTTATGCCCAGTACTAACTATATACGTGTTTGTTACTGCTGCTAGGTTTCAGATTTCTCCTCCATTATCATTCGTAGTTTCATGAATGGTTTCTTTGCCAGCTACATTACGATTATAGTCCTCCTTTCCGATATTTGCATTGAAATTACCCAATATTATTAATATGTCATTCCTCGGAATATTTTCACTAATTTCTTCCAGGATGTCGTAGAATTCTGCCTTATTTTCTTGGTTTGCTTCTTCGGTGGGTGCATAGCAATTGACTATCGAGATGTTGGCTTGTTTATTTTCTTATGTAAGATATCCTTTCATTAACTGCTTTGAATTGTATCACTTTTTCCCTCATTTTTTTGTTCACCATAAATGCCGTACCATTCGTTCCCTGTTTGTTTTCTCACGAATAATACATGCTAACGTTTTTCTTCTCAATTTTTCCTTCTTTCTTCCATCGTATTTCCTGTAGGGCTAGGATTTCTAGTTGGTATTTTTTCATTTCAAGAGCTGTTTCTTGCATCTTACCTACTGCCAGCATGGTTCTAATATTCCAAGATCCCATTCTAATGGGTTTTGTTCTTTTCTTCTTATCGAGATACTTTCTTTATTTTGTGTGCGTTATTTTGTTTTCGTTAACCGTTTGCATTGCCGAGTCTTTTTTTGCCATATCAATATCATATTTCAGCCGCTGTTCTTCGTTTATTAGTTTTTTGAATTTTCTATCAGCTGTTCTCTCTCTTCGTCCCATATCCAGATTTTGCCATTCACTATTAATTTCTTGTAGCCGATTTTCGTTTGCTTACCTTTGCTTCTTTCGTCCTTTGCTATCTTAGTTATTTCCTTTTGTATTTCTTTTTCTTTCGATGTCCAATCGTTGTTTATATAGACACGATCTTTATGCTGTTTTAGTTTACGTTGCTTGTTTAGGATTTCCATTTTATCCGTGAGGGTTTCTGTTTCTGTTGCGCATACTGTTTCTCCTATTTTTGTTGCACTTCTTAGTTTTATTTGTGTTTGCAACTCTTGGGCTATGAAATTTTCTATTTCTTCTTTTAAATTCTTATAATCATTTGTTTCTACTTTCAACCCAGTTACGATCAAGCTTTTCTTTTTGCTAAATTTCTCCAGTTGCCCCATTCTTTCATGTAGCTGTTTTACTTCTTTTTTTAGTTTTTGATTTTCTGCTTTTACATCCATGAACTCTTTATTGGTTTGTTGTTGTTCTTTCTTCATTTGTTTTATTTCCTGAAGCATTTCATCGTTTTTATTCATTAGCTCTTTCATCATTGTAATCATAACATTTTCCATGTCTTCCTTGTTTTCGTTGCCTGCTTTGCTTGGTGACCGTTTTGTAATTTTACTTCTATTAAAACAATCATCCAAGTTTTCTCTTTTGCGTTTCGTTTCGTCATCGGTTTCACTTCCTGTGCCATTTTTTCCATTTTCTAGGAGTGCAGCGCTAAATACCTGGAATACCGATATTAGATTATCAACAATACTTAAAAAATGAAAGTTACCAATTCACCGGTAGTTAATCGGTTATCTAAAAATTACCTGCGCACCAGAGTTGCCAGTTGGCCTGTAATTAGGATGGGGGATTAAAATAGATACGAATTCACCGGGACCTGGAAATATGCACACCCTGATATTCTAGTTACGTAAGCTCGTCCGATTGGCGCATGACGTCAGCAACAGAGTAAAGCATAATCCCGTCTATGCGTTCGTAATACGAACGCGAATGAAATTTGAGAATAGTACAAATGAATGAATTATGACTAAAAGAAACTAAGTGATTTGTATAGTTTAGAGGAAAATTATTAAACTATTTACTTTTATTTAAATTGATTTTCAGTTATTTGTAAAGTTCCCAGTTTCTTGATTATATTGGTATCCGGAAAATAAAAATGTTCATATAATCGATATCTAATAAAATTATTATATTTCGTTAGTTGGCAAAAATTGATTAGTGGCCTACACATTAGTAAATATAATTTTTACCAAGGGGAAGAAAAGCCCCAAAATAAAATCATAAATTTAATGATAAATTTAATTTAAGTTTTACAGTTTTCATGCCATGCACTTTATTCAAATTTTGTGCATGTGAAATAGACGTACATACAGCAACTATGTAGCAGTTTTCATAATTTTTCTTTTACGTAATGTCAGGTTGTTAAGAGACTTGTTTAATTCTTTAATTCGGAAGTACATCCGAGACCTAAAAAATATCTTGTTCGCCTTGTTAGAACAGTCTACAGTTACACTTTTGGACATAAGGTTTTCTAAATAATTTTTAGTTACCAAAATGGAATCACCATTCATGTGGAAGGAAAAACTGTCTCCAGTTACTTATTATATGACAAGAGAGTGTCTGATGGTTTAGATAAACCACATTTACTCAAATGATCAACCCACGTGTACGTTGAAACATCTTCGGATTGAATACTGGAGTCCTTCAATTTATGGCAGATATAACCAGCCAAATTCTCCAAACCATCATACTCGAGGTCACTAATGTTTTTTCATTCTGACTCTCATTGAAAACTTGAAAATCCACAACTGTTTCGTTGTTAGAATCCAGCCTTTGGATCAATTGTCCAGAAATTGGTAAATCTGGGATGTCGTCTGTTTAAACGTTCGAAAATTCGTTCGGTTGTCTTTCCTACCCGTATATAACTTTTATAAAATATAACCAAGCTTTTTGTAAACACTTTAAAAAAATTTTAATGGGTTTTCCCCGAAAAGAGCTTCATTTTTTGGTACTATGTATCAGGTTAAAATAATTGATTTGGAATTTGAAGGATAAGATCATCTTTTTTATGAGCTACAAATTTACTTTTACTGGTTCTATAGACTAAGAATATACCATTTTTTCGTTTTTTATATGCTACATTTTTTCCAAGAATATTTTTTCGATAAAATACTTACTTTTTGAGTATTTGCGAAAAACCGCCGAAAAACGTGTTTTTTTTTTGTTGAAAAGTAAACATTTTTAGTCGCAAGTGACTCTAGTACCAACTACTGAATTAACCTAGTACGTAAGTTAAAAAAACTCTATAGAACAAAAGTTGCTTAAAGTTAGTCAGATCTGTTTCCGGACTTATTATGAACGTATATTTTTCACCCTCCAAGTAAAAGCAATCAACGGCACAATTTCAACTTTGAAGTGGGGGATGGGTAAAACCTAAATCCAATTTTTCATGCAATTAGGAGTTGACCCTGAAAATTATGTGTGTTTCTTTTTATCTTTTAAATCATTTTACTTAAAATCATTTTTTAATTATAAAATAATAATTACATATTGAGGTATGTTATTTTTTAAATTTTAATATTAATTATAAAAATTTTTACTTTTTTGTAATTTATTTTTAAAACAAGCAATCATTTAAATAATTATTTTGTAACATTTTGAATTCTTTAAGAATATAATAATTACATTTTGGTTTCGTAGTAAGTGTTTTTTAAGAATATTAATGTATAGATTTAAAATATTGTATTGCAAATAATTATCATTATTAAATGGTTATTATTTGTGAAGTATTCTTTTTCTTTTTTCACACCCTTATGTATGTAACAAAACTAAGGGACTTTCTGAAAGGTAAATCTAAATAGTTATAGTTAAAGTGGGTAGTAGATATGGTTGAAACACAATAAATTCAAAATATTTAAAGAAAACCACGGCAGACGTTAAAGACACAAAAGAAGCGATACCTAAAAGTTACATAAAGAATTCGAGACAACGCTATCTGTATATCGTGAGAAATATACAATACAACACGAGCTCCAATCGCTCGACTAATACTCTTTAGAGCTGGCATCAATGTGTGATCTCGCGTTGACCGGTAAATATCTAAAATTTCGTATATAAGTCCTCCCCTTTACTTTTTAGCTACGGATCTCGCTTCGCTGTAAATTTATCAGAAAAATTTAAGTACAAAAATCTTTTCCCCTCTAAGTGTGCCATGATTAATATGTTAATTATAAAGATAGTTATGAACAATATACTCCAATAATTAATTTCCTATTGGTGGATCTCGGGTTGTCCTCGATTTAGTCGGATCTCGCCTTGATATGAAGACGTATATATATATATATATATATATATATATATATATATATATATATATATATATATATATATATATATATATATATATATATATATATCCTACTAATATTACGGACTCTGCATTAAGGATTTGACCATACACAACGGACTCAAGCGATTTACGGACTCAATATACGGAGGCCGTAATGTTTTTCATGTATTTATTTAAACGGATGGTCATTTTCTACCAAAATTTTGTTGAGGGAGAAACTAGAGACCTCTACCTACTAAACAAATATGTTACAAATATTGTGGGTATCGTAGGATAGCTGCAAATCTTAAAACAAAATGAGTCCGTAAGGTCGCTTGTAATTCAGCCATTTGCCGTTGGATGGCGCTTTTATGAGTATATTGAAGGTGTATATCGTTCATATGTAAAACTAAGAAACGACACTATAGGCTCCGCTCAGCTGGCAACACTGTTGCCTGGATATTGTATCATCCGATCTGACGCAACTTGCTGGTGCTGTTATCGTTAATCTTTATGTGTTGAAAAATGTAATGGTACGCAGTAGGTATGTTATTAATAGTAACTAATAAAGGAAGATATTTTGTTTCACAGACATTTCTTCCACACGTTTTGATTTTGAAATGGCATAATAAACACATCTTTTTATTTAAGAACGAATAAGCTATATAATTTTATAATTCAGAATATAAATGTAACTGTTTATAAATAAAAATAAAATATAGGTCTGGATCCCGCGTATGAAAAAAAAGTTGATTAATAGCAAGCTGAAAATTTGTTAATAGCTTAAGAGTGTCTAGTCTGACAAACTTTGATATATGGGAACACTGGAACAGGGGAAGTTTTAATTGTGGAACAGGTTAAAAATTTGGAACGGTCAGACCAGAAAACGTCACATGTATTTTGTCCGACAAAACTTCTAATTGATTTGTTACCCTTTCATTAAATTCTCATGCAAAAATCAGACCGCTATTTATCACCTGTTATAATTCCTGTCATTTGACATTTTCTACGTGTTCCACTCATTATAATGCCCATTTGGTGATAAATACCAGCCTGATTTTTACATGAGAGTTTAATGAAAGGGTAACAAATCAATTGGAAGTTCTGTCGGACAAAATACATGTGACGTTTTCGTGGTCTGACCGCTCCAAATTTTTAACTTGTTCCACAATTAAAACTTCCCCTGTTCCAGTGTTCCAATGTATCAAAGTTTGTCCGACTACACACCCTTAAGCTATTAACAAATTTTCAGCTTGCTATTAATCAGCTTTTTTTCATACGCGGGATCCAGACCTATTAATGGCTCCGTACATTTAATGCTTGTTTGTAATGTTCATTTCTATTTGTAAGAATGTAGGTACTTAGTTTATTATTGATTTGTGCCAGTTGTGTTGATAAAAGTAGATATACATTTTTGTTTTAATCTTGCATCATAAAGCATAGAAATGTACAACATTAATTCTGTACCTATTCATTTTGTACGCAGAAGTTCAAAAGAGTTCATTTTCTTTTGTATACTTTCATTAATTTTTGCTTTATGCCTAGTATCAGATCATTGCCATTCTTATATTATTTATGTCTACCATAACAATAACTGCGGATGTTTTTGGTATTGCATTTACCACCTCTTGGAAATCTTCATAAAATTTCTCTCTGGCTTCTGTGTGTTTTTTTTTCTTGTCATTTCTGAAATACTCATATTTTTATGAACATTCACTATATTTATAGATCGTGACCAGTCATAAAAACGATAGATACTCATTTCACCATATGATTTAAACATACATATTTTTCAATTTTTCAAAAATTGAAAATGTTATCGACCAAAAAAATATTAATACTTTCTATGAATTACTTATTAGCTGTTGCATATAATAATAATAACCTACCTACGTACTTTCCAACTTAAGATATGACTATATATTTTTGGGGAGAATACTGGGAACAAGCCACAATAATAATATTACATATTTGCATATTATTTTTGACGTTTTGGGCTCCAAACCAGAATTCGTTTTCAATGAATATACATTCGGAAAAATTAAAAAATACC
Source organism: Diabrotica virgifera virgifera (assembly GCF_917563875.1). Lineage (NCBI taxonomy): Eukaryota > Metazoa > Arthropoda > Insecta > Coleoptera > Chrysomelidae > Diabrotica > Diabrotica virgifera. The sequence goes on along the minus strand of NC_065449.1, from coordinate 134,351,421 downwards.
AATGAATAAACATATAAAACACGCTGTATTTTCCTATCACCGTGTCACAAAGAAAATTGTCCAGTGCAAGATATTGAAAAATATCAAGATTGCTGAAAAATACTAACCTAGAAATTACAATTGCCATTTTACCATATGATATTGTGAAAATACTGTGACGATAGATTACTTTTGTGTCAAATTATCTTTATTCGCATCATTGATTGGTTATCTATTTAGAGTATTGTAATCGCCAACCAACTATACATCTATAAGAATAAGTCCGTTTTAATATGCAATTACCCGTCAAGGAATATATAATTTTCTAAGTTAAATGTATAATAATCACTAGACTTAGGCTCTCAATGGAAGTAAGGCTTTTTATACTAGGTAGGTAGGTAGGTTGGTCATGGGCAGTGTCTTTCATTACCAGCTGGGGAATGTAACGTCATGCATCTTGGAGTTTCACAGCTTTTCCCGAAGTTGTCAATTGGCATTGAAGTTCTGCAACTTAGCCAAACTTCCTTTGAAAGTCGGATTCCAACCCTTGTGCATCTTAAATAGCGGTCAGGTGTATGGGCCAGTGAGTAGTCATCTATAAGTGGCAGATCTTGGTTTTCTTCAGTGACAACATCATGTTTTGCTCTATTGGTACCTCCATAGGCATTTATGAATTCATCAAACATGAGGTTACGTACTTCTTGGACTTGGTTTATTTCCACTTCTTCACCTTTGACGTGGTCTCTTTGAATTGACGCCAGCCGGTTGTTGTGTAGATACTATCATCCGCCTTCCCATCGGAATTTTGCTTATTCGGTAGATAACGTCGTTAATCTACTCCTTACTTAAGGACGGACCTTGTCAGACCTTGGGAGAATAACCCATTCGCTTATTCGAATTATCGAGTCAGACTTTGTGGTCCTTCATAAAACATAAGGGATGTTCGGTTTACGGATCTCCATTCTTCTTCGCAATCCATTTACATAATCTTCACCAGCTACGTCTTATCCATCGACATCCAAACTCTAAATCACAAGGCACTCACATATGTAAGTCATTGCGAAGAACGGAAGTTACGGATATCAATTTCGCTGCTGATTGGACAAAATCTTTATCAAATGCTTGTCAACTGCCCTATTTATTCGCTCTACCATTCCATCCGATTTACGAGTAATAGCCTGTAGTTTTTATGTTCTTTAGTGAAGTAATTCAATACGATCAATATAATATCTACTTGCATCCATTTTTGCTTTCTTTTGCTTTCTCTCAAACGGACATCTAACATTGTATTGCCTCGTAGGAGCCTTCCTTTTCGATAAGTTCCAGTACTCGTGGCAAGTTAGTACATTCCTTACACCATCTCTTTACATCGTCGAAACTATTCATCTAATTAAACCGTTCCCGCATTCTCTGAAGGGTTTTATTTACATAGAAATGTCTTCAAGATGGACTGTCATGTAACATGTAACTAACGAAATACTTCGGCTCTTCTCTGCTCTTTGTAATCATCAATTGTGTTCTCTTCGCTATACCATCATCATTTTCCAGTACTCGTTTAAGCAAGCTGTTTTTCATTATAAAGGAGTTCCACAGGGCCCAACGCCTCTTAACTACTTAGGCTTGATATTTCTTGACAAGATGGTTGACGATTTTCTTCTTCCAATTTAAGAATTTTCTGTAAAATTGGATCTTTCCCTTGTTCGCCCCTGATCTTAGTAGGCGTCCACTCGTCGTCGACCACCGTTGTTTTTAGCAGTACTCCTTTCTTTGATTATGTTTTGTTGCAATGGGTACGGACTCTGCTGGGTACTAACTTCTAGAAAGAGAATCGGCGTTCCTGTGACTAATTCCTGCCCGATGCTCAATTTTGAAATTGTATCTTTGAGTCGTTCAATCCATGTGACCTTCTGGGATCTTAAACTGCCTTAACCAAGTGGTTGGGGCATAGTCGTTCGGATTAGAAACTTCCTTCCTTAGAGGTACTGATAGAAGTATTCTACTGATTTCACTACTTCTAGAAATTAATTTTTCGTGACACAATACTCTCGCTGAGGTTTTGAAAGCACTTTACTAAAATATCCAAGAATACGTTTCTGTCCCTTTGATCTGAGATAGCACTCTGCAAATTCATATGTTACTTGCATCTGTAATCTGTATCTAAGATAAACTCTCCTCCTGGCAGTGGATACTCTTTTAATGCTGCTGTGATTAAATACTTCATTAAGGTTTCGAAAGGAAATTTGGCAGTCTCCATTCCAATTGTAATCTCTTGCTTCTTATGTAAGTCGCGTTAATGACAATGATACGTGAAAACTTCTTAATGAACCTTAGATAGTAAGTATATGTCAAATAAAACTCATTTGATGTTTGTCAGTGGGTTCTAGTCATTCCTGAATAGAATCGATTTTTCCCTTATTCACAGCCACTACTTCTTTACTGACTTTATGACCTAGATAGTTGACTTTACTTTGAAATAACTGGCCCTTCTTGGGTTTTGACATCAATAGGGAAGCTTTCAGTCGATTAAAAACGTCTTCTAAATTCTTCAAATGGTCTTCAAAAGAGTCTCCACGAAGACAATTGCGTCGTCAAAAAATACCAGGCACGTTTTCCAAGATAACCCTGTCAACAGGTTTTACGTAAAGCTCTCAAAATGTCGCAGGAGTATTACAGAGTCCAAATATCATAACGTTGAATTGCCACAATCCGGATCTTGTGGTAAAGGCTATCTTTTCCTTATCCACTGGGTCCATTTCTACCTACCAATATCAAGACTTCCAAGTTCAACGTAGAAAATAATTCTCTTCCAGCCAATATATCCAACGTATCATTGATTCGTGTTACAGGGACAGCTTGTCAAACATACGGTGATACTTGGCGATTTTGTCCACTCGCGTAGAAAAATAAGTGGAAGCGCATTCAGTCAATTATGTTTGTGTTGAATGCGCTTCTTAGGTGGAGCCTAATATCAATGGGCCAAGTATGACCGTATATTTGACAAACTGTAACTATCCTTTTTGGTAATATTGTTTAACAAACGGTAATCCACACAGAACCTCGTAGTTCCGTCTTTCTTCTTGACCATAACTAACGGAGAGATCCCTGGCCTGGTAGAAAGTTCTATCACTCCGACTTTCTTCATTGCCTGAACAATATTTTCAGTTTCCTCTGATTGACGTAAAACAGTTCTAAACTGTTTGACGAATTGGTTTAGCGTTACAAGTATCACTTTTATGTTTAACAGGAGTAGTTCTTCCTGCCTTTCCTCCTTCTGGTACAAATATGCCATGATATCGCCAAAGAAATTCCCTTAATCTCCTTTTCTCCACCTAATTTATAGACTGACCAGCAACTGCAACCATTTGGTCGAACCTCTCGTTGTGGGCGTCACATCTACACAGATTCCTACTTTCGTATCTTTTTTGATGATCACTGGGTAGTCATTGACCTTAATAAGTCTTATAGAAATTTCTTTAGTAGAAGTCACCAAGTCCTTTCCAATTATGATTCCTCGGTCAACGTCCTCATCGTGGTACCAAGGCTCCATTATAACAGGTGTTCCTTCTTCCACAATTACCTGCAGGGGCGCCACTAAAATCGTTTCACTCCTCTCAGGCATAACTGGATCCATTAGCAATCCATTAGGCATCCAAACAAATTCATTAAGTCCATTTCTAATATAACATCCTCTTCGATGTCAGCAACTCTGACAGTATGGACGACCTTTTTTTCCCAATTCTTAATTATATCTGCATTTCTCCGTGGGTGTTGGAATTTTACCTGTGGCAGTCCGCAGTCGCAACTTCGTTGGTAAAAGTTTCTTACCACTATTTATAACTGTCGGTCGTATAATGGCCCTGGTAGCTCCGGTATCCACCAACAATGTATTTCACTATTACATAGTATACATAATATATACTATATTCACGACATTTCAAAGAAGCTGTTCTTGTGACGAGCTATTCGCAGTATTCACTGCATTCCATGATCCCGAAGACCTTTAATAAATGTTTGAGCTTCCAACTTTCCCATCATGTCTTTGGGAGCTGTTGGATACGTATATTGTACTAACCTGGCAATATTTACCTTATATTATTCGACATACTCCAAGTGTGCGTGATCCTATCGCCTGTTTAGTCTGTTCTTAAGCTGTTCGAAATCATCTCTCTAATCTACGGCTATGGTATGAAGCACATCCAAGGCATCTCCTCGAAGTGCAATAGATATAGGTTTTCAGCCTTTTTTATTCGGACCATCCATTCGCTATTGCAGCTGATTTAAACTAATTCATGTAATTGTTTCATGACGACTTTCGGTCCGAAATTGGAACTTGGAACTTAATACGAACAGGACCTCCGCTCCCGTCAAATGTCGACCGTGACTCCAATTTACATTTCACTTTATCGTCTTTTGTCTCTGCTGAAATGGGTTAAATTCCTTTGTCTATTGTCCCTGTTTCCTCTATTAACTTTTCTACCTATTTCATCTTTTTTTGAAAGACAAAATATCTACAGGAACTTTATAACAATGACAATATTTTAATGTCGAAGTCAGAGGTGACCTCAGAGATGTTAATAGAAACCTTGTTTTCTAGAGATGGGATATCACCAGAAACTTTGGCCACATCGGAAGAAACTTTCGAAATACATATAACAAACCTTATTTTCTATGTGGAAGACGAATTCATAGTAGAATTCCTTTCCTCAAACACAAGTTTCCGGATCGAAGTCTTTTGACGAAGTGTATTTGGATATTTCAATTTTGACTTCGAAAAAAAAAATGGATCTCGTCTATTCTGAAAACAGGAAGCTGTTAGACATGGGGGAGAATAAGGCCCCTATTATACATCTTTATTTATTTCTCTACGATACAATCTAATTGATATTTTGACATTTTAACTTTGAAAATAGTGTAAAAAGTTCCGTTCATAAATACTAAAGGCTTCAAAAAAGTTCAACTTTCCAGATCTTATAGTACTTACTCCTAATTCAGTATAATAAATTAAATTTTTCGATCAATGAAATTTCCTTTTCCTGTCAATTTTTTCGGAGCGTATAAATATCTCCAATTTCAACTATTTCGGAGCAGCAAAATACTCACAAATTCAGTTTATTTCAAATCTAGACATTTTCAACTGGATACAATTTTAAGACACGTTGTTGATACATAAATAAACCTAATTATATGTGGAATAGGAATAATTTTCATTTTTGTGGAGAAACCGATAATTTAATTCCTCCTTTTTTTTTATTTTTTTAATGACATAATCGTGTTTTTTTGTTAATAACTCTGGTGTTTTCCATCCGAATAACGTATAGCTAAGCTTGTTTTAAAGATCTTATCAAATACTTTTAAAAATGTGAGCATTTCTGGAAACATCTCGTATTATTTACGTTATTTGATAATAAAGTTTCGATTAAAGGGTAATTTAAATAAACCCTCACCTAATCAGGTTGTAACTCGGCTTCTATCGCCGCTATAAAAATTAAAAAAAAATTAATTCATATTTTTGAATGGTTTCTTTTTGACTTGCATTTTATGGCTTTTTGCTTAAAATGTACTGTTTGCGAGATATTTTTGAAAAATCACCCAAATCACAAAAAATATTAACTAACCGAGAGAAGTGTGTATAACATTTTTTGCTATGAATTGAATTCTCCATCGATTGCCGCAGTTATGTAAAGATTAAATATTTTCACCCTCAAGAATGGATGATATTCCTCCCTGGCGTACAAACGCATATCGGCAATATAAATATAGTTTTTTTTTTCGACATGTTTCCTATGCGCATTTCAGATTTCATGTCAATCTAAGCGGTTGTAATCCTGAGCAAAATCTGTGAAAGAATGGATTGAATTTATTTTAAAGTAAAATATAGTGTATTATGATATTTTTTGTTCAAATCGGTAATACAAGGGGCAATTCGGTAGATTTACCGAAAAGTCGGAGACGGAACATCACATGCGAGAAATAGCTTCGTTCGATTAAGGGGAACGGACCAAAATGCAAAATTTTAACGCATGTCAAAATTTTCAATGTGTTTTAAATGTATTAATTTTTTTCGAATCCGGAGAAAACTAATAAGGATTTTTGAAAAATTTAAACGCAGAATGAAAGACTGCTATATTAACAAGGGTAGAAAGTGCCTTATAATAAATAAAAAGTTTCTTTTGAATGAAATATTTGCAATTAAAAATCACACTAAATTTTCTCTTTTATTTTCATCCCTGTAACTTTGTAACTTATTAAAATAAACATTATAGAAGTTTTCAGTGACTTTCGGCCCTCGGTAATAATGTAATATTTCATTCTGCGTTTAAATTTTCCAAAAATATTAATTAGTTTTCTCAGGATTCAAAAAAAATGAATACATTTAAAACACATTGAAAATTTTTATTTGTCAAAATTTTGCATTTTGCTCCGCTCCCCTTAAAGACGACTAGTTACTAGTTGATATTAGGAAATAACCTTATCGAGCGATAATAACACTGCAGAGAAAGTAAGGGAACAAAAAATGCTAAAGGCAAGTAGAATCTCAGGGTGTCTTAAATACACGATATAGAGAAACATGCTTGAAAATCGAAGCAAAAACGTAATTATACAAATATAAATCCGAACTACCATGACATAGGTATAAAGCAAAAACAAGGCTTGACATAAGTACGATAAGAAGATATTTGGAGAAGAATGATATGAGAATAGTAAGAAGCATAACCGCAAAACACTATTAAACCTATGCAGAATAAACAACATTAAAAAATGAGTTCAACAATCGAAAAAGAGAATGGAACAGCCTCATCAGCAAAATAGAAGAGGACAGCATAGTACGTAGTACGAGATAAGTCTCCATTTTAAAAAAGGACAGATTCACCATTAAAGAGATGGGATGATAATATTACACTTAAAGAAGAAGAATTATAATCAAACTTCAGGAAATGTCCTCAGTATAATATATTATTAATTAGGAATTCTAGATTACTATCCGACGGAAACTAAACGATAGACGAACAAATATTGTTAAAAAAGTATTGCGCTAACTTAAATTCACCATTCCTTTGAATAAAATATCATGTTCAACTTTTTAGAAATCATAAAAATACTTTGTCATTTATAAGTGTTTGTTTAAAATATAGATTACTGAAATAATATACTGTTTTAAAATATTCATTACTTAACACTCGAGAAATGCAAAATAAACTTCGTTCGCTTAAACACCAAATTGAAAGGGGAAACCCCGATTTATCTAAATAGGCAGTGAGAGAATTGACAACATTGTATGAGTCTGTAAGGTGGTGTATACGAGGCCGTAATACCAGAATCCTGATAAAAATTATACTAATGAGGCTGTAAAAATAGAACGTCCTAATGAGGTGCTAATGATAAAAGAACCGAACGGAACAGTATATATTGAATTTAATCTTATTAAAATGAAAATTTGTGCATTGAGAATGTTTTGTCACTAGATTCAATATATTCGATATCTAAACTATTATATACACCTCTAAATAGGAGAGGCTGTAAGGTTGCGGTATGGTTTGAATCCATAGGAATAGTAGGATGTATATATATATATATATATATATATATATATATATATATATATATATATATATATATATATATATATATATATATATAAAAAATATATATAATGTGTTGGAATGTAGCTTAACGATTCCGCTCTTGTACTCCTGAGGAAGCCAATAACCATTGGCGAAATATAGAGTTTTCGAGAAAATAGAATCGTTTTAATTTTTGACCGCAAAACCTGATAAAAAACACCTTTTTTACTTACTAAACGGTCGATAAGATATAAAAAAAAATAACTATATATATATATATATAGACTTTAGTTTTTTATTGAGGTTGCAGTCATTTATTTCTAGTCATGATCTATTTATTTATTTCATCTAATACCAAACTTCTTTTTATATATATATATATATATATATATATATATATATATATATATATATATATATATATATATAATAAATAAGCAAAATCATTGGCTAATACTCGTAAAGTGAATGTGAATTTAGTTGGAAATATATAAAATGATGAAGGGTCATCATTCCATACATTTCTGTGCAACTATATACACCGGTGTTTCGGCCTATTTGGGCTTCGTCAGTATAGTGTAGCAAGTTAAAAAAGTTGTTTGTTAACTTGTAAAAGGATTACTACAGGAGCAAGGTTACCATTTTTGGTCAGATTGTTAGAAGACCTGCAGTCGCAAGGCTACAACTAACATTGCCAAGGAGGTAAGGCTACCTGATAGCCTCAGGTAGCCTTACCTTATATATATATATATTGATACATGTATCCATGTGACTTCCAAAGTAGATTCTCGTAATACGTTGTTACTTCATATATACCGTTATGACTTCCGATTTCGGAAGTCACAACGTTTTGCCTATATTTTTACGAACTTGGCTACTAGATGGTATCAGAAGGCTTATATTAAAAATTTCGCTGGAAGTCATATCGTATCTAACATACTCATAAGATCAGATTTTAGTTCGACGGTATATCACCAGCGCTAGTGTCGCTCCCGTGCTACTATACAGGTTATGTACACAACGCGTAGCGTCTTCCGTATACCACACCGCTCGGTGTGACTTCCGTTTTTTGGCAACCCTGTGTAACGGTTTCCAGACATTTATCTGTTGTAGATTCGCGGTCCTAATCGTACTTAGTGTTTTGTGTGCCTTTTGTTTTTAAACATGAATAATAGCAGATCTGCTTTACTTTTAAAGTTAGCCTTAAATGAAGGTACAATAAGTGATTATATATCTCTATAATTATATATTTTCTGTACTTATTTCAATCTATAATATTTACTTACCTATTTACTTATATAAATTCATTTTTCTCGTGTTTTTGTTTACTTCCTTTTTTACAATGAACTTCTAATTTAATCTACACTCACCGGCACGAAAAACGGGCACCCTAAAAAAATGGGTAATTTTTGATGTCTCGTATCTCCCAAACCTTTGGTCCGATTTAAGTAATGTTTTTAATATGTTATAGCCTTATTATTTAACAATATAGCTATGATAACATTGTTGATAGACAGGTAAATTTTCATTGTATACCGGGTGTACCAATCAAACTGGGTTTTTTTCTCAATTTTCACAACACCCTGTGGAATATTCTAGCCTTTATAAAATATTGAAATTAAAGCCTAACTATAGCTCCAGGTTTTATTAACATTCTGTTTTTTTATTCATTCGCTTACGTTGGATAATAAAGAAGTTAAGGACTTTAACAACTAGCCATGTTCTTTATCGATACAGGTGTTTCTAAATATAAGTGCGACAAATTTTAAGGGGTAATTTCTGCATGAAAAAATAATGATCGTTTGGCAAAATAATTTTATATTTGCAAGCATTTGCGGACATAGCTTTATCAAGTAAACGATCATTATTTTTTCATGCAGAATTACCCCTTAAAGTTTGTCGCACTTATTTAGAAACACCATGTATTGATAAAGAACATGTTTAATTGTTAAAGTCCCTAACTTTTTTATTATCCAACATAAGCGAATGAATAACAAACAGAACATTAAGAAAACCTGGGGCTATAGTTGGGTTTTAATTTCAATATTGTATAAAGGCTAGAATATTCCATAGAGTGTTGTGAAAATTGAAAAAAAAAAACCAGTTTGATTGGTACGCCCAGTATACAATGATAATTTACCTGTCTAGAAACAATATTATTACAGCGATATAGTTAAAGAATAAGGCTATAACATATTAAAGAAATACTTAAATCGGAGAATAGGTTTAGGAGATACGAGCCATCAAAAATGACCCATTTTTTGGGGTGCCCGTTTTTCGTGCCGGTGAATGTATCTATTAAATAATCTAAATTTTTTTTAAAAATCTTATTAAAAGCTTAAATACAAGAAATGTAGGTAAATGTTCTCATTTAACGAAATTTCCGAAAATTGTGTATTTTTTTGACCCAAGTAGGCTGAAAAATCGATTTTACAGTTATTGTTATTTCGAAAGTAATAAAACGTGTAAAAATTACAAAAAAATTGAATGTACAATTACAATTGAATGGAATTAAATACACGATAAAATGAATCAAGAGCGATAAAAAGTTTAAAGTAATAAATTCTAGTAATAATATAAAATACAGTAAACTCTCTCTTAAGGGGGTAGGCGCAAAATCTCTGTCCAATGCTATTTAAATACATTTATTTTTTTCGAATCCTGAGAAAACTAATAAATATTTTTTAGAACATACACCCAGAATGAAAGATAACATTATTACGGGGGACCGAAAGTCCCTTAGAATAAAAAAAAGTTTCTTTTGAATGAAATATTCGAAATTAAAAATCACACTAACTTTTCTCTTGTTTTTTCATCCCATTATCTTTATTAAAATAAACATATATTAGGTATATAAGTTATTAAAATAAACATTATATAAGTTTTCAGGGACTTTCTGCCCTCGGTAATAATGTAAGCTTCCATTCTGCGTTTAAATTTTTCAAAAATACTTATTAGTTTTCTCAGAATTCGAAAAAAATTAATGCATTTAATTAGCACTGGACTAAGATTTTGCGCCTATCCCCAACGAGCACCTCCTCTATACGGACGGTATTTAAAACAAAATTCATTTGCCGATATACTGAGCCTGTACTCTTCCGGACAATCCCTTAAAATGATGTGTACCTAAATGAAAAAAAAAATACATAGATATTTTTTCCAAATATTTTAGAATACAAAACTACAATATTTATATTTTATTATTTCAAATTAACACAGAGATGACAACGAGTGATATTTGATAACTATTTACCTTATCAGCAGTAGGTAATAAAAATCTGGTTCTAGTGTGGGATCCGTCATTAAAATATTTTGTGTGTCGGTCATTAAAAGAAATGTGACACCATAACGCGTTGCTCTAATAATACTTTAACATTGATATTATGTTGTGACTAAAAATGTTAACGGAATGTCTGCTTGGCAAAAGAAAACATCGGCACAATATCAATTTTCTTCTTTGATATGTTACCTATGTGTATGCCAAATTTCATGTCAATCATAGGCGTAACCAGGATGATCCTAAGGGGGGGTTACATCTACCTGAAAGGGGGGGGTTACAACTACTGGAAATATCTGAGGGATATGATGTTAAGCGTATAGAGCTGAAAGTACATCCCAATGGGGGGGTTACAACCCCCAAAACCCCCCCCCCTGGTTACGCCTATGATGTCAATCTTAAGTGGTTTTTTAAAATTTATGGGTTTTGCAATATTTTACCGTCAGCGAACGGACTAATAGAAGAGGATCCGATATAAGGCCGATCTGCATCGATCTATTTAATGGATAACAATAATTATTGGATATGTAATTTAGTATGTTAACAATTATAAAAAACAAGGGGTGCATGATCTAATTTTCTTCTGACTATAATCAATTAATAATTAATAAATGACTTTTATCTACTCTATGTCATATTATAATATATAAATTTTTAGTTTGTGAAAACTGTCATTATAGATAGCAGTGCTTTAAAGTAAGCATGAAGTAACAATGTATTTTAAATGGGATTTACTTTTTCTCACTGTTTTTGACACACTTTCATATAATTAAATATTCTTTCTTAACTTTCGCGTTTCATGGTGATGACATCTTCCTTTTCTTCAAGTGCCATCTCCGCAAAGGAGGTCGGCAATCATCATAGCTATTCGGACCTTGGAGACGGCTGCTCTGAAAAGTTCGTTTGATGTACATCCGTACCATTCTCTCAGGTTGCGCAACCACGATATTCTGCGTCTCCCTATGCTTCTTTTTCCTTGAATCTTTCCCTGCATAATGAGTTGGAGCAAGTTGTATCTCTCTCCACGTGTAATATGTCCGAGATATTCCAATTTTCTGGTTTTAATTGTATTTAAGACTTCCATTTCTTTATGTTGTTCTGAAGCTATTTTCTTGTGGCATTTTTACAATTTTAACTATTTAGAATGGGAAATAAGCCACAATATTATTAAAAAATGATTTTTATAAACGTTTCGACGCCCAAATCGGGTGCCGTTGTCAAAATACAAAATACTATTAATATAAACAAAAATGTTGTTGCTTAGTAAAAAAATTCTTCTAATAATTTATTTAATTTGACTCATTTATATCGGCAATTCAGATACATATGATACATTTTAAAGTAGAAGACTTTAAAATGATATTGCCAATATTTATGAGTTGCGTTCCTGGGACGACTTTACTGAAAGATAGTTCATTCGATTACATGAAATCAACCCCAACTCAAGAATATCCGTCACAAAAAAATATCATAGCATGTGATCTGTCTTTAAAAAGACAACCACATGCAACGGTGACATTAAAATTCTCGCGTTAGAGATCTCATAGTAAATCACGAGGGAAAACCAGGAAAAACCTCGTGATACTATCCCGACATCGTAAGTATTTGGTCTTACATTTAATTTACTCTCAAAATTAATACCAAATTCTGACTTTACTATAATTTTGTTTAAATTATAAATAATATCAATAATACATGGGTATATAAGTAATACTAAAATATAAAATTATAAAAGTATCTGAATTGCCGATATAAATGAGTCAAATTAAATAAATTATTAGAAGAATTTTTTTACTAAGCAACAACATTTTTGTTTATATTAATAGTATTTTGTATTTTGACAACGGCACCCGATTTGGGCGTCGAAACGTTAATAAAAATCATTTTTTAATAATATTGTGGCTTATTTCCCATTCTAAATAGTTAAAATTCCATTTCTTTATTCACCTTTCTCAGAACCTCTTTGTTTGTGACGTGTTCTGTCCATGATATTTTTAGAATTCTTCTATATACCCACATCTCGAATGATTCCAGTTTTTTCATTGATGCCGCATTCAAGGTCCAAGCTTCCATTCCGTAAAACAGAGTCGAGAAAACGTAGCACCTAGCCAACCTTATTCTTAGCTCTAACCTTAGATCTCTTGTGCAGAGCACAAGAGAGGTGATGACATAATGAGCAATAAATTACAAAAAAAAAATTTGACAGTTTTGTGGTTTGAAAGAAATTAGAATTTTTATATGTCACAGTTCTAAGAATTGTAGAATAGAAATGAATTCCAGTGACGAAGAGTTACAGTATTTTTATTGTTTATCGTAGATAAAATATTGTATGAAATTGTGCGTGAAGTACTTTTTGCGAACTTACGCGATGTATAGCACTCACTCCGTTTCATAAATAACTATTTTCATATATTAAAAAAAAAAAATGTTTCGACCCGGGTAGATATTATTCCAGATTTTCAGATTTGGGCACAGAGTTGGATTGTTGGGGCATATATAGAGAGCAGGTAGCGCAACAACTATAAACTCAATTTTACAATGGAGACCCGGAGTTAGAAGGAGACGCGGAGGAACTAGAATAAATGGTTACAGGAATTAAAGGAAGATTTATATAGGGCAGGAATTAGAGACTAGCAGAAAAACAAAAGAGGATAGAAAGAAATGGAGAAGCATAGTCAATAGTATCGAGTAGCAGATTGGGAAAAATCTGCTCGAAAAAGATGGATCTAGATAGCTTTTTAGCGGGTAATCCCCACCTGGAGGGTTTAGCCATTTAATTTTTTATTACATATTATTATTGGTACATCAAAAATTAAAAGGACGGTGCCTGTAATAAAATCTAAAATATTAAAATTTTCTATAAGTTCAAATTTATTTATTAACATTTTTGATATAATTTTCATAAATAAATGACTTACTATTAATACTTTTTTAATTAATTCCAATAAATCCATTTTTTTTAATAAATAATAATATATTAGTATTTTTGTTAAAATAAATATCAATCATATTATCATAAATAACACAGGTTTACAAAAAAAACTAAATTTCGGACAATTTGACGAAACCATATGACAAGGGGGTTTTTGGAGTGGCTGATCACAAATCCGGGGTCTGCTCACCTCTATCGCGTCAGGTAAAGGTCATTTCAAGGTCAAATCAAGATAAATCGACAGTCGCTCTGAAAAAGTATATTAGGGGGTTCTTGGGGTCGCTGAAGATGAATCCGGAGTCCGCTGACCTCTATCTCGTCTAGTTCAACGTCATTTTAAGGTCAAATCAACATAAATTGACACAATTGCTCTGAAAGTATAGGGAGTTTTGGGGTCGCTGATCATGAAAACTGCGGTCCGTTGAGCTCTACTACGTCATGTAAAGGTCATTTCAAGTTCAAATCAGGAGGAGTTAACAAAATTGATTTGACCTTGAAATGGCCTTTACCTGACGTGGTTGAGCTCAACGGGCCCCAGTTTTGTGATCAGGGACCCCAAAAACACCCTAATATACTTTTTCACAGCGATTGTGTTGATTTATCTTGATTTGACCTCGAAATGACCTTCAGCTACACGTGATAGAGGTCAGCGGATCCTTGATTCGTTATAAGCGACCCCAAAACCCTCCTAATATACTTTTTCAGAGCGACTGTCGATTTATCTTGATTTGTCCTTGAAATAACCTTTACCTGACGTGATAGAGGTTAGCGAACCCCGGATTCAAACCCCTACTAAAAACTCCCCTAGTCATATGGTTTCGTCAAATAGTCCGAAATGTATTTTTTTGTAAACCTGTATAATCAAAAGAATATCAATATTTTAGTTTAAATAGACAACTTTAAAACACAGACAACTGTATTCACAGTAAAAGTTTCAAAAGATCACACATTACGCTCAAAATAGGAGGTAAATCTAGCAGACGAGTCGTTGTGACTTCCAAAATATGACAACACCGCTGGAAGTGACAACGCGCCTTGAACTACCCTATATATGGAAGCCATAACGTATGCTGTACGCTTCGGTATATACGTATATATATACAAAATTTATTTTGGTAAATCCTTTCCCCTCAATAGGTAGACCCATTTTATAAGCCCCCTTTTACCAAATACACAATTTTTAAAAAATAATTCCTAGTAGAAAAGGTGGAAGTCGGACAGCCTCTTCTGTATACCGGAAGTCACAACTTAACGTGCATCAATATATATATATATATATATATATATATATATATATATATATATATATATATCAAGCAGTGATTCTTGAGGATGCAGTCTATTTTGGCCCACAAGACAAAGAAAACTCTTTGACTTACTGTCAAGCTTTCGAATTTATTTTAATTCTTTTTCAAGACATCTGTTGACAAAAATATACAAATATAAAAATTATGTAGGTACTTACAATTTTCTTAATTACTTACTAGTCATGAGATTACATTGAAAAAATTTGAAACTTTACCAAAAGGACAATTATGCACATAGGTATGAAAAATTATTTTTAAAAACTTCAGTTATGTTGTCATGTTTGAAATATGTCATGAAATATGTAAAGTGTATACACTTTATATAGGAGGAAAGTAAAACTAGTAACAACATATTTTTTATTTTTTATTAGATTGATCTATGAAAAAAAAAATTAATAACATCAAACATGTATACACTTACATATTTCATGACATATTTCAAACATGACAACATAACTGAAGTTTTTAAAAATAATTTTTCATACCTATGTGCATAATTGTCCTTTTGGTAAAGTTTCAAATTTTTTCAATGTAATCTCATGACTAGTAAGTAATTAAGAAAATTGTAAGTACCTACATAATTTTTATATTTGTATATTTTTGTCAACAGATGTCTTGAAAAAGAATTAAAATAAATTCGAAAGCTTGACAGTAAGTCAAAGAGTTTTCTTTGTCTTGTGGGCCAAAATAGACTGCATCCTCAAGAATCACTGCTTGATATTTGAATATACAGTCAAGAATACCATAATCTTATATATATATATATATATATATATATATATATATATATATATATATATATACAGTGAGCACGTAAAGGTTGGAATAAATTCATTTTCTCGAGAATGGACGACTTTGGAAAAAGCCCCAAAACACGTCAGTTTTTATTTTTAAATTACGACTTTTTGGCATATATATCATACTAGTGACGTCACCCATCTGGGCGTGATGACGTCATCGATAATTTTTTTAAATAAGAATAGGGGTCGTCTGATAGCTCATTTGAAAGGTAATTCAATTCTCTATTCAGTAATATAAACATTAATATAATTATTTATACAGGGTGTCCAAAAAAAATTTTTTTGGATTAAATTTATTGGAATAAAAAGAAGAATGTATGTAATTTATTTAATTCAAAATACATTTTACTGCTCTCAGAAAACAGAAACAAATGTTTATTTAAAAAATAATCATGGCTTTTCGCTTAGATTAAATGTTTAAACTGTCACGAGGCTGGTGGGTGGCTGCTTTAATATTGAATTTAAGCAAAAAGCAATATTTATCTGCCAAATAAACATTTTTTCCTGTTTTCTGATAGCAGTAAAATGAATTTTAAATTAAATAAATTACACACATTCTTCTTTTTATGTCAATAAATTTAATTCAAAAAAAAATTTTTTTGGACACCCTGTATAAATATTTATGTTAATGTTTATATTACTAAATAGAGAATTGAATTACCTTTAATGAGCTATCACACGATCCCTATTTTCATATAAAAAAATCATCGATGACGTCATCACGCCCAGATGGATGACGTCACTAGTATAATATATATGTCAAAAAGTCGTAATTTAAAAATAAAAATTGATCTGTTTCAGGATTTTTTTCCAAAATTGTCCATTCTCGAGAAAATGAATTTATTCCAACCTTTACGTGCTCACTGTATATATATATATATATACAGGGTGTTTCATTGGGAAACGGAAATACTTTAATGGTGAATAGAGGTCACCGAGGCTGTTCTAGGTATACTAAATTTTTTGCCCTACCCACTTTTATATCCGAGTTATAGGGTGTTTTATCGATTTTGCTCATTTTTTTCCTAAGCCATAACTTTAGAACCACCCTGTATATTTTTTAATATTTGGTATACGTATGTCTCATTCAAAACCCAAACGACCGACATATTAATCACAAGAAAAATCCAGGTCCGGATTAACAAACAATTATAAAGTAATTGTGACCTTAAAACAACACCCTGTATATTGAAATTTTGAAAATCTATTTGCATATTTGAAAAAAGCACAAAAAACTAAGTCTAATGGTGCGCTTCGATTTTTCGGCCAGACAATTTTTTGACTTTAATTTTGAAATTATATTGAATTTTTTAAGAACTCAACATTAAAAAGCAGGTATGATTAACTTTTAATTATGAATTATTAAAGTTATTGAATAAATACTCATTTTAAAATGAATCAAGACTTATTTACCACATTGGAAAGACCCAATTATTAATCACAAGAAAAATCCAGGTCCGGATTAACAAAAAAACATAGAGTAATTGTGACCTTGAGAAAACACCCTGTATATTGACATTTTTAAAATTTGTTTGGACATTTGGAAAGACCACAAAAATCCGAGTTTATCGGTTTACTTTGATTGTTGTGCAAAAATTTATTAACTTTAATTTTGTAATTAAATATACTTATTCATTAAGAACCCTGAAATTAATAAGCAGGTTTTTGAAGCACTTTTAATAATAAATCTTTTAAGTTAATAAATAAATACTAATTTTAAAAATAATCAGTTATTATTTACTGCGTTAGAAGGACTCACTTACTAGTCACAAGAAAAATCCAGGTCCGTATTAACAACAAAATACAAAGTAATTGTGACCTTGAAAAACACCCTGTATATTGAAATTTTTAAAATACGTTTGCACACCTGAAGAGAGCACTAAAAACTAAGTTTAATGTCTTGCTTTTTAATTTTTTGTGCAGACAATTTAATGACATTACCTTTGAAACTATATCGAAATTTTTATTATGAGTTCCCAGTTCTTTAAACTTTCGACATAATTTCAAAATTACATTCATTAAATTATTTGACCAAAAAATTTAAGTAAACGATTAAACTTAGTTTTTTGTACTCTTTTTATACCTATGTGCAAACGAATTTTGAAAATTTCAATATACAGGGTGTTGTTTCAAGGTTACAATTACTTGATATTGTTTTGTTAATCCGGACCTGAATTTTTGTTGTGATTTGTAAGTGGGTCGTTCGAATGTCGTAAATAAGTATTGATTATTTTTAAAATGGGCATTTATTTAATAACTTTAATAATTTATTGTTAAAAGTGCTTTAAAAATCTGCTTTTTAATTTTAGTGTTCTTAAAAGTATCAATATATTTAATTTCAAAATTAAAGTAATTAAATTTCCTCCACAAAACATTAAAGCAAACCGATAAACTCAGATTTCTGTGGTGTTTTCAAATGTGCAAACAAATTTTAAAAATGTCAATTTACAGGTTCTTTCAACGTGACAATTACTTTATGTTTTTTTGTATCCGGACCTGGATTTTTCGTATTATTAATAATTGGGTCGTTCCAATGTAGTAAATAAGTATTGATTAATTTTAAAATAAGTATTTATTCAATAGCTTTAATAATTTATAATTAAAAGTTAATAATACCTGCTTTTTAACGTCAAGAGTTCTTAAAAAATCCAATATAATTTCAAAATTAAAGTCATAAAATTGTCTGGCAGAAAAATTAAAGCAAACGGTTAGACTTAGTTTTTTGTGATCTTTTCAAATATGCAAACAGATTTTCAGAATTTTAATATACAGGGTGTTGTTTTAAGGTCACAATTACTTTATAATTTTTTCTTAATCCGGACCTGGATTTTTTTGTGATTAGTATGTCGGTCGTTTGGGTTTTGGATGAGACATATGTGTACCAAATATCAAAAAAATATACAGGGTGGTTCTAAAGTTATGGCTTAGGAAATAAATTGGCAAAATCGATAAAACACCCTGTAAGTCGGTTATAAAAGTCGGTAGGGCAAAAAATGTAGTATACCTAGAACCGCCCCGGTGACCTCTATTCACAATTAAAGTATTTCCGTTTCCCAATGAAACACCCTGTATATATATAGTTAGTTTAAACAGAACTTAGTTTACTTCAAACAGCAGCGAGAAGCGGAACTACCTGACTTGACAATGGCAAGTGAGATCTTGCCGAAACGTCGTCAAAATAATGGTTTTTCTCAAAACCAAAATTATTCAACGCGGAGTCAAACCCGGAAAACAACAGAAAGCATATATATATATATATATATATATATATATATATATATATATATATATATATATATATATATATATATATATAAGTAAACGTTCAATATTGGGTTTGCAGCAATAAAAAGTGAAATGTGTACTCTTGTAAATTTTTTATTCCAAGCTTTCGGACATGGTTATGTCCTTCATCAGGGAGCTACAAATGTGATGAATAGTTTGTTAACGTTGGTATAATTAATTAAAAAATTTCCTACTTACAAACTTATTGAGATTGTATCATCAATGATGTTATATTATAATGTTGATAAAATTTATCACAGTCTGTCATCTTTGTTAAGTCTAAAACTTACTCCTATATTTAAAATCAAAAATTGCTTTACATTCACAACACTTAATTATTATAAAACCATGCCATGACATTGTTATTCTTAATTTTATTATATCGCCATTAGTTTTTGTCACGACAATCAAGTAGTTTTTATTATTGGCTTTTCGGAACTCTCCGTGTGTAAATTTAAAAATATTCGAATTGACAGATGAAAACTCCACACCCACAATATCAAGCAACTGGCAGTACAGCAAATTATAGGCCTATCATTGGGTGTATTGTGGCAATATAAATTATTTTATATTTGTTAATATTAGAAAGGAGTGAAGCTTTAACCTGCCAATTCTTCAATACAAAGCTTTTCAAACTAACATAAAAAAATTTTTTTTATTCAGGTCATAATTCTAACAACGTTACAATTAATTGAGTTTTTATTTTTTATGACCCCAGTATCTGTGTGTATAAAAAAATTACTAAATTTTTAAACAAACTTCAATGAAAAAAAAAAATTATCTTTTGAAAAAATCCTTCAAAAACTTTCTTTCCCTTAAATGTCCATTGATAAATTATTGGTTTTGTTATTGTTGCATTTATCTAGTAGTAACAGATAGGAGAACATTTCATTTAGATGACCAATATCCGTTCTATGATTCATTGGATTCTATGAATGAATCATAGAACGGATATTGGTCATCTAAATGAAATGTTCTCCTATCTGTTACTACTAGATAAATGCAACAATAACAAAACCAATAATTTATCAATGGACATTTAAGGGAAAGAAAGTTTTTGAAGGATTTTTTCAAAAGATAATTTTTTTTTTTCATTGAAGTTTGTTTAAAAATTTAGTAATTTTTTTATACACACAGATACTGGGGTCATAAAAAATAAAAACTCAATTAATTGTAACGTTGTTAGAATTATGACCTGAATAAAAAAAATTTTTTTATGTTAGTTTGAAAAGCTTTGTATTGAAGAATTGGCAGGTTAAAGCTTCACTCCTTTCTAATATTAACAAATATAAAATAATTTATATTGCCACAATACACCCAATGATAGGCCTATAATTTGCTGTACTGCCAGTTGCTTGATATTGTGGGTGTGGAGTTTTCATCTGTCAATTCGAATATTTTTAAATTTACACACGGAGAGTTCCGAAAAGCCAATAATAAAAACTACTTGATTGTCGTGACAAAAACTAATGGCGATATAATAAAATTAAGAATAACAATGTCATGGCATGGTTTTATAATAATTAAGTGTTGTGAATGTAAAGCAATTTTTGATTTTAAATATAGGAGTAAGTTTTAGACTTAACAAAGATGACAGACTGTGATAAATTTTATCAACATTATAATATAACATCATTGATGATACAATCTCAATAAGTTTGTAAGTAGCGAATTTTTTAATTAATTATACCAACGTTAACAAACTATTCATCACATTTGTAGCTCCCTGATGAAGGACATAACCATGTCCGAAAGCTTGGAATAAAAAATTTACAAGAGTACACATTTCACTTTTTATTGCTGCAAACCCAATATTGAACGTTTACTTCCTTACGTTGTCAGCAAATACTTTTGGTTTATATATATATATATATATATATATATATATATATATATATATATAAATAGTTGGTGTTTAATTCCTGGGTTTGCGGTCTGTTATAAATAAAACACTTGATTTTGCTTAGACGTTTCGGCTGTTTGCCATTTTCAATAAGCACTTTTAATTATTAAACATTACACTGTTAACAAACATATTTTATGTACAATACACGTAATATTTTGAAAATTTAAAAAAATGCACATCGTGTTTCTCTAAGATGTTATGAGAGAATGCCAGGCATGGGCATTGGCATATGGTAAAAGCACTTCACAACGGTTTTGGATGGTGGTCGTAAAACCAAAACGATAATATACAGGAGATCAAGTTACATAATATACGAAAGAAATAAATGTGACTAATGTTTAACTTTTAATAATGGGAGCAAGATTTTTTGTAGTTATGATCTGAGTATGTAACTCGAAATATGAATACTGAGGTGCGTATTTTTTTTTTGTATTTTATATGGAACAGAGGCTTGAACGCTAAAACAAGGATATTCATTAATGATAGAACATTATAATAGAACAGAGTATTTGATATGTGGGCATATAGAAGATTTTTAAAAATAACATTGGTTCAAAAGATTAAGAGACAACCACGTTTGGTAACCGAATGAAATAAAGAAAAATGAGATATTAAATACAATTAAAATAAGAAATTTACATTATTTGGAAACATGTTATGAGAAATGAGATATGTGTTTATGTAGATCGTTATATAGGAAAAGATACTGGACAGAAGAAGCTTAGGACGCTGACATATATCCTGGCTAAACAAAATTGATGTAATGATACAAACTGCATCTCTGTGGAGTTGCTATAAGAGGTAGCACGTAACAAAAAATAAAAATGCCGTATTTAAAGTGTTTACCAATGGTGTGCTTACAACCACACTTAATTTATCAAATTGTGATATATATTGGAGAGATCTTTAATATCAGTTTTATTTTTGATACAATTTTGGTCTTTCTTTATGTGGATCATCTCCAATATACATCTTTTGTTATAATTTTGCTCTTTTTCACGTTTTGTATGTCAAATGACGTTTTGAATTTTTAAAAATTTTAATTTTTTATAAAATATTATACCAACTACACCAGGGAGTGTTTTACTTCACGTTAAGTTATTTGTAATAGTATTATGAAGTTACAGCTTTGTCTAAATTTTTTGGGAGAACATAATAATTTTTTTTAATATACAGGGTGTCCAGAAACTCTACCGACAAACGAAGACAGGAGATTCCTCAGATAATTTTAAGACATTTAACCCAATTCATCTAGTCCGAAAATGCTTCCTAAGGGAGCTAGAGCTCTTTGAAGATGGCGTCTTGTAAATAGGTTTTCTTAAATACCTCCAGAACGATTCTGTTTAGAAAAACAAAAATTGGTACGAATATTTATCTTCCAGAGATAAATCGATTTCATCTATTGCGAATTTCTAGTACCGGTCATAGCCGTCCGTTTTGGGTAGGGCAACGGTTATTTTATCACATAACTTTTAAGCATTTTTGATACTGAATTACTAAATTGTGTTGTATTTTAGTACTAAAATGTACTCTTGATTTAAGTCGGTAGGGCACACAGTTTTCTAGAAAAATAGATTTGAAAATTTTTCGTTTTTTAAATTTGAAAAGAAATTGAAAAAAATAAAAAACCAGTGTATTTTACCAACTTAAAGCAACAGTACCTTTTAGTACTAGAATACCTCATAATTTAATAATCTAAAGTAAAAAATGCTTAAAAATTAAAGACAAGTTATGCGATAAAATAACCATTGACCTACCCATACGGACGCATATGACCGGTACTAAAAATTCGCAATTGATGAAATCGATTCGTCTCTGAAATATAAATAAACGTACCAGTTTTGTTTTTTTTTAAATGTTTATTTATTTTTTTTTTGGAAATTCACAAAACGAAAAATTTTGCAATCGATTTTTTTAGAAGACGGTGTGTTCTACCGCCTTAAAGCAAGAGTACCTTTTAGTACTAGAATACCACACAATTTAATAATCCAGTGTCAAAAATGCTTAAAAGTTCAAGACAAAAAAGTTATGCGATAAAATAACCGTTGCCCTAACCAAAACAGACGCCTATGACCGGTACTATAAATTCGCAATAGATGGAATCGATTTACCTCTGGAAGATAAATACGCGTACCGATTTTTTGTTTTTCTAAATAGAAGCGTTCTGGAGGTATTTAAGAAAAACTAATTACAAGACGCTATCTTAAAAGAGATCTAGCTCCCTTAGGAAGCATTTTCGGACTAGATGAATTGGGCTAAAATGTCTTAAAATTATCTGAGGAATCTCCTGTCTTCGTTTGTCGGTAGAGTTTCTGGACACCCTGTATATTTCGCTAATTAACTTGACGAGAACGTTAAAAATTAAGTTTTAAATAAACATACTCGTACATAGCGCGGAGTCCAGTTTTTTTCAAATGAAAAAAAAAGGTTAGGCCATTATCTCCATTCCCCGTCAATATTGAAAAAATAAGGTAGATATACATATAATTTTGTGTTGCGAATATCAAACTAAAAAGAATTTAAAATATTTTGTATAACTGAATTATTACTGTCGTAGATTAAAACTGTTTATGCATTTTAACTTGGCAACAATGTTGGACGTAAAGTAAATAGCAAAATGAAATATATATTCATATGTGGATGTAAAATAGTAATGTATATATACGAGATGTATATAAGTGGACTCATATTAGATAGTAATATAAAAAGAAGCAAAATAATCTGAAAATAAAAAATTTGAATACATTTTTTTTTTCAAAATAATAAAAAGAAAAATACAGTATACATTACCAAATTTTTTATAGACAGAGTATACTTCGTTAGTTTTTCTCTAGGATCATTGCTTATGGGGGATGCAATATGTTTGCTTTCTGAACGGACGCAAATTTGTGCCCAGATGTAAATATATATATATATATATATATATATATATATATATATATATATATATATATATATATATATATATATATATATAAAAAATATATATAATGTGTTGGAATGTAGCTTAACGATTCCGCTCTTGTACTCCTGAGGAAGCCAATAACCATTGGCGAAATATAGAGTTTTCGAGAAAATAGAATCGTTTTAATTTTTGACCGCAAAACCTGATAAAAAACACCTTTTTTACTTACTAAACGGTCGATAAGATATAAAAAAAAAAATAACTATATATATATATATATATATAGACTTTAGTTTTTTATTGAGGTTGCAGTCATTTATTTCTAGTCATGATCTATTTATTTATTTCATCTAATACCAAACTTCTTTTTATATATATATATATATATATATATATATATATAAAGAAGTTTGGTATTATTGACTGACAATATGTAGACTTTAGTTTTTTATTGAGGTTGCAGTCATTTATTTCTAAGGGGCAGGGTAAGAGAAACTCTGTGTTATAATCAAGCTTTCGCAAAATTTATTTGCTTCGTCAGGATTAGCTAAAATTATTATATAGTTATAAATAAATACAACGAAATGAAAGAACATTGCATAAAAATTAGTACAAAAATTAGTATATATATATATATAAATAAATAAGCAAAATCATTGGCTAATACTCGTAAAGTGAATGTGAATTTAGTTGGAAATATATAAAATGATGAAGGGTCATCATTCCATACATTTCTGTGCAACTATATACACCGGTGTTTCGGCCTATTTGGGCTTCGTCAGTATAGTGTAGCAAGTTAAAAAAGTTGTTTGTTAACTTGTAAAAGGATTACTACAGGAGCAAGGTTACCATTTTTGGTCAGATTGTTAGAAGACCTGCAGTCGCAAGGCTACAACTAACATTGCCAAGGAGGTAAGGCTACCTGATAGCCTCAGGTAGCCTTACCTTATATATATATATTGTTAAGATATGTAAAATTTGAATTAATATGGTTTCGATCTTAATATTTTAGAAAAGTTAAAACATATAATAAAAATATACCAAAATTCATTTCGAAGAAATGAAAGTCAATTATCTTTGGATGGCCGTAGGTAAACAAAATTTAAATAGGGATTAAGTATTTTCTTTGTACAGTTAGTATGATAAGAAAGTGGTTATGTGTTTGGACAATGAGACCGGGTTTCCCAAATGGACTTTTGCGGCGAGGGAATAATTGTATTTAGAAATTTAAATGAATGTAATCTTTGTTTAGATATTAAGAAAGAAAAAAAAACCGATTGGCATGTAATTAGTTTTAGGAAATTTCTAATGGTAGGGAAAATTGGTGTTTGTTATCTGAAAGGTAGATGGGGATAAAATTGAGGAACTCGGATTGGTGAAGAAGGAAAAAGGAGGGGCTAGGTATGAAGAATGGGAGTTTAGCGAAATGTTAGAGGGTGGAAGAAGGGTCGGTTGTTAAATGATCGTTAAGTCGACTAGTGGTGATCTCTAAGAGTCTCCTGAAGTAGTAAGGCAGATAAGTGAATAGTTGTGAGTTTGTTGAAATAAGTGTCCTGACGGAAGCTCATCACGTAAAGCATTGTAAGTTATATTGTTCTACTTATATTCCAAGAGTCACCGTTGCATGCCGGAACGAGAAATAGATTCAGTTTATCGAGAGGAGAAAAGGCTAGCATTGTTTTTTGAAAGATACGTGCATCTGTAGGGGGTCATTAATGACAATAGGCTTGCAATAATTTGTTGCGAGATTGCTGACTACATAGGGGGCTGCTAAGAGTAAATTGTAGGCGACCAGAGACAAGAATTTGGACAACTCATCATCCGAGAGACAGTTTTATTTTTTTTGTAGAATTATTCATAACGCAAATTTCAATAAGTACTTTAGATAGTGGTAGGGTTATTTCAATAATCAGAATAGGAAATATTATTTTTAGAGGATATTTTGAGGGTGAATTTATTTCAATAGATGCTTTTGTACCATATATGTGTTTTATTCCGTTAATCTTTGACCTTATTTATCATATGTAAAGCAAAGGAGATATTGAAGCACGAGAATATAAAACCCTGAGATTAGAGCATTAAATAGTGTGATTAAATCATAAGTGCATCATTAAAATTAAATTTAATTAATTAGTTAATTATCTAATCAAGTGCTTTGAGCACACCGATCTTTGAATATCACATTAACTGGAGCCCAGAACGTGGTGGCTTAAAAATATCGCAGCTTTGCATTTGATGGTAGGGAAAGAGATAAGGAATAACTACAGGTGATCCAGAGATAATTTGACAATTTTTCCAGGTGTAAAAATAATTTTGATTTATGGATTGATCGTAGGTATTGGATATTTACTGCCATTGAATTATTTGATTTTTTTTTACCAATCGTACATTTGATATTTATTTTGAAATTTACTGATTGCATATTTGATATTTGTGGCGAAAATTTATTAAATTTGGGGAGAAATATTTGTCGTGTTCTGCAACTTATAGAGTGTTGTAAAATTTCACATTTGGCGGGGACAAAGAAAACAGTAACGAAAAGAAACAACATGTCGACCACAAGGAGGCAAAGCAAAATGCAAGAAAACAGAGAAGAGGAAAAAATTGTTGAAGAAGGATTGGATAATGAAGGAGATACAACGATTATGGAGAGAAAAGAACAGGAATTAACAGGAATAGAGAAACTATTGCAACTGATGCAACTCCAGTCACAACAAATGGATAGAAATCAACAGGAAACAAAAAGGACAATGCAAGAAAATCAACAGGAATCAAAACGAGCCATGGAAGAAACACAAAGAGAAATATCACAGAGAATAGAACAGAAATTGGAAGAGAATGATGGCAAATTGAAAAAGCGTTTGGAAAAATATGAAAATGAAATGAAAGCCTGTTTAGAAAAAGTTAGAGAAGAAACAGAAAGGAAACTGGAGATGCAACGAGAAGAAATAGAAACTAAAATGAAGGATATTAAGAATGTGCAGAAGATGGAATTAGAACAGTTAGAAAGCAAATTTGAAAATGCAATACAAGAAGACAGGCGAGAAATAGAAGAAAAA
This sequence comes from Diabrotica virgifera virgifera, assembly GCF_917563875.1. Taxonomy (NCBI): domain Eukaryota; kingdom Metazoa; phylum Arthropoda; class Insecta; order Coleoptera; family Chrysomelidae; genus Diabrotica; species Diabrotica virgifera. The sequence goes on along the minus strand of NC_065449.1, from coordinate 134,324,409 downwards.
TTTAAGCAAAACGAAAAACAAATTGCGGAACTCAAGAATCAACAGAATTGTGGAGAAAGAAGGGAAATGATTATCCATGGTACAAGCGACGCGAAAATACAATTTGGCGGGGATATTAGAAAAACACACCCAGTACCATTTGTTAAAAATTTGAGAACCAAATTGCAACATATTAGATATTTTGACGACTGGAAAGAAACAATTAGAAACCATCTGAAAGAAGGAGCAGCGTTATGGTATGAAAGTAAAGAAGATGAGTTTGAAAATTGGACAGATTTCGAAAATAAATTTCTCAACTATTTCTGGGGGAAAGTTAAACAGAGGGAAATCAACCAAGAGCTACAGAATGGAAGATATCACGAGAAAATGGGAATATCGGAGGAAAGATATGCTTTGCAGATATATAACAATTCCAAATATCTAGACTACAAATACTCTACCGAACAACTGGTAGAAATGATAAGCAGACATTTCGAAGAAACGCTGGAGGACCACGTGATTTTGAGAAACTATCAAGATATTGATAGTTTGTGCCAATTCCTTCAAGTAAGGGAAGCAAAACGAAGAGAAATGCGAAACAGAAGACAACATGAACAATATAATGGACCGGCAAGAAGGTATCAATCAAATTATGACCAGAGAAACCGACATGCCCAATCAACAAACGAAGATAGGCCGAGAGAATACCAAAATTACAATAGACAACAAAATTATGATAACAGGAATCACGCAAAAAATAGAACATATGAAAATCACAACAGAAACAGAGATGCACAAAATCCTCCGACTAGGAATACGAACGAACAAAGGGACGGTAGAAACAATCAGAATTTCCAACGACAAAATAGAAGGGAGATGAATCATGTAACAATAGAAAACGAGGAAGAAGATATATGCAATGAATCCAGACAGGATTTTCAATAAAGCATCCACTGAACAAACATAAACAACTCTCCGGTATATTTTGTCATCCGAGAGAGTTTATACAGTTGGCGGGAAATGAAAGACAAAGTTCTAATTCCAATTTAATATTCTTAGATGCATTTATAAAACATAAAGCGATTAAAATTTTGATTGATTCTGGATCGGAGATATCGTTAATCAATAAGAAACTAGTAAAAGAATTAAATTTGGACAGATTTGTGTACAAAATTCCTAGGGTTGTTTTAGTGGGTGCAAACAACAAAAAATTGACGACAGTAAATGAAGGTTTGGGAGTGCGGATCAGAGTGGGAGACAAATACTATATTATGCAATGTGTGGTGATCGAAGATTTAAACCATGATATGATAGCGGGAATTGATGAATTGAGTGAAAAACACATCACCATAAATTTTTCGGAGAATAAACTGGAAATCAGAGCAGAACCAGACAACATAGAAGAAGAAACGGAAATAGAGAGGAAAATAATTGTTGAAAAGATAAATGAACAGGAAAAACATAAAGAAATCAATATGACTGTAGAGGAAAAACCGAAAGTACAAGAAAAAAATCAACCAGAAAAAAAAAAGAAGGAAGAAAAAGAAGAAGAGTTCAAAAAGAAAGAAGGAAAACACGGTGGATACAAGAGAAAGACAGGAAATCGAAGATACGGAAGAATTGTCGGCAATCGACGATAAAACAGAAAGGAAGCAGGAAGAAAAGGAAGTTCTCATAAGAGAAATGAAAGCAGTAGAAACATGGTGCTCGGGATACCAAATGGAAATTGAAGATAAAAAAAAACAGAAGAAGAAATAAAGGATGAGGACAGAGAAGAAATGGCAATAATGGACGAGAATCCAGAATTTTATGAAGAAATATTATGGACAGTGAACACATGCGAACAAAATGAGGATGAAAGAAAATTAAAATGTGGAGAAAACATGGAAAAGGAAGTAGAGAAGATTCTAGAAAATTATGGAGATTTGATTAATGAAGAAAGCCGAGTGGCTAAAAATTATGAACATTCTTTTAAAGTTAAAAACTTAGAAAATTTTAAATCCACGACATATCCAATCCCGTATAAATACAGGCAAAGCGTCGGACAGGAAATTGAAAAAATGATCGAAGACAAGGTGATAGAAAGATGTGACTCTCCATATATCAACCCGATAGTATGCGTTAAAAAATCGAGTGGTGATTTGCGATTATGTTTAGATGCAAGAAACATTAATTCACACACAATCGCGCAATACGAAGCGCCTTTGAACATCGAAGCCATATTTGGACGAATCACAGGGTCACACATTTTTTCCAAAATCGATTTGAAACATAGTTTTTGGTTAATACCTTTGGCAGAGAAATGTCGAAATTATACCGCTTTTTCGATCGACGGAGTGGTATACCGATTTAGGGTGGTACCATTTGGCCTACAGAGTGCATGCGCTGCTTTGGTTCGCGCATTGAACACAATCTTAAATAGGCATGAAGAATTTGTTGTACATTACATAGATGATTTATTAATTTTCTCACCGGATATAACAAGCCATCTACGACATATTCACACTGTGCTAGAAGAACTGGATCAAGCGGGATTGAAATTAAATATTCAAAAGTGTCAGTTTTTCCAAAAGGAAATACTGTATTTAGGATTCAAGTTAGACACAAAAGGGATTAGTCTTGCAGAAGATAGAATCGAAATTATAAATAACTACGCTAGGCCAACCAATTTAAAAACATTGCGGGGATTTTTGGGAATGGTAAACTATTTCAAAAAACTAATACCAGACATCAGCACAAAAGAAATACCGTTGATAGCATTACTTAAGAAAAATGTTAGGTGGAAATGGGGAACGGAACAAGAAATGGCTTTCAAAAATTTAAAAGTAGCTTTCTCCACAGCTGTAAGAGTACACCACCCAAGATATGATCAACCTTTCATTCTCCGGACCGATGCTTCCATAACAAAATTCGCAGGGGTGTTATCACAGATCCAAGACGATGTAGAGGTGCCAATCTGTTTTGTCTCCCGTGTAACCAAAACATATGAGAGAAAGTACAGCGTTACTGAATTAGAGTTCGCCAGTGTGTTATTTTGTGTAAATAAATTACGGTTTTACCTACTAGGGGCAAAATTCACCGTTGAAACAGACCATGCAGCTTTGGTACATATAATGAAAAATAGGCTGGTAAATAATAGAATTCATAGGGGCATTCTTTTACTTCAAGAGTATGATTTTGAATTTAAATATATCAAAGGAACTGACAATATCTTGGCTGATGCGTTGACGAGAGATGAACAATTCCGCAAAGAGGACCACAAAACTCTCCACGTTGGCATGAACATAATGAGAGAAGAAGCAGGCTTATTTTCTTTGGCTCAGATCAGGGAAAATCAGGAACAACTGGATGAAAGAGAAAAGCAAAGGGCCGAACAAGAAGATAACTTATATTTTAAGAGGGTCGATGGTAAAGAACTATATGTAATCACGGAACAGATGGCAAAAGAAGTTTTAGCAAAATTACACTGTGACAACGGACACATTGGAAGCAGGAAGGTGTGGCTTATGTTCAGGGAGAACTACATTTGTCGACAGGACTATACAATAGCCAAAGAGATGACTCGAAATTGCGAGACATGCCAAAAGTGTAAAAGTAAGAATTTCAAAAACGAAAACATCACAAAAAACGTCATAGCTCGGAAGAAACTGGATATTGTCGCCATTGATATGTTGAGCGATTTAATAACAACAACACAGAGGAATAAACACATATTAGTTATGGTGGATGTTTTCTCAAAGTATTTAAAACTGTACCCATGTAGAACCACGAAAGGAGCTGAAATACTTCGGAAGATAGACGATTTTATCGAAACAGTGGGAAGACCAGACAATATTTTGTTGGACAATGCGACATACTTTAGGAATGACCGTTTTAAAGGGGAATTAAGAGAGAGAGGCATAAATACAAAATTTGTAAGCATCCGACATCCACAGAGCAACCCATCAGAGCGTTTTATACAAGAAGTCACAAAATTTCTAAGAATTGCTGCGGAAGAACATCATCGACATTGGGACAGAAAAGTGTTTGAAATAGAGACATATTTGAACTGTGCACCAAATACGGTTACCAAGGAGACGCCTTTATATGTAATGAAAGGAACAATGCCTACGAGACCGTGGGAAGACACCGCCCCCAGACAATACGAAGAAGTGATCGAGGTGGTTCAACGAAGATTGAGACGAAGTGGAGAGAAATATCTCCAAAGGCAAGAGAGGACCCGAAGAAGAAGGCCGGTTACATTCCAGAAAGGGGATAAAGTTTTAGTGAGGGCACTGAGGGTGTCCAATTTACAAAATGGTATTTGTGCTAAATTGATGCCGGTATTTGAAGGTCCATATAGGGTCAATACGGAAAATGGGGTAAATAGTTATGAATTAGCGCATATAGAGACAGGCAAGATACGGGGTATTTTTAACATTCACGACATTTATAAGTATCATGAGTAGAGTTTGGTAACATAATGGAATAATTTGATCCTAAAAAAAAACTTGTGTCATTTAAATAAATAACAGAATTTTTTCGGCAAATCAAATGGCGGGGAGTTGTTAAGATATGTAAAATTTGAATTAATATGGTTTCGATCTTAATATTTTAGAAAAGTTAAAACATATAATAAAAATATACCAAAATTCATTTCGAAGAAATGAAAGTCAATTATCTTTGGATGGCCGTAGGTAAACAAAATTTAAATAGGGATTAAGTATTTTCTTTGTACAGTTAGTATGATAAGAAAGTGGTTATGTGTTTGGACAATGAGACCGGGTTTCCCAAATGGACTTTTGCGGCGAGGGAATAATTGTATTTAGAAATTTAAATGAATGTAATCTTTGTTTAGATATTAAGAAAGAAAAAAAAAACCGATTGGCATGTAATTAGTTTTAGGAAATTTCTAATGGTAGGGAAAATTGGTGTTTGTTATCTGAAAGGTAGATGGGGATAAAATTGAGGAACTCGGATTGGTGAAGAAGGAAAAAGGAGGGGCTAGGTATGAAGAATGGGAGTTTAGCGAAATGTTAGAGGGTGGAAGAAGGGTCGGTTGTTAAATGATCGTTAAGTCGACTAGTGGTGATCTCTAAGAGTCTCCTGAAGTAGTAAGGCAGATAAGTGAATAGTTGTGAGTTTGTTGAAATAAGTGTCCTGACGGAAGCTCATCACGTAAAGCATTGTAAGTTATATTGTTCTACTTATATTCCAAGAGTCACCGTTGCATGCCGGAACGAGAAATAGATTCAGTTTATCGAGAGGAGAAAAGGCTAGCATTGTTTTTTGAAAGATACGTGCATCTGTAGGGGGTCATTAATGACAATAGGCTTGCAATAATTTGTTGCGAGATTGCTGACTACATAGGGGGCTGCTAAGAGTAAATTGTAGGCGACCAGAGACAAGAATTTGGACAACTCATCATCCGAGAAACAGTTTTATTTTTTTTGTAGAATTATTCATAACGCAAATTTCAATAAGTACTTTAGATAGTGGTAGGGTTATTTCAATAATCAGAATAGGAAATATTATTTTTAGAGGATATTTTGAGGGTGAATTTATTTCAATAGATGCTTTTGTACCATATATGTGTTTTATTCCGTTAATCTTTGACCTTATTTATCATATGTAAAGCAAAGGAGATATTGAAGCACGAGAATATAAAACCCTGAGATTAGAGCATTAAATAGTGTGATTAAATCATAAGTGCATCATTAAAATTAAATTTAATTAATTAGTTAATTATCTAATCAAGTGCTTTGAGCACACCGATCTTTGAATATCACATTAATATATATATATATATATATATATATATATATATATATATATATATATATATCAAGCAGTGATTCTTGAGGATGCAGTCTATTTTGGCCCACAAGACAAAGAAAACTCTTTGACTTACTGTCAAGCTTTCGAATTTATTTTAATTCTTTTTCAAGACATCTGTTGACAAAAATATACAAATATAAAAATTATGTAGGTACTTACAATTTTCTTAATTACTTACTAGTCATGAGATTACATTGAAAAAATTTGAAACTTTACCAAAAGGACAATTATGCACATAGGTATGAAAAATTATTTTTAAAAACTTCAGTTATGTTGTCATGTTTGAAATATGTCATGAAATATGTAAAGTGTATACACTTTATATAGGAGGAAAGTAAAACTAGTAACAACATATTTTTTATTTTTTATTAGATTGATCTATGAAAAAAAAAATTAATAACATCAAACATGTATACACTTACATATTTCATGACATATTTCAAACATGACAACATAACTGAAGTTTTTAAAAATAATTTTTCATACCTATGTGCATAATTGTCCTTTTGGTAAAGTTTCAAATTTTTTCAATGTAATCTCATGACTAGTAAGTAATTAAGAAAATTGTAAGTACCTACATAATTTTTATATTTGTATATTTTTGTCAACAGATGTCTTGAAAAAGAATTAAAATAAATTCGAAAGCTTGACAGTAAGTCAAAGAGTTTTCTTTGTCTTGTGGGCCAAAATAGACTGCATCCTCAAGAATCACTGCTTGATATTTGAATATACAGTCAAGAATACCATAATCTTATATATATATATATATATATATATATATATATATATATATATATATATATATATATATATATATATATACAGTGAGCACGTAAAGGTTGGAATAAATTCATTTTCTCGAGAATGGACGACTTTGGAAAAAGCTCCAAAACACGTCAGTTTTTATTTTTAAATTACGACTTTTTGGCATATATATCATACTAGTGACGTCACCCATCTGGGCGTGATGACGTCATCGATAATTTTTTTAAATAAGAATAGGGGTCGTCTGATAGCTCATTTGAAAGGTAATTCAATTCTCTATTCAGTAATGTAAACATTAATATAATTATTTATACAGGGTGTCCAAAAAAAATTTTTTTGGATTAAATTTATTGGAATAAAAAGAAGAATGTATGTAATTTATTTAATTCAAAATACATTTTACTGCTCTCAGAAAACAGAAACAAATGTTTATTTAAAAAATAATCATGGCTTTTCGCTTAGATTAAATGTTTAAACTGTCACGAGGCTGGTGGGTGGCTGCTTTAATATTGAATTTAAGCAAAAAGCAATATTTATCTGCCAAATAAACATTTTTTCCTGTTTTCTGATAGCAGTAAAATGAATTTTAAATTAAATAAATTACACACATTCTTCTTTTTATGTCAATAAATTTAATTCAAAAAAAAAATTTTTTGGACACCCTGTATAAATATTTATGTTAATGTTTATATTACTAAATAGAGAATTGAATTACCTTTAATGAGCTATCACACGATCCCTATTTTCATATAAAAAAATCATCGATGACGTCATCACGCCCAGATGGATGACGTCACTAGTATAATATATATGTCAAAAAGTCGTAATTTAAAAATAAAAATTGACCTGTTTCAGGATTTTTTTCCAAAATTGTCCATTCTCGAGAAAATGAATTTATTCCAACCTTTACGTGCTCACTGTATATATATATATACAGGGTGTTTCATTGGGAAACGGAAATACTTTAATGGTGAATAGAGGTCACCGAGGCTGTTCTAGGTATACTAAATTTTTTGCCCTACCCACTTTTATATCCGAGTTATAGGGTATTTTATCGATTTTGCTCATTTTTTTCCTAAGCCATAACTTTAGAACCACCCTGTATATTTTTTAATATTTGGTATACGTATGTCTCATTCAAAACCCAAACGACCGACATATTAATCACAAGAAAAATCCAGGTCCGGATTAACAAACAATTATAAAGTAATTGTGACCTTAAAACAACACCCTGTATATTGAAATTTTGAAAATCTATTTGCATATTTGAAAAAAGCACAAAAAACTAAGTCTAATGGTGCGCTTCGATTTTTCGGCCAGACAATTTTTTGACTTTAATTTTGAAATTATATTGAATTTTTTAAGAACTCAACATTAAAAAGCAGGTATGATTAACTTTTAATTATGAATTATTAAAGTTATTGAATAAATACTCATTTTAAAATGAATCAAGACTTATTTACCACATTGGAAAGACCCAATTATTAATCACAAGAAAAATCCAGGTCCGGATTAACAAAAAAACATAGAGTAATTGTGACCTTGAGACAACACCCTGTATATTGACATTTTTAAAATTTGTTTGGACATTTGGAAAGACCACAAAAATCCGAGTTTATCGGTTTACTTTGATTGTTGTGCAAAAATTTATTAACTTTAATTTTGTAATTAAATATACTTATTCATTAAGAACCCTGAAATTAATAAGCAGGTTTTTGAAGCACTTTTAATAATAAATCTTTTAAGTTAATAAATAAATACTAATTTTAAAAATAATCAGTTATTATTTACTGCGTTAGAAGGACTCACTTACTAGTCACAAGAAAAATCCAGGTCCGTATTAACAACAAAATACAAAGTAATTGTGACCTTGAAAAACACCCTGTATATTGAAATTTTTAAAATACGTTTGCACACCTGAAGAGAGCACTAAAAACTAAGTTTAATGTCTTGCTTTTTAATTTTTTGTGCAGACAATTTAATGACATTACCTTTGAAACTATATCGAAATTTTTATTATGAGTTCCCAGTTCTTTAAACTTTCGACATAATTTCAAAATTACATTCATTAAATTATTTGACCAAAAAATTTAAGTAAACGATTAAACTTAGTTTTTTGTACTCTTTTTATACCTATGTGCAAACGAATTTTGAAAATTTCAATATACAGGGTGTTGTTTCAAGGTTACAATTACTTGATATTGTTTTGTTAATCCGGACCTGAATTTTTGTTGTGATTTGTAAGTGGGTCGTTCGAATGTCGTAAATAAGTATTGATTATTTTTAAAATGGGCATTTATTTAATAACTTTAATAATTTATTGTTAAAAGTGCTTTAAAAATCTGCTTTTTAATTTTAGTGTTCTTAAAAGTATCAATATATTTAATTTCAAAATTAAAGTAATTAAATTTCCTCCACAAAACATTAAAGCAAACCGATAAACTCAGATTTCTGTGGTGTTTTCAAATGTGCAAACAAATTTTAAAAATGTCAATTTACAGGTTCTTTCAACGTGACAATTACTTTATGTTTTTTTGTTAATCCGGACCTGGATTTTTCGTATTATTAATAATTGGGTCGTTCCAATGTAGTAAATAAGTATTGATTAATTTTAAAATAAGTATTTATTCAATAGCTTTAATAATTTATAATTAAAAGTTAATAATACCTGCTTTTTAACGTCAAGAGTTCTTAAAAAATCCAATATAATTTCAAAATTAAAGTCATAAAATTGTCTGGCAGAAAAATTAAAGCAAACGGTTAGACTTAGTTTTTTGTGATCTTTTCAAATATGCAAACAGATTTTCAGAATTTTAATATACAGGGTGTTGTTTTAAGGTCACAATTACTTTATAATTTTTTCTTAATCCGGACCTGGATTTTTTTGTGATTAGTATGTCGGTCGTTTGGGTTTTGGATGAGACATATGTGTACCAAATATCAAAAAAATATACAGGGTGGTTCTAAAGTTATGGCTTAGGAAATAAATTGGCAAAATCGATAAAACACCCTGTAAGTCGGTTATAAAAGTCGGTAGGGCAAAAAATGTAGTATACCTAGAACCGCCCCGGTGACCTCTATTCACAATTAAAGTATTTCCGTTTCCCAATGAAACACCCTGTATATATATAGTTAGTTTAAACAGAACTTAGTTTACTTCAAACAGCAGCGAGAAGCGGAACTACCTGACTTGACAATGGCAAGTGAGATCTTGCCGAAACGTCGTCAAAATAATGGTTTTTCTCAAAACCAAAATTATTCAACGCGGAGTCAAACCCGGAAAACAACAGAAAGCATATATATATATATATATATATATATATATATATATATATATATATATATATATATATAAATAGTTGGTGTTTAATTCCTGGGTTTGCGGTCTGTTATAAATAAAACACTTGATTTTGCTTAGACGTTTCGGCTGTTTGCCATTTTCAATAAGCACTTTTAATTATTAAACATTACACTGTTAACAAACATATTTTATATACAATACACGTAATATTTTGAAAATTTAAAAAAATGCACATCGTGTTTCTCTAAGATGTTATGAGAGAATGCCAGGCATGGGCATTGGCATATGGTAAAAGCACTTCACAACGGTTTTGGATGGTGGTCGTAAAACCAAAACGATAATATACAGGAGATCAAGTTACATAATATACGAAAGAAATAAATGTGACTAATGTTTAACTTTTAATAATGGGAGCAAGATTTTTTGTAGTTATGATCTGAGTATGTAACTCGAAATATGAATACTGAGGTGCGTATTTTTTTTTTGTATTTTATATGGAACAGAGGCTTGAACGCTAAAACAAGGATATTCATTAATGATAGAACATTATAATAGAACAGAGTATTTGATATGTGGGCATATAGAAGATTTTTAAAAATAACATTGGTTCAAAAGATTAAGAGACAACCACGTTTGGTAACCGAATGAAATAAAGAAAAATGAGATATTAAATACAATTAAAATAAGAAATTTACATTATTTGGAAACATGTTATGAGAAATGAGATATGTGTTTATGTAGATCGTTATATAGGAAAAGATACTGGACAGAAGAAGCTTAGGACGCTGACATATATCCTGGCTAAACAAAATTGATGTAATGATACAAACTGCATCTCTGTGGAGTTGCTATAAGAGGTAGCACGTAACAAAAAATAAAAATGCCGTATTTAAAGTGTTTACCAATGGTGTGCTTACAACCACACTTAATTTATCAAATTGTGATATATATTGGAGAGATCTTTAATATCAGTTTTATTTTTGATACAATTTTGGTCTTTCTTTATGTGGATCATCTCCAATATACATCTTTTGTTATAATTTTGCTCTTTTTCCAGAATCTATACATTTTCAAAATCAAAACTATGGTTATTTTCTACTGAATGTTTGGCTAAGGCTGTGGTGTTTATTTTGTTTGTTTGTACACTATGTTTGTGTGCAACAATCCTTCTATGTAGATATTGATGTGTTTGCCCAATGTATGTTGAATTGCAGTCTTTACAATTTACTTTATACACAACATCCGACTGCTGATCTTTAGTAACTTTGGGTTTAAATTTTGAGAAATATTTTCCGGATGTTTTAGATGATTTATGTCCAACGTTGATATCATATCTTGCCAACATTTTCGAGATTTGTTCGGAGAATCCATTAATGTATGGTAGGGATATGTAGTGTTTGTTTGGATTGGTGACATTACTATTATTATTGTTAGGTATGGTTTGAGTTTGTTTTAGATTGACATTGGAGTTAGATTGATTTTTGATAATGTGAATTCTTTTTTGAATTAGACGGTTGTAAAAATCTGGTGGATAATTATTTTTTTCTAAAATGTCAGTAACTTTTCTCAGATTTTCGGAATGATATTGTGGGCTAGATAGTTTAATTGCTCTGTCTGTAAGACTGAAAATAACACTTCGTTTGTGACTTACAGGTGCGTAAATTTCAACACCAACGCACCTGTAAGTCACAAACGAAGTGTTATTTTCAGTCTTACAGACAGAGCAATTAAACTATCTAGCCCACAATATCATTCCGAAAATCTGAGAAAAGTTACTGACATTTTAGAAAAAAATAATTATCCACCAGATTTTTACAACCGTCTAATTCAAAAAAGAATTCACATTATCAAAAATCAATCTAACTCCAATGTCAATCTAAAACAAACTCAAACCATACCTAACAATAATAATAGTAATGTCACCAATCCAAACAAACACTACATATCCCTACCATACATTAATGGATTCTCCGAACAAATCTCGAAAATGTTGGCAAGATATGATATCAACGTTGGACATAAATCATCTAAAACATCCGGAAAATATTTCTCAAAATTTAAACCCAAAGTTACTAAAGATCAGCAGTCGGATGTTGTGTATAAAGTAAATTGTAAAGACTGCAATTCAACATACATTGGGCAAACACATCAATATCTACATAGAAGGATTGTTGCACACAAACATAGTGTACAAACAAACAAAATAAACACCACAGCCTTAGCCAAACATTCAGTAGAAAATAACCATAGTTTTGATTTTGAAAATGTACAGATTCTGGAAAAAGAGCAAAATTATAACAAAAGATGTATATTGGAGATGATCCACATAAAGAAAGACCAAAATTGTATCAAAAATAAAACTGATATTAAAGATCTCTCCAATATATATCACAATTTGATAAATTAAGTGTGGTTGTAAGCACACCATTGGTAAACACTTTAAATACGGCATTTTTATTTTTTGTTACGTGCTACCTCTTATAGCAACTCCACAGAGATGCAGTTTGTATCATTACATCAATTTTGTTTAGCCAGGATATATGTCAGCGTCCTAAGCTTCTTCTGTCCAGTATCTTTTCCTATATAACGATCTACATAAACACATATCTCATTTCTCATAACATGTTTCCAAATAATGTAAATTTCTTATTTTAATTGTATTTAATATCTCATTTTTCTTTATTTCATTCGGTTACCAAACGTGGTTGTCTCTTAATCTTTTGAACCAATGTTATTTTTAAAAATCTTCTATATGCCCACATATCAAATACTCTGTTCTATTATAATGTTCTATCATTAATGAATATCCTTGTTTTAGCGTTCAAGCCTCTGTTCCATATAAAATACAAAAAAAAAATACGCACCTCAGTATTCATATTTCGAGTTACATACTCAGATCATAACTACAAAAAATCTTGCTCCCATTATTAAAAGTTAAACATTAGTCACATTTATTTCTTTCGTATATTATGTAACTTGATCTCCTGTATATTATCGTTTTGGTTTTACGACCACCATCCAAAACCGTTGTGAAGTGCTTTTACCATATGCCAATGCCCATGCCTGGCATTCTCTCATAACATCTTAGAGAAACACGATGTGCATTTTTTTAAATTTTCAAAATATTACGTGTATTGTATATAAAATATGTTTGTTAACAGTGTAATGTTTAATAATTAAAAGTGCTTATTGAAAATGGCAAACAGCTGAAACGTCTAAGCAAAATCAAGTGTTTTATTTATAACAGACCGCAAACCCAGGAATTAAACACCAACTATTTAAAAATTCACGGTCAGGAAATAAGCAATATATATATATATATATATATATATATATATATATATATATATATATATATATATATATATATATATGCCTGCATGCAGGGCTTCGGCAAAAGCTTTGCCAATGCTAGATTTTACATACCAAATAAATGGTGTAAGATCACATCGTTAAATCCTCCGTATATCAATGGGTACCAATAGAATAGACTAGTTTCGCGATGCCTCGCTCGTCAGTATTCGACTAGGTACGAATTGATACACCGACGGTTCAATGATGTGTCTTAATATTTCCCACCTCAGGTGCCGAGCTACAAAAGTGCCATCTACTCTGATGACCAAGAAGTAGAAACATGACTCGAAAAGAGAAGTTTTCCACAATCTTTTGAGCTGTATTAAAAGTTGCCTGCATGCAGGGCTTCGGCAAAAGCTTTGCCAATGCTAGATTTTACATACCAAATAAATGGTGTAAGATCACATCGTTAAATCCTCCGTATATCAATGGGTACCAATAGAATAGACTAGTTTCGCGATGCCTCGCTCGTCAGTATTCGGCTAGGTACGAATTGATACACCGACGGTTCAATGATGTGTCTTAATATTTCGCACCTCAGGTGCCGAGCTACAAAAGTGCCATCTACTCTGATGACCAAGAAGTAGAAACACGACTCGAAAAGAGAAGTTTTCCACAATCTTTTGAGCTGTATTAAAAGTTGCCTGCATGCAGGGCTTCGGCAAAAGCTTTGCCAATGCTAGATTTTACATACCAAATAAATGGTGTAAGATCACATCGTTAAATCCTCCGTATATCAATGGGTACCAATAGAATAGACTAGTTTCGCGATGCCTCGCTCGTCAGTATTCGGCTAGGTACGAATTGATACACCGACGGTTCAATGATGTGTCTTAATATTTCGCACCTCAGGTGCCGAGTTACAAAAGTGCCATCTACTCTGATGACCAAGAAGTAGAAACACGACTCGAAAAAAGAAGTTTTCCACAATCTTTTGAGCTGTATTAAAAGTTGCCTGCATGCAGGGCTTCGGCAAAAGCTTTGCCGGAGGTAATTTTTGCCGATATACGGAGGATTTAACGATGTGATCTTACACCATTTATTTGGTATGTAAAATCTAGCATTGGCAAAGCTTTTAATACAACTTTAAGGCAACTTTTAATACAGCTCAAAAGATTGTGGAAAACTTCTCTTTTCGAGTCGTGTTTCTACTTCTTGGTCATCAGAGTAGATGGCACTTTTGTAGCTCGGCACCTGAGGTGCGAAATATTAAGACACATCATTGAACCGTCGGTGTATCAATTCGTACCTAGCCGAATACTGACGAGCGAGGCATCGCGAAACTAGTCTATTCTATTGGTACCCATTGATATACGGAGGATTTAACGATGTGATCTTACACCATTTATTTGGTATGTAAAATCTAGCATTGGCAAAGCTTTTGCCGAAGCCCTGCATGCAGGCAACTTTTAATACAGCTCAAAAGATTGTGGAAAACTTCTCTTTTCGAGTCGTGTTTCTACTTCTTGGTCATCAGAATAGATGGCACTTTTGTAGCTCGGCACCTGAGGTGCGAAATATTAAGACACATCATTGAACCGTCGGTGTATCAATTCGTACCTAGCCGAATACTGACGAGCGAGGCATCGCGAAACTAGTCTATTCTATTGGTACCCATTGATATACGGAGGATTTAACGATGTGATCTTACACCATTTATTTGGTATGTAAAATCTAGCATTGGCAAAGCTTTTGCCGAAGCCCTGCATGCAGGCAACTTTTAATACAGCTCAAAAGATTGTGGAAAACTTCTCTTTTCGAGTCGTGTTTCTACTTCTTGGTCATCAGAGTAGATGGCACTTTTGTAGCTCGGCACCTGAGGTGCGAAATATTAAGACACATCATTGAACCGTCGGTGTATCAATTCGTACCTAGCCGAATACTGACGAGCGAGGCATCGCGAAACTAGTGTATTCTATTGGTACCCATTGATATACGTAGGATTTAACGATGTGATCTTACACCATTTATTTGGTATGTAATATATATATATATATATATATATATATATATATATATATATATATATATATATATATATATATATATATATATATATATATTTATGCACAGATATCAAAGTGAGGTCCTGACATTACGCGCACTTAGTGAGGACCGGTAGAAAACGTAGACATAATCGTTTCAACTCTTCATAGTGACCTTGACAAGTAAATAGCAATTAAAAAATGACGAGTATACACAAAAAAGATTACGTATATGTGCCCCGTATTGTTCAAGTATATTGCCACCCAAGTGAGGCCATTATACGCAGCTATTAAAGTGAGACTGTATATACTTTTTCGTTATGCGCATAAAGTGAGGACAACTTTACGTGTATATTTCCTTACAGCTCATCAAGTGAGGACCATACAGTGTTGTCGATAAATATGAGATTAATCGTTTCTACTGCCTTTTTCTGTATAACACAGTAAGAATTATTATTGTTTCGTTGTTTCAGTCACTTGTAGTTCTGAGCTAGTGTGCTAGCTCATTTGAAAGGATATTCAATTCTCTATCCAGTATTATTAACATTGACATAATTATCTATACAGAGTGTATTTTAGTATAGGTACTGTTACCCCTGTCGATTTTCATTTTGAAACGACAATTTTCCAACCTTAATTTTAGTATACAAGATGATTTACTTAATTTAATTAAACTTAATGTACCTTTTTTACTGACTTAATTTTACAGTTATTCCACTAGATGGCAAATACAGTGAATATGATCATATGTTTTATTTCGAATAATCATTTTAAAATAGTTTTAGTTTTCTATTTTCTCTGAAAATTGTTGCAAGCTTCTTGTTCTTATACTTAAAATCATGTCACTACAAATTTATACGAGACTACATATTAAGAGTATAGAAAGTATTATAATATATAACATACATGCTTTTTTCCATTTATTGAAGATATTTCACCTTATCCTGAAACAATGCAATGTGACCAAGTGTCCTCAACTAAAAAAATATATCCCACTATTTTAATACTAAGTGTATAGTTTGTACTATAAACCGTATTGAAATAGATTGCAACATGTGTGTGTGGTTGGGATATTGACTGCGAAACCTAAGGCTTCATTCGCCTAATCATATTTACCTTTGATTCTTATAACAATAAATAAAATTGATTAACATTTTATATCAATATTATTAGTGTTTTTAAACAATATCAGTATGATAAAGTCAAGATAAACAATACTATAACAGAAAGCTTTGAGGTCAAACAATGACTGCGGCAGGGTGATCCATTATCGTCTATAACAGCGTTTCCCAACCGGTGGGTCGCGGGCGGATTTCAGGTGGGTCGTGGCGTAGATCTTACAGTAGCTGAATAACGTACATATATATAATCATGGATGAGGGATGGGTCGCGAATATGAAAAAACATCAGAAGGTGGGTCGCCAGACATAAAAGGTTGGGAACCACTGGTCTATAATGTTTAGCATATTACTAGAAAAGGTTATACAGGAAGCAAACATTAATAGAACAGGTCTGATCTACCACAAAAAACATCAGTGCTTGGCATTCGCAGACTATTTGGTAATCTTGGCTAGGAGCAAAATAGAACTTATAGAAACAGTCATGAGACTCGAGGAGAGGGCAGCAACCAAAGGATTGTATATAAATGAAGCAAAAACAAAGTATATGGAATGAACAAATAAGCAATTCGTTCGGGGGCAATACATAACAATGACAACAGCGAAGGGAACACAGTATAAATTCGAAGAAGTTTAGAGATTTGAGTACTTAGGAACTGTCTTCACAAGAGATCCTAACTGTGAAGAAGAAATACAAAAGAGAATTATGTCGGTCAACCGCGCTATATTTGCTTTTAATGGGTTGTTAAGAAGTAAACATATATCACGAAGAGCAAAACTAAGAACTTACAAGACCGTAATAAGGCCGATAGTAACGTATGCTTCTGAAACATGGGTCACAACAAAAAAACATCAAGAGTTGTTATTAGTTTGGGAGAGGAAAATACTGCGCAAAATCTTCGGTGGGAAAAACTTAAATGGACAATGGGTAAGAAGAACAAATAAGGAACTAACTGAGCTCTATCAAGATCCTAACATACTAGCAGTAATTAAGGCGCAAAGACTTAGATGGTTGGACCATGTGCAGAGGATGATTCCATCTAGAATTCCCAGAATGGTACTATCTAGTGCATTGGCAGGGAAAAGACGAAGAGGAGGACCGAGGTCACGATGGAGTAATGGAGTTAGAGAAGATATGAGAAGAATTAACTTAAGGAACTGGGAAACAAAAGCGACTGACAAAAGGGAGTGGAAAAGAATAGTACATCAAGCCATGGGCCTACTAGGCTCGTACTGCTTACATGTTATAATATCAGTTTTCTAATATTATCCAGTTCCATATCCAGTTCCGAATCCAGTGGTTATATTTCTTCCGTATTGTTCAGTTTCGCTTCCAGTGATTGTATTTTTTTTCTTGTTTTTTTTTTGAAATATTTATTTATTATTTTATTACTGTATTTTTTTATTGTGCTCATAATAGATTGAAACATTGTCTACAGACATGAATGCAGTAACAATAAATAAAAAAATCGGAGATCCACACCCCGGATTTGAAATCGAAACCTCTGCTTTACGAATCCGAGATCCGAGGTCTACCCACTAGGTCACTAGGCTATCGCTCTTAAGACAATATTTTTTCCTGAAACGGGGAACTTCTAAAGCCGGGTCTAGACTATGTAACAAAACATGCTAATAACAAAGTTGTACAACAAATTTGTTGTACAACTTTGTTATGTAACTTGGTATAATATAGCATGAGTATCCAGACTATATAACAAAAAACAAAACAACAACATGCGCATAAATTTTGCAGCATTTTAGATGGATAGCTGGTAGGTTAGGTAGTATATAGAATTGCGTCATATAAGTATGGAGGATCTCTTCATAGTAACAGCAGCTTGTGTAATATTGTGGAGGCGACACCGGCGTGTTAAATTAATATTTTGGATGTGTCCTTCATTAGCAGCTCGAGCAAAATATAGGTAGTGGTACAGCTCTTTTAGCTGATCTGGAAAGAGATAACATAGACCCATCGACAGGAGACATTAAATGTGATGGCAGTTTTAAAAACTTCTTAAGAATAGAAAGTTCTGATTTTGAATTTCTTATAAATGACATCGGCCATAAAGTAGGCAGGAAAGACATTTCGAGATGCAATTCCAATAAGAGAAAGATTAACAGTTATATTATTAGCAAAGTATATTTTTTAAACTTTTTACTCATTGTTTCAGAGAGGAAGTATAACATTTGTGTAAAATTTAATTCCTCAGTATTATCGTCTTCACCTGTTCATGATTGAGTGTCACTGTCTGTTTGAATTGGTGTAGCTGGAGAAGTAGCGGATGTAGGTGTAGTGGACGGAATAGAAAGGCTCAGATATATTGTATGATTGAGTGCCTGTTTGAGTAGCTGATGAAGCAGTCTGCATCTGTGTAGCGAATGAAGTGAATGTTACAGGTTTTATGTCTGAACACTCTGCTCTGTAGAGAATAGTATTTATGTCAAATTTAGAGTTGATTTGCACCGATTTGCTGTTAAGGTTCCGCGTACTGCTTTTCTTTTGTTGGCTTGAGTTATAGGCGTACGTGCATTAGTTTTAACTACAGTTTCTGTATCTATTTTCACTTCTATTTCAGTCTATTCATCGTGTTTTTTATTTGTTTTTTAAATCAATAAATGTAGCTCATCCCATAGCAATCCCATAATACTCGTTACTTACGAAATAGCTCAATTAAATGAGTAGTCAGTTCCTCAGTTCTTTCGACAATTTCATCGCGTAAATAACCCTACGTGAACAGAGCAAAGAAAAATCTAGCACAATCACTCCAGAATGAACAAGGCGATATGACTCCAACGGTTGCTGCTCGCGTAGGTACTATGCCAGAGAAATGTTTCAATAACATGTTTTTAGGTGTAGATCAGTCGCAGTGCGGTTTTATAACTTTCTTTGATGTTTACCGACATCTGTTGGATAACATAAAACATGCTATATAACCAGAAAAATGTTATACAACACTGTGTTTTAAAACTTGTTTATTTAAAATTTTGTAACAAGTTACAAAACTTTGTTATTTAACATGTTATGTTACATAGTCTGGACCCGGCTTAACGGTAACTGCTTATAGGTAATACACTACAATTTCTGAATATTTTTTCTGAAATCTATCGAATGGTACCAAACACGACCCCCACGGAGGTGGGGGGGGGGGTTACTTTAAAATCTTAAATAGGAACTCCTTTTTTTATTTCAGATTTGGATTCTTTGCGTAAAAATAAGCAACTTTTATTCGAAACGTTTTTTCTAATTACGGATAGGTGGCGCTATAATCGGAGAAAACGGGTGTTGGAAATGGAAAATTAAATTAAAATATGGAAAGTCCCCACTAAAATGGAAAATTTTACTTAACTTTTTTGGTTTTAGAACCTAATAATCACAACCCAATAGGTCCCCAAAGCGCTCGAGTGACTGCACATTTAGCATACTTTGCTCCCCTACTATATGTATTATAAATAATATGCGAAGTAATTATTAACCCAAACAACCATAATTCAACTTTTATTTACTAATAAAGAACTGGACGAAAGTGTCACATCAGCTTTTATGAAACACATGAATATTTACATAAAAAGGTATGTGATCTGCTTGAAATCGATATTCCCAAAATCATCTAAAAATTGTTTATACTTGAGTACTTTGAGACTCTTGTATGAAATGTGAATACCGAAATACGATTAGGAATCTCCATTATGTAATTTTTAAATAATACATTACATAATTCTTAGGAAATGAAAGGTATACAAACGTGTTAAAAAATACTACCTACTGAAATTTTTTGATGGCAATAAATGATGAATTGGTTTATCGAATTTATTTTTAAGGTGATACAGTAGCGATCAACAGGTAGCCAAAACGCGTTCCAAGATTGAGGCTGTAATTTTGAATATTTTTTCGAGATATTTGGCACACGTATTTATAATATAATAAAGAATGGCGATACAGAGCCCAATTTGAAAAATATATTAATATGTGGAAATTACTCTGTAAATAAATACAATATTAAAAAAACGAGTCTGTACCGCCATTAAGAAGAACAAAAAAATACACTTTCTTCAAATAAACTTTTTTATCAGATGCCTAGATTTTGTGTCATTTTGGAACTACTAATGAAATAAAAAATTTTAGTAGTTCCAAAATGACACAAAATCTAGGCATCGGATAAAAAAGTTTATTTGAAGAAAGTGTATTTTTTTGTTCTTCTTAGTGGCGGTACAGGCTCGTTTTTTAATATCTATTGTATTTAATTACAGAGTAATTTCCACATATTAATATATTTTTTAAATTGGGCTCTGTACCGCCATTCTTTATTATATTACGAATACGTGTGCCACATATCTCGAAAAAATATTCAAAATTACAGCCGCAATCTTGGAACGCGTTTTCGCTACCTGTTGATCGCTACTGTTTCCTCTTAAGTAAAATATGTCATTTGGATATTTTTTTAAACTCGATAGATCCTAGGGACATGTCGGTAGATCGGTAGGATCATCACTTTTGGGAGTTTGGGGAATATCCCAATCGACAACGCAATATACACCGACGCCGTCTACAACGAGCGACGAATCAGAGATGCCAGATTGGGGTACTTTCGCTCATTTTTAGGGTAATTTGAAAGCACATGGGAAAATTTTTATAGGTTGAATTGGTTGGGGAATTTTTCGGGAGGAAAATTGAGCAAACTGAATTGCAATATAAATGTATGTAACATATAACATTATATTAACATTATAACCTATCGAGTATATAAGAAGGAAGAGAGACGGACCCCGAAAATCTTTTAGAGATCCTGCAGGATGCAGGAAAATGGACGAAGCAATATTACAAAAGAAACCTGCAGGACTGGAAAAACAGAAAGAACTGAAAATAACGGTCAAGTGAAATAATACAGGAAAAACTATGGAAATTAAGGGTGGTCAAGAAAAAACAGGATGTTCCTAATAAATGCGACAAACTTTAAAGGGTAATTCTATATGAAAAAATAATGACAGTTTGCTCTATAAGCGTATGTCAGCAAATACTTCGTTTCCGAGATATGGGGTGTTGACATTTTTCTTACAAACTGACGATTTCTTTATTGTTCTAAAACCGGTTCAGATATGCAAATGAAATTTGATGTGTTTTAAGAGGTAATTATTGCGCATTTTTTGACATAAAATTAATAATTTTATATCTACTGTTGAAATGGTGTGAATTTTTTTAAAGAAAAACATAGTACGCCACTGAGATATTTCAAATAACAAATCATTTTGGAATTACTCGTTCAATTTATGATATATACAAAAATCTATTATTCCTTTTTTTCATACGTCGCCGTCGTTCGTGCCGTTTTTATGCAAAAAGTGAAACATCTTAACGCGTACAAAGTATTCGAAATAAATTTCTAGTGGAACCTCGATTATCCGTCAGGGCACCGGACCAAGGGTATGACGGATAATCGAAAAGACGGTTAACAGAACATTAAAAAAAAATAAAAATTCATAGTACAACTCTAAAATTTTATATGTATGCTTATTTGACAATATAAGAGGGGTTTGTGTTTATACAGTCAAATCAATTTGGATAAAATCCAATGGAAATTTTCGATTGTTTTACTGTTGCTTCACATTTTGCAACGGCTGAATTTCTTAATCGACGTAAGATCATACAATCTACTTTATTGGTTTCTTTATCTCGAGTAGTCGAGAATGCCACTCGATGAATTGTTGCATATGTGACGCAGCTTTTGTAGCTTATTTACGCAAATTTGACAATGGCATCGTCGACAACACTACCGTCAAATTCCAAGTCTGTGTCAGCTTCTCAATCTGTTTCATCCGCCTCTGTTGCCATTTCATTGATCGTCTGTCAGAAATTGATAGCCGTTTGCCTCCTCATCACAAATTAACGATTCGTTTGACTTATCGCAATGCTCAAACAAAATGAATTGACTCAATTTTTGCTTATGTAGTCAATACAACTTATGTACGGACCCTGACGGTTAACAGAGGTGACGGTTAATGGAGAGACGGATAATCAAGGTTCCACTGTATTCATATTATGAAAAAGAACTTGTCAATTCTAATTCATATAGATATACCTGGTTTGTTTTTTTTTATTTCAAATTACACACCCACGGACACACGACAATGTTGATAAAGCAAAGTTTACAGAACAGGAAGACAAAACTATTTAACCATTGAGGCTATAATGACAAGCAGCAGTATAATAATATCACTGACTATTCATAAATTTGTTGATACTTCGTAAATCTGATCTTCGTGTATTTTAAGTATGTATGTATAACATTGTAATACCATAAAAGTGATAGGTATTACCTGACAAATGACCTTTAAAAGCCATAACAATTTTTAGGTTGCATTATTTTTATTAGAGAATTTTTGTGAGCTAGAAATAGTTTTCTTATTGTTACAATTATTTAATATTAATTGTCTTAGGAGTAATCTTAGCCCAAAGATAATCTATAAAGTCCAAAAAAATAATGAATGTAAAAAATATTATATTTTTTTTTGTTTAGCTAATGCCTCGACAACTAATGGCCATTGGCATGGTCGGTACGGTAATTTTGAACAGTTGGGTACCTAGTGTCATGTGTAAGTAGTGTGTGTTGAGTAAGCGCCTTGTTACTTTGCAATGTCGCCGTCATTGTCTTTGCAAAGAGACGCTAATTGTATCCGAACGTCTGCGGTCCCTCCGGTGAGAACCGATCCCACGAGGACAGAAACTATATTCATTTATTAATTTATAATAAATGAAAAATTTCCGACCCTGGTGAGATTCGAACCCACAACCTTTCGGATTTTTTCGATCCACAGGCAGGCGCTCTTACCACTGAGCCACGGAGGGGGGTAAATATTATATTTATATATCAGCGTCTCTCAAAATTTGGCGCCCCCAAATTCTGGAGCCCCGGGCGGTCGCCCGGCTCGCCCGCCCCTTTATCCGGCGCTGCTTTAAGGCACTAGTGCTTTAAAATTTTTATGGCACTGCAATTCGTATTGATCGTATAGGCAATCTTGATATAATGTCAAAAAAATATAAAAATGGAATGTCAGTCAAGTTCAAGTAAAAGTTTTTGTAGATATTCTCCTGTAATTACGTTTGTAGAAAAAATATTGCATGATATGCCTGTTAAAAAGTGCATTTTTAAGGCACTCATGTAAATTGCAGAACTCGCTGTCGCTCATTCTGCAAACTTTCACATGCGTGC
Organism: Diabrotica virgifera virgifera; assembly: GCF_917563875.1. Classification (NCBI taxonomy): domain Eukaryota; kingdom Metazoa; phylum Arthropoda; class Insecta; order Coleoptera; family Chrysomelidae; genus Diabrotica; species Diabrotica virgifera. The sequence continues at coordinate 134,300,885 of NC_065449.1, read as the reverse complement.
CTTAAACGTGTACTTTTAAAACTTATATCATAAATAACTATTGAAATACTGATTACAAAAATTTATAGTATTTTAAGCCTTTCTGAGAGCATATGCGCAAAAATTTCGCTCGAATTATTTTTAAATGCGTTCATTTTTTTCGAATACTGAGAAAACCTTAAGTATTTTTAAAAAATTTAAACGCAGAAAGAAATATTACTGTATTATCCATGGTCGAAAGTCCTTGAGAACTTCTATAAATATTTATTTTAATAAGTCACGGGGGTGAAAAAAAATAGTCTGATTTTTAATTTTAAATATATCATTCAAAAGAAACTTTTTGTTCATTATAAGGGACTTTCTGCCCTCGGGAATAATGTAGTCTTCTATTTTGCGTTTAAATTTTTTTAAAATACCTATTAGTTATCTCAGGATTCGAAAAAAATAAATGCGTTTAAAAAGAACTCGACCGAAATTTTGCGCCTAGGCTCTCAAAAAGGATTAAAGTATTAAACATTTTTGTACTGTTTGAATTTATGCGACGATTGACGATCCACTGTTTTAAAGATTGGTTGAACAGATGTTGCCAGTTGTATGGTCCTCACTATGTGTATCGTAAGTTATTCAACAGGGCATAGAATATACATGGTTAGAAAATATACGCCAAAGTCAGCGCCTCTATGCGGAAAATCTCTGAACTAAAAATTGATGTGGACCATACAAAGTGAGGTCCCACTTTTTTTTGTAAAAAAACAGTGTTTGCTATCAGTACATGTCTACGAAAAAGTCTTACATTGATTGACTAAGTGAGGTCCGTATACTGGACCTCACTTTGTACAGGACCTCACTTCAACCGCAGTTTCTTTTGATATGTGGCTCACTTCATACGCTGGGAGTAAATATATATATATATATATATATATATATTAATGCACGTTAAGTTGTGACTTCCGGTATACAGAATAGGCTGTCTGGCTTCCACCTTTTCTACTTGGGATTATTTTTTAAAAATTGTATATTTGATAAGAGGGGGGGTGCTACGATAAATCTACATATTGAGGGGAAAGGATTTACCATAATAAATGTTGTATATATATAGGTATATACGGAAGCGGACATAATACGTTGTGGCTTCTGTAAATAGGGTAGTTCAAGTCGCGTTGTCACTTCCAGCGATGTTGTCATGTTTTTGGAAGTCACAACGTCTCTTCTGCCAAATTTACCTCGTAGTTTGAGCGTGATCTGTTATCTTAGAGTCTCACACTTGGCAGTGGAATTCATTGGTATCTAGCGTTCCAATAAGAATGTCTTTGTTTTAAAGTGCCTACCCGTTCCGGATGTTGGCGATTATCATGGCTATCTTGACTTTGTTTACCGCAGCGCAGGACAGTTCAGTGGTAGTCATGTTATACCACGTTCGTAAAGTTTACCACTTTTACCACGTCCTCTTTTACCACTTACCTTCCCTTGAAAAATCCGTTGGAGAAGGCGGTAACGTTCTTGATTTCTCATTACATGTCATTTTCGCATTGGAAATCGAAATTGGTTAATTGGCTTAATTGGTTAATTGGTTAAACGGCTTAATTCTATATATAAAATATCATTAATATTATATAGTTTAACTGTAATAATAATTGTTACAATAATTAAAACTATGCATTAGTCAATTACAGCTATTAATGAACATAATTCTGTAAATGAATATGAGTCTGTAATTCGGACCCCCGGAGAATTACAGAGGAATTAATTTATTAAACACAACACTAAGTGATAACAAACACACTGAATACAATTATAAGATTAGCAGAAGAACAACAAGGTTTAAGGTCGGGAAGATCATGTACCAACGCTATATTTATGATGAGGCAGATTCAAGAGAAATCAGTAGAATACAACAAACCGGCATACTTATGTTTCGTCGATTTGAAAAAGGAATTTGACAGAGTCAAATTAAAAGACGTTATCCATTTATTTTACGCAAGAGAGGTACCTCTAGGAATAATTAAAACGATCGAAAATATCTATCAGAACAACACGATCAGAGTAAAAGTAGATAAAGAACTAACTGACCCAATTGAAGCTGGCAATGGGATAAGACAGGGAGACTCCCTGTCTTGTTCTCTATTGTTCAACCTGATCATGGATGAAATAATAAAAAAAAGTAAGAACAAAAGAAAGATACCAAATGGGAGAAAACAACTTAAAATAATCTGCTATGCAGACGACGCAATACTAATCTCTCAAAGTGAAGATAATTTACAACGTATGCTGCACCAATTTAATATAACCGCTAGAAAATTTAACATGTTGATTTCCCCAAAAAAGACTAAATGTATGGTTATAACAACAAATCTAGTTGTAAATTAGAGCTGGACGGTCAGATAATAGCACAAGTCATAGAGTTTAAATATCTAGGCATCACACTATCTAGCTCTATCTACGGAAAGCTCGAAACCGAAGTACAAGCTCAGGTGAATAAAGTAAACAGAGCCGCAGGCTGCCTGAATGACACAATATGGAGAAATAAAAATATCGGAAAAGAAATGGAAGGCAGAATTTACAAAAGAGTCCTCAGACTAATAATGACATACGCGACAGAAACACAACCTGATACATAAAGGACAAAAAGAATGCTAGAAACAGCAGAGATGAAAACACTTCGAAAAATCGATGGTAAGACACTATGTGATAGAGCCAGAAGTGCAGATATACGTATACGACAGAGATGCAAGGTGGACAACATTAATAACTGGGTGAAAAACAGAAGAGTAGAATGGTGGAATGACCACAAAAGCCGAATGACAATAAACAGAGTAGTAAGGACGGCGAGAGACGGTTCCCCAATAGCAAGGCGATCAGTGGGAAAACCACGAAAACGATGGAATGACAACTTACTGGAGTCACATTGAAAAACAGACAGAGTTATGTCTACACAAAAAGATGAAGAAGAAGAATAAATGAATATAATGAATAAAATGATGCTAGGTAATAGTAATTTTAACAAATATTTTTAGTGATTTTATTTTATTAGCTCCAGGTTATTGTTGGAGTTGGAGTTTACTAACGACATTTTAAATTTAATAATATAATATTGAATAATAAAATATTATGAACAATATAAAGGTAGATACACTCCGGCCAAGAAAATCGAGCTTAGTAACAAATAAAAAACAAAATGTTGCAAATCCTATAATTGCAAAAAACACTCAGGGAGTTTGTCAGTTATCCAAAGTCAGTGTCAGTGTCAGTGTCAGTTTTTTTTTAACAGTAACAGTGATCCAAAAAATTTTTTACGGCACAAAAATAGCAACTGTAACAATTTGTTTAAAACATTTTTAGAATTTTTAAGTGCTTATTTTCCGAGCTCTGTTAATATGATGTATTTCTGCACACGTTTAAAGCAAAAAACTTTTAATAATTAGATACAATTATTCTATTATAGAGTGAACTCTCCCTTGGATGGACAGTAGTTGATCCGCATAAACTGTCCGTTTAAGGCAGGTGTCCGTTTAAGGGAAAAATAAATATGATATAATTAATTATTTTTAATGAGAAATAAGCCACAATTTTACTAAAAAAAATTATTTCATTAACGTTTCGACGCCCAAGTCGGGTGTCATCAAAATAAATATTACTAGAGTAACAATGTATTACTAGAGCAATATTTTGTATTTTGTTAATTTAAAATTTTTAATAACTTTAATAACTAAAATTATTTCAGTTACTTTAATTATATGTACATATAGGTTGATGGCTCAGATCACGCACAAAATTTATTGTGAAATTTAATCCGAAAATAATTTACGAAATTTTAACCAAAACGCTAAGACCTACAAATTAATACAATGACGTCTATTGAACCCAAATATCTTCATTCGACAATTAAGTTAAGATTCATATTTCAGTCAAAACACAAAAATTTATCGAGGTATTTATTATCAGAGTAATAATGGGGTCAGCAATTCTTTCATGGATCGACACGACATACACATTAAAATTTTGCTTGCGTTGCTAACAGTTAAAAGATGTGAACAGATTTGTATTACATAATTAATATAGCGTAAACAGTATTCATACCTAATATCAAATATCACTTGTGTAAAGATCTGTTAGCCCGATCAAGGAATACAAAACTTATCGAAAACCTCCAAAAAATAAATTAAGGATGAAAATTTGGGAATAGGTAGTTGAAATTGTCTATTATTATATAAGAAAATGTTTACAATTCTACATCTCCTCCATTTTACAAAAATGGAGGGGAATACACCCTTCTTGGGGTTGAAAATATACATTCAAAATAAGTCCGGAATTGGAAAAAATAACTAATTTTAAGCAACTTTTTTTCTATAGAGTTTTTTCACTAAGTCAATACTTTTCGAGTTATTTGCAAGTGAATATGTTCATTTTTATGCTTATGAACGGTTTTTCGCAGGTAACTCAAAAAGTAAGTATTTTATCGAAAAATGTATTCTTAGCAAAAATATAGCTTATAAAAAAGTGAAACAAATGGTGTGTGTACATATGAAGTCTGTTGAACCAGTAGAAGCAGAGTTGTAGCTAATGAGGAGTAGGTCCTTCTTCGTCAAATTTCATCAAATCTTCTTTTATCATTAAATTTCATCTTCGTCAAATCCAATGTTTCGACGTGAAATAACCAAAAAACGGAGCACTTTTCAGGGAAAATTAATTACAACTTTTTTAAAGTGTTTAAAAAAAGGTTTATTTTTGTTTTTTAAAAGAACTTTTAACGTTAAAAGTAAGTGAGTTACGCTCAAAATATTGTTACGCAAATAAAAGGGCTCAACCCTTTTTATTTTTTGGTATAAAAATCGCGAAAATCACCCCCTAATTAGCATCTCAAATAAATTTAATCGTTACCGCTTCACACTTTACTTTTCTTATGTATTCTTTATATGATCTGTAAGTTTCATCGGTTCAAAGTGCTTCTTTTTGAAATGGCTTTAGTTAAAATGGCTTGAACAAGTCACTAATCACGAGTGTATGCAAACTTTGAACAGTCTTAGCATAACCAATTTTTGTCTACCAGGAAAACAAAAAATCCAAAATAATCAGAACTCAAAACGTACATTTTATTACTGTTTGAGGTTTTTGGTATTACTAATAATTTTTCAGTTATTTTGAAAAAAAAAAAGGAATTTTTTTCAAAATCAGAAAAATTTTTTTATTTTAAAACCAATTTTTTTCAAAATTGAACAGTTTGAACCAATAAAACTTATAGATCATTATAAAGAATACATAAACAAAATACCTTGTGAAGCATTAACGATTCATTTTATTTGGGATGCTAATTAGGGGGTGATTTTCGCGATTGTTTTTACCAAAATATAAAAGGGAGCAAAAATATTTTGAGCGTAACTCACTTACTTTTAATGTTAGAAGTTAAAAAAAAACAAAAATAAACCTGTTTTTAAACACTTTAAAACAATTTTTAATAAGTTTTCCCCGGAAAGTTCTCCGTTTTTTGGTTATTTCACTTTAAAATATTCGATTTGGAATTGGACGAATAAGGACTTACTTTTCATTAGTTACAACTCCGCTTCTACTGGGTATACAGATTTCATGCGTACTCCATTCTTTTCACTATTTATAAGCTAGATTTTTACTAAGAATATCTTCTTCGATAAAATACTTACTTTTTGAGTTATTTGCGAAAAACCGTCTAAAACATGTTTTTTGTTGTTAAAAATGAATATATTCACTCGCAAATAACTCTATATTTTTCACCTCCGAGAAGGGGTATTCCCCTCAATTTTTGTAAAATGGAGGGTGTGTAGGTAGTTAACTTTTTCTTATATAATAATAGACAATTTCAACTACCTATTCCCAAATTTTCATCCTTCCTTTATTTTTTTTGGGTCAGATTGTTCTTTGATCGGGCTATGTATCAATTTGAAACGATAAAAAATGACCTACAGTATCATACGCAGAGCATGCGAAACATGGGTGCTGAAAAGTCAGAAACAGACCTTTTAGAAAGATTGCAGAGAAAAATGCTAAGAGCAATATAATATGGAGGTGCGAAAATAGATCAGTGGAGAAGAAGAACCAATAAAGAACTGGAAGAACTGTATAAAGAGCCAACGATAACGATGACGATCAAAGCACAGAGAATAATATTTGGGGCAAATCGAAAGAATGAGAAGTAAAAGAATGCCAAAATGGTACTCTTACGTAGACCATAACAAAAGAGAAGGAAAGGCAGGCCAAGAGAAAGATGGGAGGACAGTGTGTACGAAGACCTGAAGAAAAGTAACATTGAGAGATGGAAACAACTAGCATTGAACTGAAGGAGAGGGAAGTAGGTGGTGAAAGATTGTATAAATGGACTGAATTGTAATTATATAAAATTTATAAGACTAAAATAAAATGTAATCAGAAATGTAAACGTTTTATTCCTAGGCCAACAAGGAATATTGAGCTTAAGAGGATCGGTACGTTTTTTCGACTACAATGCTATTCTAATGGGGATTAATTTTTTTCGAATCCTGAGAAAACTAATAAGTATTTTTAAAAAATTTAAACGCCGAATGAAAGATTATGTTATTAGCGAGGGCCGAAAGTCCCTGAGAACTTCTATAATGTTTATTTTAATAAGTTACAGGGGTGAAAAACTAAGAGAAAATTTGGTGTTATTTTTAATTTCAAATATCTCATTCAAAATAAACTTTTTATTTATTCTAAGGGACTTTCGGCCCTCGGTAATAATTTAGTCTTTCATTCTGCGTTTAGATTTTTCAAAAAGATTTATTGGTTTTTTCAGGATTTGAAAAAAATGAACACAATGTCCGTTGTAATATTTTCCAAATCTATCTTTGTCATACAACGCACTTAGTCGAATAGAATATTGTCAGTCAGACACTGACAATCAGTGACAATTAATTGATTTAAGAGGTGAACTTTATAAAAAGTTATTTATTGTGTATTATTTATGGAAGATAGAAGCAGAGAATACATTAAAAAGTTATTTATTGTGTATTATTTATGGAAGATAGAAGCAGAGAATACATTAAGATATATTCTGTGATCCAAGTATTTTGTTGTTAAAGATGTTCAAAATTGAAAGCGTTCCATAGTAACAATATATTATTAAAAAATCCCTTAAACACTTTTCCTCTTTTCTCGATTGAGTATTAGTTTTTGTTGTAGGTACATATAAATTATTACAATCACTGAATACATAGCTAGTGAAAAAATTATCACATTTATTAACTGAATTAATAATTTGCAATTATACAAAAAATAACAGTTATCCAAGAACATTCAAAAGCCATCTCTTTAAGCTAGTTATGACATTGTCAAGTAGAATGACATTCTAGTAATATGTACATATCCATACCAGTGTGAATTTTACTACACGTAATTTGCCATGTAAAAACAGAAAAGGTAGGGATAGCCGTAAAATATTTGCGAATTATGTACCCATAGCCTTAATAAATAATAAAAAAATGTAGTTTTATATCGTAAAATATTTGGAAAAAGTTCTTCATTTTATATTTACTATCCACATTTGCGGATACGTGCTGTCGTGCACGGATGGGTGCTGTCGCCACAATTATTCAATGTGTACTCCCAACTAATATTTCAGGAGGCACTATGGGAAAGAATTGAAGGTGTAAGGATTGGAGGGAGCATCATTAATAACATAAGATTTTCAGACGATACCGCAATCATGGCAGAGAATATAGACAATTTACAAATTCTCCTATATATCATTAAGAGGAAACAGTAGCGATCAACAGGTAGCGAAAACGCGTTCCAAGATTGCGGCTGTAATTTTAAATATTTTTTCGAGATATTTGGCACACGTATTCGTAATATAATAAAGAATGGCGGTACAGAGCCCAATTTGAAAAATATATTAATATGTGGAAATTACTCTGTAATTAAATACAATATTAAAAAAGCGGGCCTGTACCGCCATTAAGAAGAACAAAAAAAATATACTTTCTTCAAATAAACCTTTTTATCCGATGCCTAGATTTTGTGTCATTTTGGAACTACTAAAATTTTTTATTTCATTAGTAGTTCCAAAATTACACAAAATCTAGGCATCGGATAAAAACGTTTATTTGAAGAAAGTGTATTTTTTTGTTCTTCTTAATGGCGGTACAGGCTCGTTTTTTTAATATTGTATTTAATTACAGAGTAATTTCCACATATTAATATATTTTTCAAATTAGGCTCTGTACCGCCGTTCTTTATTATATTACGAATACGTGTACCAAATATCTCGAAAAATATTCAAAATTACAGCCGCAATCTTGGAACGCGTTTTGGCTACCTGTTGATCGCTACTGTATCACCTTAACAGAGAAAGCAAAAAGATGGGAATAACAATGAATATAAATAAAACCACATTAATGGTGATCTCAAAAAACCCTGTTGACAACATACATCTGACATTGGAGGTAAACCGATAGAAAGAATCGAGAGGTATAAATACCTAGGAGAAATTATAAACTCACAATTAGATCAAGATGAGGAAATAAAGGTGAGAATAGAAATAGCTCAAAAAGGATTTATAAAATTCAAGTTAATGTTTACAAATAAGAAATTGAGTATGGACATTAGATTGAGGTTCGTCGAATGTTATGTTTGGTCGCAACTACTATATGGGGTAGAAGCTTGGACTCTAAAAGCACAATCCGTAAAAAAATTGGAGGCATTCGAGATGTGGCTGTATAGGCGTATTCTGAAAATTCCTTGGACTGCAAAAGTCTCACACGAAGAAGTGTTAAGAAGAATTGGACATGGCAGGAAGTTTATGAAGACAATTAAAATAAGAAAAACATCGTATCTGGGCCACATACTTCGTAACTATAAATACTCTCTGCTACACGTCATCATGCAAGGAAGAGTAGCGGGGAAAAAGGTTTGGGAAGAAAGAAGAAATCTTGGCTGAGGAATATCAGAGATTGGGCTAACCTCAGTGTTGAACAGATATTTCACTTTGCAAAAGACAGAGAAGCGTTTAAAAAGGTGATCGCCAACCTTGGTTAGAAGCCGGCATAAGAAGAAGAAGAAGATCCGCATTTACACATCATTTTAACTGTCAACGTCCGGTGTTGAGTGTCAGTTGAAGGGTACAGGTTCATATATCGCCGAATTATTTTTGTTTGAAAAACCGTCCATATAGAGGAGGTGTCCGGCAAAGGGAGGTGTCTGTTAAGAGAGAGTTTACTGTATTTCATATTATTACTAGAATTTATTACTTTATTAGAGCTATTTATCACTTTTAATTCATTGTTTCAATTTTTTTGTGTGTTTTTATACTTTTACTTACTTCCGAAGTAACAATCACTAAAATTGACTTTTCAGCCTAGGTCCAAAATACCTATACGCGATTTTCGGCAATTTCGTGAAATGAAAATATTTACCTAAATTTATTTTTAATAAGGTTATTAAAAAATAATTTATATTATTTAATGGACACTTTGAATTTTGTACATGTATAATATACTAATTATAAAGATAATATATTTAATTTAACGCTAACTATGAAAGTAAAGCAGATCTGCTATTACTCATATTTAAATAACAGCTGCACAAAATACTACGACCGCAAATCTATAACAATGAAATGTCTGGCGTCTGGGAACGTTTACACAGCGTTGCCAAATAACGGAAGTCACAACGAGCGGTGTGGTATACGGAAGTCCCTACGCGTTGTGTATGTCACGTGTATTCTCGTACGGGAGCGACACTAGCGCTGATGATATACCGTCGTACTAAAATCTGATCTTATGAGTATATTAGATACGATGTGACTTCTAGTGAAATTTTTGATATAAGCCTTCTAATACCATCTAGTAGCCAAATTCGTAAAAATTTAGGCAAAACGTTGTGACTTCCGAAATCGGAAGTCATAACGGTATATATGAAGTGACAACGTATTACGAGTATCTACTTTGGAAGTTACATGGATACATGTATCAATATATATATATATATACATATATATATATATATATATATAAAGTAGTTTGGTAATATTGACTGATACTATACAGCGTGTCTACTTAAGTTGGAAACATATGGGAAACTTTTTTATTATTAATTTTACGAAAAAAAGTTATTTTTTATAAAAAGTTCTGCATGCCCCAAAATCTAAGATTCAATCATCAGATATCAAATTTTCTCAATATTATACGAGGTATGTCAAAAAATATGAATTTCGGTCAAGGGTAAAGTACCTTTATTTCTCTCACTATCGAAAATTCTTATGATAAAAAGTTGTTTGTAATTAAAAACTAAGATAAAATATGCAATTACATGCTTCTAATTGAAAAAAACTTTTTTTCTCAAATTTATGGATACCCAACATTGTTTTTAATTATTACAAATATGATAACTCGTTTATTATTCATTTTACGAAAAAAAGTTATTCTTCATAAAAAGCTTTGCATGGTCTAAAATCTAAGACACAACCATGATATATCAACTTTTATTAATTTTATACGAGGTGTGTCAAAAAATATGATATTCGCTCAAGATTATAGTACCTTTATATTTCACAATATTTCAATTAGAAAGATGTAATTGCATATTGAAACATAGTTATTAATTCTAAACAACTTTTTTAATAACCGTTTTCAATATTGTGAAAAATAAAGGTACTCTACTCTTGAGTGAAATTCATATTTTTTGGCATACCTCGTATAAAATTAATAAAATGTGATATCTGATGATTGCATCTTCGGTCTTAGGACATACAGAGCTTTTCATAAAGAATACCTTTTTTTCGTAAAAGTAATAATAAAAGAGTTATCGTATGTGTAATAAATAAAAACGAAGTTAGTATCAATAAATTTGAGAAAAATTTGGAAAATATTTTTTTCCAATTAGAAGCATGTAATTGCATATTTGATCTTAGTTTTTATTTCCAAACAACTTTTCATAATAAGAATTTTCGATATTGAGAGAAATAAAGGTACTTTACTCTTGAACGAAGTTCATATTTTTTGACATACCTCGTATAATATTGACAAAATTTGATATATGATGATTGAATCTTAGGTTTTAGGGCATGCAGAACTTTTTGTAAAGAATAACTTTTTTTCGTAAAATGAATAACAAAAAAGTTTCCCATATGTTTCCAACTTAAGTAGACACGCTGTATATAATAGTTTTGTTTTGGGGTTGCAGTCACTTATTTTTTAGGGGCAGGATAAGTAAAACTCTTTGTTATTATCGAGCTTTCGCAAAATTTATTTGCTTTTTCAAGATAAGCTAAAATAAGTATATGATAAATACAATGAAATTAGAGATAAAGTACATTGTATATAAAAGCATAAAAAACTTACAACTTACAGCTTACAACTTAAGGTTATTCCATAAAGTAAACATTTTTACAAAACATAATGTATATAAATTTCTATTTTATATAATCCAAATAACAATGTTCCAATTTGTAAAAAAAATGTAAGGAAAGATCTGATTTAATTTAGTTTTAAATTTGACTAATGCCAGAAAGACATTTCAAGTAATGTCAAAAAGAATATCAATATCTGTTTATTTGAAGTTGTTAAAAACTAGTATTAGATTATTCAATATTAGTATACTTTAAATTAGAGTAGGTATATCTAGATATATGAATTTTGCCAATTATTCTTTAGTTAATAAAAAATTAAAGTGGTGCCAAAATTTGAAAATTTAATTTATGAAATTTAGTCAAGGAATTTAGTGTTTTTTAATTAAAATATTATTTATCATAAGATAAAATGTAATTTTATTTTACATTTTATCGTATGATAAATAATATTTTAATTAAAAAACACTAAATTCCTTGACTAAATTTCATAAATTAAATTTTCAAATTTTGGCACCACTTTAATTTTTTATTAACTAAAGAATAATTGGCAAGTTTAAAAATAGTTTTTAACAACTTCAAATAAACAGATATTGATATTCTTTTTGACATTACTTGAAATGTCTTTCTGGCATTAGTCAAATTTAAAACTAAATTAAATCAGATCTTTCCTTACATTTTTTTTACAAATTGGAACATTGTTATTTGGATTATATAAAATAGAAATTTATATACATTATGTTTTGTAAAAATGTTTACTTTATGGAATAACCTCAAGTTGTAAGTTTTTTATGCTTTTATATACAATGTACTTTATCTCTAATTTCGTTGTATTTATCATATACTTATTTTAGCTTATCTTGAAAAAGCAAATAAATTTTGCGAAAGCTCGATAATAATCAGTGATCAAAAGATCCAAGGTTAATGGTTTGACGACCACTCGTACGAAATCAAACAGATGAAATAGAGAATGTGGAAAAATCCCCGAAATGGTGGATGTGTGAATTGTTCGTAAGGGGATTTTTCCACATTCTCTATTTCATCTGTTTGATTTATATATATATATATATATATATATATATATATATATATATATATATATATATATATATATATATATATATATATATATATATATATATTGTTTATATGATCCGTAAGTTTCATCGGCTCAAAGTGCTTATTTTTGAAAGGGCTGCATTGGAAAGGGTTTGAACGAGTCACTGATCACGAGTGTATGCAAATTTTGAACAGTCATATATTAACCAATTTTTGTCTTACAGAAAAACAAACAATCCAAAATATTCAGAAAAGCAAAATCACATTTTTTTTACTGTTTGATATTTTTGGTATCACTAATAGTTTTTAAGTTATTGTGAAAAGGCATGCTTTTCAAAATTAAAATTTTTTTTTACTTTAAAACTTTTTTCAAAAATAAGATCTTTGAACCGATGAAACTTACAGATCATATAAACAATACATAAGTAAAGCAGTAACGATTAACTTCATTTGGGATGCTAATTAGGGGGTGATTTTCACTCTTTTTTTTTTACCAAAAATGAGGGACCCGCTTTATTTTGAGCGTAACTTGCTTACTTCTGATGCTTGAATCTTTTTTAGTAAACAAAAATAAAGCTTTTTTTAGACATTTAAAAAAGTTGCGAGGAGTTTTTCCGAAAAGTGCTTCATTTTTTGGTTATTTCACTTTAAAATATTCGATTTGGAATTTGACGAACCAGAACCTACTTTTCATTACCTACAACTCTCCTCCTGCTGGATCTACAGACTTCATGCATACACCATTTTTCCACTTTTTTATAAGCTATACTTTTGCTAAGAAAAACTATAGCTTATAAAAATTTTCTTCGATTACTTCGACTTACTATTTGATTTATTGAAAAATGAACATCTTCACTCGCAAATAACTAAAAAAGTATTGACTTAGTGAAAAAACTCTATAGAACAAAAGTTGCTTAGAATTAGTCAGTTTATCCACTTCCGGACTTATTTTGAACGTATATTTTTTCACCCCGGAGAAGGAGTGATACTCATCCCACCAAATTTCATGTCAATCCAAGCAGTTCTTTAAAATACGGAGGTTTTGCAATATTTTAACGTGAATGAATGGACTATATAGCACTTCGATATTTCTGCGCTATTGTAGTATGTCACTTTTAGATAAAATACAGAATTTATTAAGAAGAACAACCCTGAATCAAACACGGTGTATTAATTTTCATATTTGAAGTATCGCAATACTTTTGTAGCGCATATGGGATCATATTTCAAGATATTTTTTATTTCTTACTAAAAAATATTCTGTCCGCACTTACATTAAAACATGTCTCAATGTACTTCATAAATTTTGTGACGTCAAAAATCTATGGTACCAACCCTTATCTATCTATCTACCTATCTAAAACCCCCTTTTATAATTTTTTTAGATTCCATGTACATATAAAGCGAAATATTTTAATATTTTAAAATTGTACTCCTGATGTTAGTCATTCATAAGGAACAACTTTCATTTACGTCTTACATATCAAGGAGCATTTTATTAGCTACCAAGAAATTGAAGAATCAACAGGCGACTTATTATAGTAGATAATAAAACAAATAATGAATGCTTTTCAATTATTGAACTTAAATGATTATAGAGGTTAAGGATATGACAACGGCTCTATGAAGGGAAAGAATAAAGGTGTTCAAGCTCGTATTTGTAAACAATATCGTATCTGTCGACGCAGCCATTTTTGAACCGTTTCTATAACCTGTTGATATTCCATTGGTTCCCGATCTTCCCATGGTCTTGTAGGCATTATTCCTTGTGTTTGGCATGGAATTTAAATAATGTTCAATTTCTGTCAGTTTCCTGTGCTTGTAGTGACCATCTGTTGCAATTCAAGAAATTTTGTATCTTCTTGGATAAATCTTTCAGGATTACTTTGAGAATGTCGAATGCTTACAAATTTTCGACAATTTCTCTTTCGCTATTTCTTGTAGTTCTCCTTTAAAACGTTAATTCCTGAAATATGTGGCGTTATCCAAAAGAATGTTTCTATGTGTTCTCACTTTGTCAATGCAATCGTCAATTTTTCGCAGAATTTCCACGCATTTCGTAGTACAACTGTATAAACGCGCGTATTGCGATAAAATATCAACCATAACTATAATGTGTTTATTGCTTTGTATAGTAACGATCCGATCGCTCAGCATATCTATCGCTACAATATCCAATTTTGCTCTAGAGACCACACTTTTTGTCACGTTTTAATTTTTGAAATTTCGACTTTTGCATCTCTGATATATTTTCTACTCATATTTTTGGCTATTCAATAATCTTGTTTACATATTATATAATTTTCTCTAAATACTAATCTGCTGCCAACATGTCCAACAAGGTTGTGTAAATTTTCTTTTTTGTCAATCTCTGAATTATTTCTTTTCATAAGGGTGGTGAAAAATCTAATGCCTGCAATTATAGATCTATTTTCTTACTACCGGTAGTCTCCAAAATTAGTGAGACACTCATAAAAGCCCGACTTATATTCTTTCTCGTTGAAAACAACATTTTATCACAAAATCAGTTCTGCTTTTTAAATAATAAATGTACCACGCATGTCATGTTATGTGTACTGCAAGAGATTTAAGAAGCACGGAATAATAATCTTTATACCGCCACTGATTTTGTGACTATGCCAAAGATTTTGAATGTGTAAATCACGACATTTTGATAAAAAAAACTGAATTTCTACGGAAATTTCGAGAATTTGAGATATTCGATTAAGTTGGTTCCAATCTTACTTGGATAATAGGAAACAACTGGTTAGAGCAAATTATACAGACTCGAGTATCAAAAACATTGTATGTGGGGTACCACAAGGTTCAGTATTGGTCTTCTACTTTTCCTAATTCTTATTATAGGGGAGTGCATATAGATTTTCACTTCGGAAAAATCAAACAAGATAGAACTTTTTGTAATTTCATTAAGAAATGTTTAATAAACAACATATCAAAAAGTTCTACTCGAGAAGTGGCTGCTTCATTTTTTATTAAACAAATGAACTACGAAATTTGATCTTTTTTTAAATAACTCCGAAGATATATATATTTTAGAAAAAAACTGACTTGACCATTGAAAAATTCAGAAAATTTTACAAAAAAAACCTTATATAAATAATTCACAAGGAAAAAGTTTTCCTATGGTTGGCTGTATACCATGTAATACAAAAAACAGTAAAATCCTGTATAAAAGGCATATTTAAAAACCCTCAAAAGGGCCACATCAAAATCACATAACTAGTTTTCGACTGGTTTACCAGTCTTTCAACATGTAAACAAGTCAAATCCACAGCTCAGATGTTACCTAGGGCACAGATTAACCCAACACAGATGCGAAAGCTATGCTATGATGCCGGTACAAAAATTGGTAACCTTGAAACTAAGGAGCACCGTTGTTGTGCCGGTGTTTGCACCAATACAATTGATAACTTACAAAATAGTTCATTTGGTCTATAATACTTACTTTTACACCTGATTTGATATTTACTATATTTACACTAAAAATTAAGAGAAAACGTAACAAAACATTGGTCATTTAATAAATTTATGTGTTAGACGAAAAAGGAAATAAAAGTACAATAGGTAATTTGGGGATTCTAGGTATGTTCTTAACAAAACAAGAGAAAGTTAACTAACTGTTAGAAAAGTGACAATCGTTAAAGATTTATATATAAATGGTCATTTATTAAATTTCTGTGTATATTGAAAAATAATAAAAAGTTGCTTGGAAGTGAACACGATATAAATATAATAGGGTAATTTGGGAATTCTAGGTAGGTACAAAACAAGAGAAAGTAAACTAGCTACAAAACAAAACAAAGTTTTGTCCTTAACAAAACAAGAGAAAGTAAACTAGGTATTAGAAAAGTGACAGTCGTTTGGTGACAGTAATTTGAGAATTCCAGGTATGGCCTTCCAGAACAAAACCAGATAAAGTGTTGTTAATATAATAATTTTCAAGTTCCAGGTTATTTAATGACATAATCAAACTTAATTATATAAACAATGTTAAGTTGGTAAATAAAGATTTTTTTCAAAAAGTGATAAGTTTTGGGTCCAAAAAAGTATAATGTGAGAGCGAATTGTTTGTATTCCTGAGAATATCTTCTGGCCTTTGGGACTTTTTTCTGCAACAGTGCCTGAGTTTTTACAATTTCGGCCAATGATTTATTAAGAAATTTTTCACATAATTTTTTAAACTGCTCTAACTCTTGTTTTGTACCGTTTTGTTTTTTACATATTTTTCTATTCAAAAGTTTTCTTTTTAAAAACCTGATTTTACATTTCAGTTTATATTCACGTGGCAAGTTATACATAAAAGATGCTGGTGTTTGTAATGATACTGAAGGTGATAACTGGGAAACATCTTTTGTAATTCTTGTAGAAATGTGTCCATCGTTTTCCTTACTGGGGCTGATAGAAACTTGTTTAGAGGATATTACCTTTAAATTTTCCGCCGCAGGCGTTATTCTATTATCTGAAAAATCATATCTTTTTATTATTGAAATTATTGATATTTACCACATTTTTTTACCTGGTAATATTTCAACTTTTTTCGGCGGCTCCTCAGACGTATTCGCGCAGATATCTTTAGATTCGGTAAAAATTGACGGCAAAGCATTGTCATACAAGAGTTTTTGTCGTGAAAATGTGCATAAAAATTTATTTTCAAAATGCTTTTCGCAAATTCTGTATCTAGTTAAATCCTCCTCTAACAAATCTTGTCTTTTAGTAGCTTTTAACCATAGCTCACTCCTATAACATAAGATGTTTTTTAATAAAAATTTAATGTCTTGTTAATATCTCTTTTATTTTTTAAGGTTATTTTGACTATCTTCAATAACGGGGCGTTATTCATTCTTACTAGTAACTAAAATTTACTGTTTTCAAGACAGGATTTTTTCACACTTATCAAAATATTTCTGAAAAAATACTATTGGAAGTATTTCTAACACACATAGCTTGAGTAACCATTTTATGTAAGTTTCGAGATTAATATGATATAAGTAATATGCCGCCTAATCAGTATTTAGAAAGTAAATCAATTTATTAGTGACACTACATACCTTACTTCATCCTTTGGCAATCTAAAAAGTGATATTCCTTGACCCGTCTTAGATGAACACCCTTTACAAATACACGTATATCCAACCATTTTTAAAAATATAACAAAACTATTTAAACACACTTGATAAATAGAAAAAAATCCCAATAATCACTCAAGTCAATTTAACACTATAATAAGCGCAGTACAGCGCGAGGTTATTCAGGAACTGACAATAAGCTTAAGCCTACATACTAAGCGAGCTACTAAGCGACTACCCTTTTGGTAACTCAAAGTGGGAGGAGTTTACCAAAACTCGGTATACCAGAATTATCGCCAGAGTTTCGCATCTGTGTTGGGTTAATCTGTGCCTAGGGCAGATTAGCTAAATATTTTAAACATCCATATTTAATGTAGCTTTTTAAACCAATGTTTCCTTGACGGACTTCTTTTACTGGGCTTTGACCCACATATTTTTGTTAAATACTATCTTGGTGGTTAGCATGTACATTGCACGTAAGCACTGATGATGACTGGTAAACCAGTCGAAAACTAGTTATTATGCGATTTTGATGTGGCCCTTTTGAGGGTTTTTAAATATACCTTTTATACAGGATTTTACTGTTTTTGAAAAGTCACCCTTCTCACAAACATTTTCGCATTGTAAACTAACGTACGGCGAAGTGCACGGTTGAGTTATTTTAATGTAATTCTTTAACTAATTGATCAAATAAAATTTTACAAATTGAACATGAAAGAAGAACAATTAAGCTATCTTATGGTTATAATAGAAAGACATAAAATGTATGGGCATAAGTACGGTGTGGGCGGAAAGTGAGCCTTACATGAATTTTGTTTAAAAATGATTTAAAAATGTGTAACTAATACAATTTTTCTTATAAAGCTCTCAATTTTGCACAACTTACCTTTCAAGCATCTTACTAAATTATGTTTCATTAAAAAAAAATCTCAAAAATTTAATTCAAATGATATGACGTCTCATAAATTGTAATTTTTGAAATCGTAGTTATATAGAATTACCACCAATTTAAGACGGTATTACTCAAGTTTGAACA
Source organism: Diabrotica virgifera virgifera (assembly GCF_917563875.1). Taxonomy (NCBI): domain Eukaryota; kingdom Metazoa; phylum Arthropoda; class Insecta; order Coleoptera; family Chrysomelidae; genus Diabrotica; species Diabrotica virgifera. The sequence continues at coordinate 134,282,395 of NC_065449.1, read as the reverse complement.
GATCTATTACAGTTTTATAAGTGCTTTTTTAAAGCTTAGGATGTAATCTTTAAAATACACTAAATTATTTTACTTTGGAAATGAAATAAACTATTTCCTTTTAAGAAAATTAAGAAAGATAACAAAAATGTAATACAAAAACCGAAAATTACCAGCTAAAAAAATGTTTATACAAAGTGATCAAAACTTTTTTCTGTAAAACTTACCTAAAATACATTTAATAATAAGCTTCAACAATAATAAATGTTCAGCAAAAAAATTTTTTTAGCTCTTATACAGTATGTCTGCGTAACTTGGAACCTATTGATAACTTTTTTATTATCAGTTTTACGAAAAAAAGTTATTCTTTATAAAATATTCTGCATCGTACATAATCTAAGATACAATCATCAAATATCAAATTTAATTAATGTTATACGAGGTATGTCAAAATATATGAATTTCACTCAAGAGTAAAGTACCTTCACATTTCACAATATCGAAAATTGTTATTAAATTAAGAAAAGTTGTTTGGAATTAAAAAATTTGTTTTAGTGTTCAATTACATCCTTCTAATTAAAATATTGTGAATAATAAACGCACTTAACTCTTAAGAAAAATTTGTATTTTTTACATACCTCGTATAAAATTAAAAAAGTTTGATATCTGATGATTGTATCTTAGATTTTAGACCAGGGAGAGCATTTTATGAAGAATAACTTTTTTTCATAAAATTGATAATAAGAAAGTTTTCCATGTGGTTCCTAGCTACGCAGACACACTGTATAAGAGCTTCTGTATAATAATTTTCAAATTGCAATGCCATATTCGGATTGAGCATAATCAAAAACAAAATAGAAACATATTTGATCAAAGTAAAATAATGAATTTATCAGTATTTTTAAAATTATTTATACAAAACAATTGTTATTGTTTAAACAATTAATAAACAATTAGCGGCCAAATCTGCGAGTAGAACTTTTTACTTTAACATGTATATAAACTAACAAAAAAAGTTTTAGAAAAATATAAGCTTGTTTGAATTTTTCCGAAACAATGCATGTTTTCGTTCTAATTGCACTTCCATATTAATGACATCACTAATTTAAAAATCGATGGAAAAAAAGTCATCCTTTTTGGGTTTCTGGTAGGGCTGCCCAGTCCGACGTTATTTTTAAATTACAAAAACGAGCAATAAGGTATCTGTTTGGCCTCCGAAGAACAACACATTGCAGAAGCTACTTCAAATATCATGGGATTTTAATACTTCCGTCTTTATATAATTTAGACACTGTTTGTTTAATTCGTTAACACCTACATATCTTTCCAGCAAGACCTAATCATTACTACTCCACTAGAAATTCAACCTTTGATGTCTATTTACCGATCCCGTCCACTGAGTTAGTAAAGAAATATATATTATATTCTGCAAAAAAACTATACAACCATCTCCCTTTACAACTTAAATCTGCAACATATTTGTAAGTTCCGTAGTTCCCAAGTTCCGTAAAATAACAAAAGCCTATCTATCTGAAAGACGATATTATTCAGTAGAAGAGTTTCTTAATGAATAGTAAAAAAATTACAGTACCCTTGTGCACAAGTAGTATTTTTATCTATATTTGGGGGTGTCATATGCAGCATCTTAAACTTATTAGTTCCTAAGGTTGATTATGCAATTTGCAATTTATTTAAATTTTGCGATACATTGTTTTTGCTTTATTTCATTATCTTTTATTTTATAATATTAACGCTTTATGTAATTTAAGTAAATTATATTTGTTATTGTTTTATTTATCTCTGTTTTTTAAGCTTTGTCCATAAAATTATAAAATAAATAAGTACAGATCCTTGCCTTCCATCCTCTTAAAATATATCTCATTTTGTCTTTCAGCTCTTTTCTTGTTATCCTCTAACCTTTCCTGATCTTGGTGTATTTCATTCAAAGAAAATAAACGTCCTCGTTATGCAGTATATTCATTCCCAGGTGTAATTTTAGAGCGTCTGTCTTTCCAAAATTTCTAATTTCTTGTGAGAGTATCCGCAATTATGTTGTTCTTTCCTTTTATATATTTTAACACTAAATCGTCTTCCTGAAGTAACAGTATTCCTCTATGTATCCTATTATTTATCAGTCGGTTTTTCATTATGTGTACTAAAGCGGAGTGATCTGTTTCTGTTGTGAACTTACCTCCATTCTCGTTACACTTTTTTGGGTTTCAAGCGTTTTCGTGACTCTCGGCACAGTATAAAGAGGGAGTATTAGTATCGATTAGTATCGAGTTTAAATTCCAAATATACGACTTCCTTTTGGAAAAATTGACATTTTTGATGTTTAGTTTAGACCCGCTGAATCTAATTCTTTTCGTATAATTTGTATGTGCTCCAAATGACTACAGACATCTGGGGAGAAAATTAACAAATTATCAGTAGTAATTGCACAAGAGCTCTAAAATTATCGAATTTTTCCCGAGTGACACTTTGACAGTTTTAATTTCACGACCCGAAGGGGAATGAAATTATGTCAAAGTGTCACGAGGGCAAAAATTCGATAATAATTTTAGAGATCGAGTGCAATTTGTTGCGATTATTTCATGAATAAAACTGTTCAAAACCAAAATTTTATTGTAATTTATTTATGTAAGTACAAATTAGTACAATTAAACACACAGTTGTTATAAATATTTGACGGTTGAAAGTCATCACTTTTATAATTTTTAAAACATTAATTGTCATTAATGTCACTGAATGTATTTTTTCTTAGCAACGAAGGGCATCTGACGTAATATACTTGACGACGGGATATTATCAAAAATTATCAGTTTAATTTTAATTTCTGTAGCTTTCTATTGGTCAGAATCTCCTATGAATGAAATAATAAATTTAATATACTATAAGATATCCATGCCGATTGAGAATATAGTGTAGAGGACGAACGAGTGCCGCACATGTAATCCAAAAGGAACCACCTTAAATCGGTATAATATTCCATCCATCGAGAAAGCCGTATAATTTGTGCAATTTTCTGCCAAAGGTATCAGCCAGAAGCTATTCAAATCGATTTTCGAAAATATATGGAACCCTCTCTTTCTTCTATATGAATCTTCTTTTCTTTCATACCTTTTTTGTCAACTTTGCATTCCCTTCCATTTAATTTGCATCTTTTTCCAACTGGCTTATTTCATTCAAATCCAAGTTCCGATTTTCGGGAATCCCAAAAATCTTTTTTTCTTGATTTGCTTTTCCTACCTTTCTGTTTTTTTTTTGTTGTCTTCCTCTTGTTTGTCAGTGCAATTGATCTTGCTTGCTTCGGGTTGATCTTGTTTAATAGCCATATTAATTTCGTTTTCATTTTCTTTGTTTAAAGCCTCATCGTCTTCTTAATTGTTTCTCCCGTTGTCTTTAACTTCTTTTCTTTAAAGTCTATGTATACGTGTTTCTCTATTAATTCATCCACTTTAATCGCCATATCGTGACTCATTCCTTCCATTATTACGCATTGCAAGGAATAAAATTTCTTTTCAGCCCTTAATTTAATTCGTATTCCTTCATTTATTGTTGACAGTTTCTTTTTATTAACATCCACCAAAGTAACCCAGGATATCCTGTATATCAATTTAGTTAAATCCAGTTCTTCTACCAATTGCTTATTTATTAACGATATTTCCGACCTCGAATCTATTAAAATTCTTATTGGTTTGTTGTTAATAAAAGCATCTACATACATTAAATGTTATTTTTGACTTAGCATCGTTTCCAGCTAATTTGATAAATTTTTTCGGGTGACAAAAAATTTTATGAAATAGTTTTACTTCACTGTTGTTGAAGTAATTATACTTAGTATGATTGTTTTTTACCTACCTTAACGTTACAATTAATTTTTCTTGAGGTGCAGTGCATTCTCGAAAATTCGAGTATGTGCGAAGTTTCTGG